>NW_022437013.1:5551615-6085209 GCF_009761245.1 Sapajus apella
GAGTTTCGCTCTTGTTACCCAGGCTGGAGTGCAATGGCGCGATCTCGGCTCACCGCAACCTCCGCCTCCTGGGTTCAGGCAATTCTCCTGCCTCAGCCTCCTGAGTAGCTGGGATTACAGGCACGCACCACCATGCCCAGCTAATTTTTTGTATTTTTAGTAGAGACGGGGTTTCACCATGTTGACCAGGATGGTCTCGATCTCTTGACCTCGTGATCCACCCGCCTCGGCCTCCCAAAGTGCTGGGATTACAGGCTTGAGCCACCACGCCCGGCCCTCACTCTGACTTTTAACTCACATTCAATGTAGGGAAGAGATGTGCAGTAATAACTCAGCCCTGAGATATTCTAGGATGCTAAAAGAACACATAGCTCTAGAGTGTTAGGGCTAGAAGTGCTCTTGAAGGTCATTTGATTTAAATATTTGAATAGATGAGAAACCAAGGCACAGAGAGCTCGGGATAGTAGCAGGTTGTAATGGGGAAGACAGAGAAATAGACTATTTACAGCACCATGGAGCACCATGAGAGTGGTATGCTAGGTACTGTGTAAGGAGAGGCATGCAGCAGACCTTAGGGATGTGATAGAGAGGTGTCAAGGAAGGAAGTCTTCCTAGAAACCTTAGGTGTCTTAAAGAAGAGGAAACATTAGCTTGCAGAAATTGTCTCCTCTCCTTACCTCTTTTGTATCCTGTATTGTTTGTTTTACTAACTTGACACAGATTTTTGCCATGGATTGATGAATTATGTCTTGCCTTCCCCATCACATTCTAAATTTTAGAAGGAAGGAGCCTGTCCTTTACTCTGTTGTATTGCCTCATAGTGCCTAGCTTCTTGTATACATAGAGGATAGATAATAAACAAATACTAGTTAAGTGAATGGATAAATGAGTAGAGGAACAATTATATTTACTGAATGCTTATATATTTTAACTCACTGAAATCTCACATAAATTCTATGAGAGAGGAACTATCATTATCTCATTTAACAGGTGAGAAAAGTAAGGTAAAGGGAGATTACTTACTATACAAGTGGAAAGAACAAGGAATCAAGAATTTTGAGTTCTGGACCTCAATAGAACTAGACTAGCAACCATTTATGGTAAGTGGCTTAAAATGTTTAAGCCTCTATTTCTCCCTGATTATGCATTATAATCAGACTGCACTAAATCAAACAGAACTTCACTGGTAATGGTGGGAAATGACTGATCAGAGACACAGCTTGGCTTTGGAACTGAAGGATAGCAAGGTTATTTGAATATAACTTTGCATTGTTTCTGTCAAATTTTCATGTCCCAACCAGAGTCAGCTTGCGTTCTTCTTTCTCACCTTTTTAGTCAGTGATTTTTCAGCAGCTACCAAAAATCTAAGAACCTAAGCATTGCCCAAATCTCACCTTTCATCACCCCAAGCTGGCAGGAGCCCACCCCATAGCCGGTCCAGTGCGTGGATCTGCTTTCTGAGCAGTTGGCCCAAGGTTTATTTCAGGCCAGTATAACAGCTGCATTTCTTTTAGGTTAAATGTGCTATACCACAATGAAGCAAAAAGCTGAAATCTTACAAACATTTCCTGGAGATATTCTTCCAATGAAAAGATACAGAGCCCTGAGGTTTATTTATTTATTTATTTTTGAGACAGGGTCTCACACTGTCAGTCAGGCTAGAGTGCTTTGATGCAGTCATGCCTCACTGCAGCCTCGACCTCTTAACCTCAATTGATCTGCCCACCTCAGCCCCCAGAGTAGCTGGGACTACAGGCTTGTGCTACCATGATTATATATAGATGTATATGTGCATATACATATAGATGTGCATATACATCTATATATAATAATGATCATATAATAAAAAATAGAGACCCCCATCTTTAGAAAAAAATACATATATAGATACATGTATGTATTTTTTTGTAAAGATTTTTTTTTTTTTTGTAAAATAATGAATTTTTGTAAAAAAAATTCACTATTTTGCCCAGGTTGGCCTGGAGTTTAATAGGACTTTCATTTATGTTTCTAACTATTTTATCATAAGTTGGCCTGATGGTTTGTTGATTTGCTTGTTTGTTTGAAGTTTGTATAAAATGCAAATTCCTCTGCTAAACACATCTGGCACTCCACAGTCTGCCCTCTCTTTACCTCCTGGACTTTCCCAGCATGGATCCCGGGCTCTAGTTACACTGATGTTTCCATACATCTCCTGCAGGATATGTTCAGCCCTGCTTTTCCTGGACCATTCTCGTGGTCCTTAGGGTCCACTCACTCATCATCTAGCAATCCCTAATCCACAGCTGCTTTTGAGAGTTTTAGTTGTAAAAAAGAACAAGATAATATCTTTTGTGGGAACATGTATGGAGCTGGAGGCCATTATCCTTAGCAAACTAATGCAGGAACAGAAAACCAAATACCACATGTTTTCATTTATAAGTGGGAGCTAAATGATGGGTACTCATGGACACATAGAAGGGAACAATATGCACTGTGGCCTACTTGAGGGTGGAGGGTAGGAGGAGGGAGAGGGTCAGAAAAAGTAACTATTGGGTACTAGGCTTAGTACCTGGGTGTCGAAATGATCTGTATACCAAACTCCCATGACACGAGTTTACCTATATAACAAACCTTCATGTGTATCCCTAAACCTAAAAGTTTTTCGAAAAACAGTTTTAGTTACTTTCTCTTTGTATTTCTATGATGCACTTGACTTGTTACCTACATATTCCTCTTGTTTGAATATGCCAGGGTGTGCCACTGATTTAAGAAATGCTGGAATTTGGGGCAAGTATTTGCAAAGTTCCCAAGTATCCAAATGCCGAAGCAGTGCGGCCAGAAGAGCAAACACGTACAGACAGAGACATGGGAATGCCATTAGCCTTAATATATGAACAGGAGGTTGCCAAAGTCAACAAAGCCAGTTAGCAATCAGCCGTGGCATTGATTTGCTGCCGAATTTTCCATTGAGAACATATAGAGCAGCAATGATTTCTAACATCATGATCCTATTTCTTATTGTTATTGTTTTTTTTCACCCTAAAATGGAAACTGGTAACTGTTTTATCAGATGGAAAGGAAAATAAAGCTAGGAAAGACAACCAGAGGCTGTAAATTGGAGAGTAGAAAACAAAAACAAAAACAAAAAAGTAGAGAAGATAAAAAGCACTACTGGACGGCTCTTTCATTAACTGGCTCTGTGATCTTGGGCAAGGCATGTCACATTTTAGAGCCTCTAGTTCCTCATTTTGAAAGTCTCTTCTGGGGCAGAACTTGTCAATCAGGAAAAATTGAAATTGGACTAAGTATTAACTAATATTAGAAAATCACTGCTGATTTTGTTAGAATGGTATTGTGATTCTGTTTTAAAAAACAACCTGTGAGAGATACATACTGATCTGTTTATGAGGGAAATGACATAATGTCTGATATTTGCTTTAAAATGCTCATTTCCTCCAAAAAACTTTCTTTTAACTAGGGAGAGGGCTGGATGGATAAAACAAGAATGGCAAAATATTGATGATTGTTAAAACTAGGCAAGAATGCATGGGAATTTATTATATAAGTCTCTCTAACTTTGTATATGTTTGAAATAATTATCACTAATGAAATGTTAAAATTTAAAAAATCAAGAGGTTGTTTATTTCAAAGGAAGAAGAGACAAAACATCAAAATTGTATGAAAGGTTAGGGGAATAAACTAGTTAACCTTAAGAACTAGGTTCTAGAACATGACATAACCTAGAACATGTATTCTACCTATGTTCATTTTTAGCCATCACATTACCTTTATAAATAATATATGACAACAACCATTGCATGGACACCATATATTTTTTATTTTTTTTTTTAGATGGAGTTTCGCTCTGTCACCCAGGCTGGAGTGCAGTGGTGTGACCTTGGCTCACTGCAGCCTCTGCCTCCTGGGTTCAAGCAATTATTGTGCTTCAGCCCCCTGAGTAGCTGGGATTATAGGCATTCCTGACTAATATATATGTATGTATGTATGTATGTATGTATATGTGTGTGTGTGTGTGTGTGTGTGTGTGTATATATATATATATTTTTTTTTTTTGTAGAGATGCAGTTTCGCCACGTTGGGCAGGCTAAAACTCCTGACTTCACATGACCCACCTGCCTCTGCCTCCCAAAGTGCTGGGATTATAGGCGTGAGCCAATGTGCCTGGCCAATATGTTTTTTTTGCATGCCATTTTATTTAGGGTCCATTGGTCAAAAGTACTAATACTATTTACATGTCATCTAGGCATAACTTCCTTTCACCAGATACCAGCACCACTTTATCTCCTGGCCAGGCCTGAGCCTGGAAACAGCTGTTTTCCCCTTATTGAATTACAGCATCTATTTTGGCAGTGTGATCCCATTGGAATGAAAGCTGCCAAACCCCAAAGTTGACTGAAAGTCACCACAGAGATAAAAAGATGGGGCCATTATTGACTCAAGGATGGAAATTAAGCAACGAAAGGATGAGATCTGTCCATGAAATTATTGATTACAAAATAAACTCATGACTCAATCTCCCACTCAGGTTTATTCAAAATGTTGCAAGCTGGAAAGATCAATCCTTGCAATGTAAACATGCAGACTTTGTGGTGAGCAAATATTACATCTTTCTATGGGCACATCTGGGAATTGCCTTCGCCAGAGAGAGCTGTGTTGGTTTCTTGGCCCTGCACTCACTCTGGTTAAAGGTTAGTTGTTACCACCTGCTGCCTCTGGCCAGGCTTACTTGAGACTGGGCTTCACTAAAGTTGAGGGCTGCCAGTGGTGGGGAGGAGGCAGGGGAAAATGGGCCCAAGAGCTGACTCAGTCACACGATATTTTTCTTGCCATCATGTCCTGCAGCTATTCTAGTAACCTCTTAATGGTTGGCATATACAAGGACATGGAACCCTTTAGCTTTATCTGGCATCCTGATTCTCGTAATCACTATTGCCTCTTGGTTTATGGCACATAAATGTCCCAAATTGTATTCTGTAAAACCCCAGCTACCCCAGGCCTGGCTCCCTATGGAATTTCCTATGGCTTAGCACAAGACGGGAAAGATGGGGCTCTTACATGTGCAAATGGATGAGGGGAAACACTCATAATTAATAACGTTTATAAAGCACTGTCTGCCAAGAATTGATTCATATAATCCTCACAACAACCCTATGACGTCGAAACTGTTCTCTCCATTCTGCAGATGAGGAAATCGAGGCTAATGTAACACAGTCCATAAGCTGTAGAGGCGGGATTTGAATCCAGGTATATGTTATGCCTGAGCCCTTGCTTTTAATCACCCGGCTATAGACTGCCTTCTGAAAGAGTGTCCATTGAACTCTCATTTATTGAACTATGCTAGAGTTGCTCAGGTAAAGAAGTCCCACCGGCATGAATACAAACATCAGAAACTCTAGGTTATTATTATTATTATTATTTTTGTATGCTGCCACCATAGTTAAGCCAGTTTCTTGTGCAATATATGTGTTAGTTCATTAGAAGGAGTTGAGAGGAACAGATTTTCCTCTAAGACACAGCTGGGTAACTCCTCTTTTCACAGGAACTAAACATCTCTGGTGTTTAGGAGCAGCATAGAAGCAAAAGCTTTACTTCACTGTATGAGATCTCAAGTCATGAATCAGGATTAGAAGCTACTCCTAATTTGGGGGGAAATGTTTATAAACTGAAAAACCCATGTTGATGAAGGCTGAAATAGACTAGAGATAGAATTCCTCTCCTAATGACTCACCATTTGCATGGGGGTTTGGAATGGAATACTTTCTAAGGGCTTTGGTAGACAGAACTATTTTAGTGGGTACTGTTGTAGATGCTACCACTACATGGCTGCTGGGGGGAACTTAAGCAAAAAGAGCAAAATTGGGTGATGCTCATCGGGAAAGTCTTCCTTGAAGAGGTGACTTGAGATGGATATTGAAGAAAGCAAACAAAAATTGAGGAAATAAGTGAGAAATCTGGGTAAGGGGAATGGTATATGTGAAGACTTAGAGCTGTGTGTTTGAGATTAGTCTGGCATATTTGACTGGATTGTAGAATAAGAACGGATTAAACAACAAACATTCATCCAGCACCTACTGTATATCAAGCATTGCAGTAAATTTTGAGAATGCAAAGGAGAACCCAACGTGGTTCCAGGCAACCTTTGGGGCCCTCCCTATCTAGTGGGAGGGAACGAGGCACACATAAGCCCTCATGGTCTGGTGGGTGCTGTGGTAGAGGAACATACCTGGGGAGGTTGGAGAAGGCTTCATGGATGAAGGAGGCTTGTGGGGTGTCTTGAATGAAGGCAGGTTTCATCCCGAGGAATAGTGAAGGACGGGAAAGAACATTCTAGGCAGTGGGAGCAGTATCTGTGTGACAGGGCCTAGTGCATGTTCCAGAGGGCAGGACAGTCGTGGCTGGGCGCACCACAGGCAGCAGCAAAAGGGGAATGGATGAGTGTTTGGGGTCAGCTATTCAGAGCCCTGTTGGCCAAGATGAGGGTTTTGTTCTGTGAGCAACAGGGAGCCACTGGAGCTTTTTATTAAGGCAGACTAGGTACAGACCAGGAAGACAGTCCTTACCACACCAGGGTGAGGAAGGATTGGAGGGAAGAGAGGCCAGCTGCAGGCGGACCAATTGGGAGACCATCTCCAGGGTGCAGGCAAGAAGCAGAACAGGCTCTGAACCATGACTGGCAGTGAGAAGCAAGAGGAGGGGAGACTCGGGGCATATGTCAATAGGTAGAAACCTCAGGGCTGGCTGTCATGGGGGTCAAGGAGAGGGAAAAGGTGGCAAGGACCCTGAGGTTCCAGCTTGGGTCCGTGGTGATACTGTCAACTGAGGCGGGGAACACAAGACTGTTAGTAGAGGGGGGAGTGAGAGGAGACAGGTGACGAGGTCCGTTTGGACTTGTTGGGTTTGGGGTACTGTACAGTGGACATGTCAAGCAAGAAACTGGGAATCGTGGCTTTGAGCCCAGGCCAGACATGGGGCCTGGAAAGCCACCACGGTCAAGGGGTATTGGTTGACTTCATGGGACTGGATGGGGTTTCTCTTCTCCCATTTTAATCCTCCAGGGCAAGGGCTGGGGACAGAGTCGGGTGAGCCAAAGTAATTAAGGTGGGAGGTGGTGGGGGACACCAGCCCAGAGTGAGAAGACACCCTTCTTTAGACCTTCCCAGAAACATCCCCTTCCCCTCATGCTCATGGTCCTTGTTCCAGGGCTGCACTCAGGCCAGTGACATGAGGAAGGGAGGGAGGGAGGAAAGAAAGAGGAAGGGAGGAAGGAAGGAAGAGAAGGAAAGAAGAGAGGGAGGGAGGGAAGGAAGGAAGGTGGAAGGAGCTCTGTGCTCAGAACTCATGCTCACACAGGGGCCATGAAGTAAGGCAGGCCAGTCACTTCAGCTCTTGAGTTCTTTAGCATGGGAGTGTCTTCTAAGAAAACACAATAAATTTACGGCTAGGGATTTGGGGCAGCAAGTACAAAGGCCACAAGTCTACAGTGACCCCTGCAACACTCAGTGCCAGCAACTGTGTCACCACTGCTGCAGAGCTGGGAGCACATTCATGACAGCATTTTTCAAGCTCCTGTCTGTGCAAACTACAGCCGGTCTCCTAGGAGTCCTAACACTTTAATTAGACCTAGCAGGTCCCGGAACAAAATCCCACAGTCCCATAAATCTATAGCAACAAGTTAGGCATGAGAGCTTTAGTCATATTCTGAATGCAAGCAGCACTTATCTGGGATGGTAGGAAATGACTTATATCCACAATCAAAGGTGTTACTTTAACTGAGATTTCTCATAGAGAGTCACCATTATCTGAGTTGGGGACATAGAAACTACACACACACACTCCACCTAGGCCATTTTAATATCTTCTGTATTTTGCTGTTTTTTCCTTGGACTGAGAGTGAGTTACTGGGACTGGATTACCTAGGGTTTAGCACAGGATACAGCTACCCCAAAGCCTCTTCCTCACCACCTGTTTTTTTGTCCCTTTAAGAGTAAGTCACTTGGCACCCTCTTCTTAGATGCCATCTGAAAACAACCCAGAAATTCTAGTAATGCTTGCAAAAACTGCCCTGGGAGCGGTAAGTGTTTAATCTCCAGGGACCCAGTTGTTCTCCAAGTTCCCACAGACACAAACCTAGGTTGTTTCTTCAGCAATGCTGCCTTTGAGGCATTTCTGTCTTACTTTAGGTCATGAATAACTAGGCATCAAGTGTGAGGAATGCGAGGAAACCCAAGAGCAGCTACTAAAATTTTGCTCTCAGGACCAAGAGTGCTAAAAGCTGGCCTTTCTTGCCGCTGAAGATAACCGTCAGAAAGTGAGCTACATCTTCTCTGAGGTTCCCAGAAACTTGCAAGGAACCTCCAGGAAATTCTAGCTTAGCCTTAGCCCTTGATGTTTAACATTGACATGTGAACCTTGACTTAACTTTGTTTTCAGAACACTAATCAAAATGGCTTTGCTCTCCCAATGATTTCTTTGTTAAGTCCTTGGAATCCCAAAGCCAATTGCTTAGAACTTCTCCAGGGAAATAGGAAGATCCCAGGTAACTCCAAGTCTCAAGAACCTCTTGGCCTTTTATGATATAGTCAGCCAGTCTCCCTGACCCATAGGATTTATTTCTGTTTTCTCTTCTGATTTCATGAAGTGAGTGGTTATGAGTAGGTACAGTCTCAGCTAATCCTCAGGTCGAGCAAATCTGACCCATTGGATCACATAAGTCTGAGAGGCCTCTCTTCCAGTACCTGCTAAAATGAGTTTCAATGCCCTTAGTTTCCAGGGGCTAGGAAATGAGTTACTGTGGACATTCTTGCTCCACAATTACTAGGACCGGAGAAATCCTAAAATCTTCTCATGGGCTCTTGGTTCCTCTCGTTCACACAGGCAGTTTTTCAAGAGGCCCTTGAGTGCTGAGTCAGAAGGGGAGGACTCTCTCAGCTAGGGAGCACAGCACCAGTTTTGGGGCTCTCATCAGCAGAGAAGGCACCTTGGGCCAGGTCAGAGCCCAGGTATGATCCCCAAGCCCAGCAGAGTGATTCCTACTACAGCTATCATAAGGACACCCAGGAGAGGGACGCTGGAGTCAGGGGCTCTCCCTGAGAGAGATGAGTTACTTGCCCACTGATAGGCGAGTAAATTTCTCCTTTTTGCCCTTTATGCCTTTATGGCAATGGCCGGCCATAGCCCCTATGTTGCTTTCAAAGCTAATTTTGAGTGTCAGTTTGACACTGGAACAAACGGTAAACAAGACAGTTAGTTTCTGGTTATACTAGAGCCAGCTGCCACTATATCTGAATGGCCTGGGGTCTCAGGAGTGCCAGAGTCCCAGGCAACAGGTCTGGTGATGGATACCCTTGAAACTCCCTAGAAAAGCTTATAGGGTTACTCTGGAGGCTTTCTCCTGTCCCCATAACTAGTCCAGGAGCCAGCATTTATGAGAACAGGTGTTTCTTTTTTTTTTTTTTTTAATTTTATTCTTTAGTGTTTAACTGAATACATAACAAGTCACATAATCAATGATTCATTACTTCACACACAGGAAGGAAAACAGTATCTAGTATTTCTGTTATACAACTGGTTGTGAACAGGAGAACAAAAATCTTTCCAGCATTAGATGGTTGAAGAAAGTCTCAAAGCTTGGGCATGTCTGAAAAGACTTCATCTTTTTTGAATATAAAGGGTTTTTTTCTTACATTTCTGTGTCATTAGAAAAATCTGATAATCTTAAAACAATTTTTTTCTTCTCTTCTTACATTTGAGAAAATGGCTTAATGATAGGAACTACTTAAAATTTCAGAATCCCAGGTAACTCTGTGTGAATCTTACATTGTCTAGCAGATAAGGTTTTCAGATGCCTGGAAAAATTTAAACAATATATAATTTACATCTTCAAAGTTAACATCCACGATGGATGTTTTATTTTTATTTTATTTTATTTTATTTTTTCCATTTATTTATTTTATTGCATTTTAGGTTTTGGCAGGTGTTTCT
The DNA here is from genome assembly GCF_009761245.1 of Sapajus apella. Classification (NCBI taxonomy): domain Eukaryota; kingdom Metazoa; phylum Chordata; class Mammalia; order Primates; family Cebidae; genus Sapajus; species Sapajus apella. The sequence continues at coordinate 5,561,600 of NW_022437013.1, forward strand.
TATCTAAGGGATCTTCAGAGCTTACAGCCAGGCCTGAGAGCCAGCTGAGGTCAACTTGATACCCAACCTGGGAGTCCCTGAGGCTGGAATAAAAGAAACAGTTCCAGTTGTGGTCATTGTTAGACTAAGCAGTGAACAAACTAGCCCAAGGAAACAAGTGGTATCTTATAAATAAAAGGATTTATGCTTAAGGTCCCAGCCTCTGGAGTCAATTAGACTTGAGTTTGAGTTCAAACTCTGCCACTTTCTAGCTTTGTAACCCGGCAAGCCACTCAACCTCTCTGAGCCTTAGTTTCCTCATGAATAGAATGGAGACTCCTGATGTACTTCCTTCACAGGGTTAATGTGAGTATTAAATGAGTCCTTGCATATTAAGCCTTTAACACAGAACTTGACTGTAACAAGACTGAACTAAGGCATGTTGTTGTTATCACAGATCTCGTAAACCCGCTCACTGGATATAGTGGAAAAAGAAAAGGCCAGGGGCCAACTACTGAACAGGCCAAACTGCTTGACCATCATGCCTCATCCGGCCACCCTTGAGAACGAGGATTTCCAGATACTGTTAGTGATGGAGTCCTTCTTTTCTCTTACGGTCTATGTGACCTGAGCTGCGGGTGCCTCCAGAACTATGGAATATGTTGAATACTCATTTATATGCTTTACTGCCACCCTGCTATCACTGAACGTTGTCAGTTGCATCCAAGGGCCTTTCCCCCAAACCAGGCTCTAGCTCATGTGACCTGAGTGGGTGACTGCCTTTAGGACTGATAAGATAAAAGGTTTTCCAAGGAAGTGTGAAAGGACAGAATAGGTAGGTAGCACAAGCCAAGAATGATTCAGTGACATTTACTGACCAGGCTTGGCTTGCCAATAAGGAATTTCTTCAGAAGTAAATAGGCAGCCTTAAAAATACAGATTTCTTGGCTTATCCTCAAAGACTCTGCTTCAACGAGTCTGGAGTAGAATTCAGGATTGAATAAACTCCCAGGAGGAGTCTGACGCACAGCCATGGTTGAGAACAGTTGAATTATATAAATGCCTGTCTGGAAAAAAAAAATTCTCACATTTCAGTGAGCATTGGATTTGCCTGGTGGGGTGGGATTTGTTAAAAGACGGATTTCTGGACCTATCCACTAGATCTTCTGATCTGGTAGTTCCAAGCTAGCCTCAGAAATCTGAATTTTTAACCAGTACCCTCAGGTAGCTTGGTTTAGGGGAAATAATTGCTCCCTTTGTGAGCATTGCTGGCTAGTACAACCCAAATATTTTCCAGAGATTTTCTCATTCTTGAGATAATGAAAAAAAAAATGGTAAAGAAAAATATTTTATTTTAGATCATTATATTATTGAAGACTGCATTAGCTATCTATTGCATCAAAGCAAGTTACCCCAAAATCAGCAGCTTAAGACAACATTTATTGTCTCACAGTGTCTGTGGGTGAGCAATTTGAGCATGTTGTAGTTGGTTGCCTCTGGCTCAGCGTCTCTCAGAAGACAGCAATCAAGGTGCAGTGTATGGTCTGTGGTCTTATCTGAAGGGTCCACTCAGGGAAGGATCTGCTTCCAACCTCACTTTTGTGGTAGCTAGAAAGATCCAGTCCTCTCTGGCTGTTGGTCAGAGACATTGGTTCCTTGTCATGTGGGCCTCTCCATAGGGCAGCTTACACCTCATAAAATGGCAGTTGACTTCCTTCAGAGTGAGCAAGGGAGAGAGAAAGAGAAAGAGAAAGCAAGACAGAAGTCATAACTTAGTCTTAGAAGTGAAGTCCTGGCCAGGCATGGTGGCTCACGCCTGCAATTCCAGAACTTTGGGAGGCCGAGGCGCGTAGGTCACCTGAGGTCAGGAGTTCGAGACCAGCCTGACCAACATAGTGAAACCCCCGTCTGTACTAAAAATACAGAAAATTAGCCAGGTGTGGTGATGGGTGCCTGTAATCCTAGCTACTCGGGAGGGTGAGGCAGGAGAATCGCTTGAACCCAGGAGGCGGAGGTTGCAGTGAGACAAGATTGTGCCATTGCACTCCACCCTGAGCAACAAGAGCGAAACTCTATCTCAAAAGAAAGTGAAGTCCCATTACTTTTGCCATATTCTGTTAGTTAGGAGCAAGTAACTATATGCAGCCCACACTCAAGGGGTTGGGATTACATAGGGCCTAAATACCAGGAGGTGGGAATCACTGGGGGCAATCTCAGAGGCTTCCTACCACAATGCTAACATTTATAAAATACATTTTAATGCAATTTTTACTATTATTTAAAATATAGGAAAAATTGATTGACCTTATTTGAGTGATGCACACTGTTGAAAGTATGCAAAACAAAGATAGTTTTGACAACTATAGTTACACATAATATTGCAGTATGTTTTATTTGGAGATTGACAGTTATATATTATGGCATCAAAACTAGACAAAAACTGCTTTCATGTCATGATGTTGGAAATTCTTGCATTTTGTTTTATAAAAATAAATTCACATATTTACATAATTTTAGTGTTTTGTCTCTAAATGAAGGCATTAGAAGAAAATATTATTTCTCCAGACTTGCTTCACCAATAACATGGCAAATGTGTTCTTTTTCCCCCAAGAAATGTAGAGCCAAATTAGATATAATTGTTACTCTACCTTTGGTTTTGCCATTGATGTTTAAAGTAAGAGAGACAGGTTAATGTACTGTATAATTTTTTAAATCAGTTTGTTATCACTTAGGAATCTGATGAAGAGCTGTTTCAGACAATATATTGGTTTGCTAGGGCTTCCATACCAAAGTGCAACAGACTGAGTGGCATAAACAACAGAGATTTATTTTCTCACATTTCTGGAGACTAGGTGCCAAAATCAGGAGTTGGCAGGACTGGTTTCTTCTGAGGCCTCTCTCCTTGGCTTGGAGATGGTTGTCTTCTCCCTGTGTCTTCATGGTCTTCTCTCAGGGTGTGTCTGTGTTCAAATTTCCTTCCTCCTCTTATGAAGACACCAGTCATGATGGATTAGGGACCACCGTAATGACCTCATTTTAACTTAATTACCTCTTAAAAGATCTTATCTCTAAACACAGACAAGTACTTCAAGTTCAGACTTCAACATATGCATTTGTTGGGGGGTGGGGAATACAATTCAGCTCACAATAAAACAATTTTTCAGAATTGCTATCATTCTGATTATCCTTGTTCACTTGCATTTCAACAGCAGTCTTGTGTTTCTTGTCTTTAGCCAACATTCCACTGTGGGCATAAATGAAAGAATACATGACTTTAAATTTAAAAAACGTATAATTGTATGATTATCAAACCACCAGGCTAGCCTGTGATGAGTAACTAAGTGATAAAACAAGCCGAGTAACAGGAGTTTAAAACTCGTGGTCCCAGATCCACTAACTGCCAGATGGTCAACTCTTGAGCACCGTGAACCTCACTCTGAAATAGGAGAGGAAGATTAACAGTAAAGCAGAGTAAGGCACCAGGTCCAGCAAGTGCATAGCTCCTCAAGGAACCCAAAAGCCTCCCAATTTAAATTGCTACGAAAGTCTCCACCTACTTCCTCATTCTTCTGTAATTAAACTTGTTTTGCTTCAAACATTAACATTAGAGAAAAAAATTAATTATTCAATTTTATTTCTGCTTCATTTAATTATTGGTTTTGCTACAATCACTTTCTGCTATTTTCTTTGGCCAAGATTATTTCATCAACATTAAAGGTTAGAGAAACTCTTGCGGGTTGGACTTGGAACCTAGTCAACATTTACACTATTGATCCTTGGGGAAATGGAATCTGAATTCAAAAAATTGACTTACAAACACATTTTTTTTTTGAGACAGAGTCTTGCTGTGTCACCGTGGCTGGAGTGCAGTGGCATGATCTCGGTTTACTACAACCTCTACCTCCTGGATTCAAGCAATTCTCCTGCTTCAGCTGCCCAAGTAGCTGGGATTACAGGCATGCGCCACCATGCCTGGCTCATGTTTTGTATTTTTATTAGAGAGAGGGTTTCACTGTGTTGGCCATGCTGGCCTTGAACTCCTAACCTCAGGTGATCCACCCACCTCGGTCTCCCAAAGTGCTGGAATTACAGGCGTGAGCCACTCCCGCCTGGCCACAGACACATTTTTAAAACCAACTCTATTTGTAAGCTTGGAATCTCAATTTAAAAAAGAATAGGAAGACAATAAAACACATTTAACACTAAAATTCTACTAAGCATTCTTTCTTCAAGGCTCCAAAAGCCCTTCAGGGCCTTGCTCTGTAACAAGCAGAAATTAAAGTAGTGCAGACTTTACTCGAAGTGGGTAACCCCTCTGCCTGAAATGGGCTGAACTTGGTACAGAATTTCACAACCATTTCAGTAACTACTTTTCCCCAACCAAGAGAGAGACAATCAAGTTCATTTGTCAATGCTCACTTGAGTTCATTGAGAGCATGTTTCTGGCTTTGGGAGAAGATACAAAACTTTCAGTCAAGACATAGTTTCTGCTCAATACAACAACTTTTATAAGTAGGGTTAGATTTTACAAGCAAGGTTTATACCTTTGTGTCTTCTAGCTTTTTTTCAGTTGTATTCTGGGAGACCTAGGATCTATTTCTTTGTTGATTTTTCTTTTTTAAAATTGTTTGTCATCATTATGATCCATATCAAGCATAGTAAGGTCACATTTTGGTAGTTTTGGGAAACTCATATTCCAAATGGAAAAATCAGCTCCCCAGCTCATTAGCTGAAGGATTTCTCAGATGGTCCCCACTGCTAGAACGTTTTCTCTGTGCTCCATTAACTTGCCAGTGCATTCTGTGCTCCACACTGGATAGGTACAGGATACTATTTGCTGGGTACAATACGTTATTATATTCGATTGCCAAAAACGCAGAGATAGAACAAGATTGTGATAATGAAGGTCTTAGGCGATGTGGGAGGTATAGTGAGTATGGTGTAGGCTTCATTGTTCAACAAAGAGAAAGCAAAATTGAGCATGTTAGGGAGCGTATTTCAGAGCAGAGCCAAGAAAGGCAACTCCCTTCCTAGGAGCTCTGAAACCATGGCAACTTTGGTTATTTAGTCATATTTTCTGAAATACACTATTTAATGATGATGTATATTCAATGGTTCTGTGGAGGTGCTGTCTCAGGAAACTTGAAATCTGACTCCTAACCCTGTAAGATAAAGCAGAAGTGGTTTGAGAGAGGTGGAGGGAGAAGGGGTGACAATATACATAGTAAAAGATACAAAGAAGGAAAAAATAGAGAAAATCATGAAGCGACATGAGGCATGACAACAAAGAATTTAATCATTCTTTTTGATTAAATAAACATTTATTAGAACTTTTACGTTAGAAACTACTTAAGCCACTGGAATCGGAAATGGCCTTTCCTTTTTCCCCTGACCGGATGTTGCATGGTAATCCAAATTAGAAGGTTTTGTGATTGTCTTTTGATTGAAAATGTAGCTGTCTTGATCTCTTTTAAATCTTCCTCAAGCATCCAGTTACAAAGAGACAATCTAAGTAACTTAAAGTAAAATATGAAAATAATTTGCTGAATAATTAACACAACTTCAAATGACTTTTCCCATAAGTTCCTCAGTGCAGGCTATAAAAGGCTATTTTCTGCATCAGAGTTATCTGTGGGAACTACCAGTGCCAATCCGTAGTCAGAGTTTTTCAGCTCTTGTGTGGTCCCTATAGATCTGGCCTGGTACTCTCCCAGATTGTAACTACTAGTGCCTTATTCGTCCTTTATTAAGTCATCTTGTATTTTCATCCCAGTCTAAGTAGAGAATCCAAGTCTAAAATAAGAACTATTTTCTTGTAAGAGTTTGACCTGAAATTGACCCAGGAAATGTGTGTGCACATGTGCGTACTTTCAGCAGCCAGAGTTTTAAAGGATAAACACAGCTAAAATAGGTAACATCTTTATTTGAGTCAAGTTTTAAAAAACAAACATCACAGCTGCAGTTTAAAGAATTACCTCTCCCAGTTTAGAGCTTCAATATTGGACTGTATTTTCAAAATGCACCCAGAAACTTGGAAAAAGTTCATGTATTTTACCACTAGTGGGCGCCAGAGACAGGGTGAGAAACCATAGTTGAATTTTTAAAGATAGCTTTCCTTTTACCAGGTTGAAGAAATGAAAAGTATTAATTTTGATAATTTGGGTTGCCTCCAACTTTTGTGCTTTTCTGGTTTGGATGATATATCTAAGGCTTAATTGAGTAGACTCTTTTCTTGTAATTTAAACATTTATTTTAGATTTAAAGAGTATATATTTGTTTGTTACATGGGCTTACGGTATGATGATAAGGTTTGGGGTATGAATGATCTTGTCACCCAGGTAATGAGCATAGTACCCAACAGGCAGTTTTTTAGCTCCTGCCCCCCATCCTCTCTCTCTTCCTCCTCTAGTAGATCCCAGTGTCTAATGTTGCCATCTTTATATCCATGTGTACCCAATGTTTAGCTCCCCTTTATAAGTGAAACATGGCAGTATTTGGTTTTCTGGGTTTCTGCCTTAATTTGCTAAGGATAGTGGCCTCCAGTTGCATCCATGTTGCTGCAAAGGACATGGTTTAATTCTTTTTTATGGCTGTATAATATTTCATGGTATATACATATCACATTTTCTTTATCCAATGACTGGGTACCTTTTGATTGCCATACCTCAAATAGAAAGGATTGGTTTCGTTTCCTAGAGAGAAAAGAGGAATAAGGATAACTGCTTATCAATTTTCTGGTGCTTACTATGCACCAAGCACTGTGAGAAGTGATTGTCACGCTATATCTCATTTAATCTCAAGAATTTTAGAGAATGGATGCTATTACTATCTTCATTTACCAGATGAGAACACTGAGTCATAGAAGTTAAGTAACTTGCTTAAGGTGACAGGAAGTGGTAGAATTGAGACTGAAACCCAGGACCATCTGACACCACAATCTAGACTTCTATTGGAAACCACACCACCTATATGCTGTCTTTATTCTATACATTTTCGACTCAGCTGGAGAATAAAAAATGTTATCCAAATTGTGTGTGACTAGGCCTTTAATCAAAATCAAACTGTCTCAATGCATGGTTCTAGTTTGCAATTAAATGGAAGGAAAGAAAAAACCCAAATAAATAAATAAAGCAGAATTTAAAATTTTTGGATGTGGGAAATTTTGGGGAAAAACAACTCCCCAGGTACACTTCTAGATGTGGAGAAGACCATAAGACATCCTTAATCTGTTTGTTCAGATTTCATTTCCTTAACCTCAGAGTTCCAAGTTTTGGTTGCTCAGCTATCAGGGAAAGCCAGTGTCTTCAGCCTTGCAAATAGAAGTGTCAACACCTTTGCAAAGCTGGAGAAAACTCCATCTAGTCTGAGACATCAAAGTTTCATGTGCCTTACAAAAGAAAACCAGGTCATGTTTTGTTATAGTCCATTTCACTTCTGGGCTAAATGTTAGAAGGACAAAGACACAAATGTCTTTCTTGACTTAGAAGAATAAAGGAAATGATAGTAAAGCTCTCAATTTTTGTGTGTGAATAGAAGATAGGAAGTAGCCCTAATGATCTAAAATGCCTGAAAGCATTTTACATGATTTCCAACACTAGAGCTGGTTGACCTTCCTGATTAAATAAACATAGCCTCTATAGCTAATATCATAACTACTTTCCACTTTAGATTTTTTTAGTACATACTATATAACAGGGAGTTTAAATAGTGACATTTGGCTGGGCATGGTGGCTCCTGCCTGTAATCCCAGCACTTTGGGAGGCCAAGGCAGGAGGTTTGCTTGAGCCCAGGAGCTCAAGACCAGCCTGGGCAACATGGTGAGCCCCTATTTCTACAAAAGGTTAAAAAACAACAACAAAAAAAGCTAGGCATGATGTTGTGCCCTATATTCTCAGCTACTCAGGAGACTGATGTGGGAGGATCACATGAGTCCAGGAGATAGAGAGGCTGCAGTGAGCATGTTCACACCACTGCACTCCACCCTGGGCAACAGAAGAAGATTCTGTCTAAATAAATAAATGACATTTATATGCTTCAAGTAGTGTGCTAAGAGCTTTATTTGAATTATATTAACTCCACAAAACACTATTCAGCAATTACTACTCTTACTAATGTAATAAATGCATATAGCTGAACAGATAGTACACCAAAGTCCTATGTTGAAAAAAAAAACAAAACAAAACAACAGCTACCTCCACCCTCCCAATCCCTGTGTCCCACTTCTAAAAGGCAACCATTCTCATGTCTCTTAGTTGGTTTATGGTTTTGCTCTGGTATGCAACTCTAAATTCTGGAATTATAGCTTATGTTGCTATTTGGTGATATATAAATTTTAAGTGGTTTTTTAAAAATTCACTTCCTGTATGGGATATGATGATTTAGCTTCTTTCTAACCCTTTCCCTTCCTTACATACACACAGTTCTCTAGTTTTTTCTTAGAATTGATGATTTCCTTTTTCACTATCTTAGTTTTGTATGCCTGTTAGTACTAACCCAATCCCAGACTTTCTAAAAGTACCCTAAAATGCTTCTAAATATGGTCAACATGCCAGGTAATTTGTTGGTTCCATATTTTTCCTGGATTTATCTTTCCAGACCCTACCATCCACCTATCTCTAACCCACAGCACAGCTGTCTTCCTGGGCTTCCCTTTCACCTCCATTCTGGGAATTTTCTTTATCAACTTCTTGTGTTGAACCTTCTGCTTCCTGGACCCCATATCTTCTTTTGGCTACTCCCTTGTCTTGGTGAGCACATGTTCCAGTGGCTTCCTGAGAAACAGTGAGAGGTAAATTTTTGGAGACCTTATCCCCAGCATTCTGAAATTTCACAATAATGGGTCTCTATGTGTCATATAGTCATTGTACTTCATTGTACTAGATACTTAGTTGGCCCTTTAGTCTGTAAACTCAATTCCTTCAGTTTGGAGAGAAATCTTCTTTTATTATGTCTTTAATTATTTCTTTCCCTCTATTTTTCTGTTCTCTCTCTCTGGGCATTCCTAACAAATATTGGTTCTCTAATTCTCCTATTTTTTTTTCTTTTCCCCATCGCTTTGCACTCTTGTTTTATATTCTTAGAGATTAATTTAAAATATATCCATAGATACATAATAAATAAACTTCTAATTTTTAAAAATTTCTATTCAAATAGTTTGAGTTTTTAGGAGCTCACTTTTTTTCTTTTCTTTCTTTCTTTTTTTTTTTTTCGTGTGACCTCCCTAAAAGGCAGACAGGTTTTATTGGGCCACAGCCAGGAAATCAGCAGCTGGACTTGGCCATGAGCTCCAGCTTGTTCTTCTTCTTGATGGCATAGGAGTTGGATGAGCCCTTGGCAGTACTGATGAGCTTATTGGCCAGCCACTCAGTGATGGTCTTGATATTCTAGAAGGCAGCCTCACTGGCACATGTGTACAGCAGCCAGATGGCTTGATTTACATGGCACAGAGGGGACAAGTCCATAGCCTGCTGTCTCATAGTCTTAGCTTGCTTGATGTATGTGGAGTCTTCCCAGGGCTACTGTTGATTATGGCATTCACCAGAACCTGCAGAGGGTTGTTGTCTGTGAGCAGGTGGATGATCTTGAAGGCATGCTTGGCAATGCAGCCATGAGCTTCTTGTTGTTATGGCCACTCATCATCATTGAGTTGGTGAAGTGCTCCATGATGAGGCATGGCACTTTATGGACATGCTTGGTGGCATAAAGCCCTGTGCTGTGAGGCAGGTACTTGGTATACTTCTCCACGGTGATGTAATCCTGAAAGGAAATATCATTGACCCGTGCATCAGTGCTCCACATCCCAAAGAACTTGATGTCAGGGGTTTCTGCCACCACTGGTGCTGCTGTCTCCCACTTGGTCATCTTGAGGGCACAGCCTGAGCATCTCCATCTCTCAGTGTGGACCACGCACCACCCTGACACAGACAGAAACAAGAACTCATTCTTATTCTTAGAATGTTTATTTTCATTTCTAACATCCATGTTTCATGGACATGATGTATCTATGCATCTCTCTGAAAATGTTAATTATAGGGATTTTTATGGCTTCTTCTCTTCTCCACATTATTTCTATTTCTTCCAAGTTCCTTTTCTCAATGCTTGTTTCATATTCTTTTATTCTATTAAAGACTTTTCTCCAATGCTTGACTATCCTTAACTATTCATTTGTATTTAGGAGTGTGGAAACTGAAAATCTTCATGTGGGGAGATGCCGGGGGCAATTATTGACTGATTAGCCTTATGTCCTTAGGTGAACCTGGCCATTTCATTGGCAAACCCCACAATTATTAGTATCTGTGGGTCTTTTCTCTTAAGCCAATCAAATTTCCCAGAGAGGAAGCTTCCAATTTCCTGCCTGAGGGATATAATTCTGACTGCCAGAATTAAGAATGTTGATGAGAAAGGTAAGGGGAAAGAGATGATAAGTATCATCCTTGCCCTCAACTGAGCCTGGGAACCTCACATAAAAATCCTCTTCCTTATTATCATAATTGTAGAAATAGCCAACCTTTATTGAGGGCTTACTTCATCAAACACAACATTTCTGTACAAGTGTGTTCTCCTCTCTTTTTTTTTTTTTGTGTGTGTTTACAACCAACCCCCAGTAAGTATTTTCTTTACCTCATTGTTTAACATAGTAAAAAACTGGAAATAACCTAATGTCCAAAATGAGAGATTGATTCCAAAAGTCATGGTGCATTGATACAATGAAATGGTAGGCAGCCACTAAAAGCAGTCTAATAGCCCCAGCCACTTCCCATAGGCCTACTTAAAAAGGTCCCACTTCAGCTGAACTGACCCTACCATCATCTCCACCCCAGCTATCCACCAAGAGCTGGACTGAAAAGAGAATAGAGGTTGCCTTTTGAAAACTGCAATGATGGTGAAGAGAAACCTATTCCTATCCCCACTACCCCTCTTCTTGGTGAAAGAGAGGCCATAGTGTGCTGGTAAATATCTAACAACTCATTGGAGGTATCTCTGTTGCATAAACACTCCTGCCATAGGCAACTTCAAGCAACAAATGTGACACCCGTCAACTGGCTAACACATTTTCTGAAAATTTAACAAGTGACTTTCATGAGCTGGGATGAGCTGGTTCCAGCTTACCACTAGAGAGAGGCCTCAGAGAACAACAGTGGTTCAATTTCTGCTTTTTTTTTTTCTTTTTTGAGATGACGTCTCACAGTCACTTAGGCTGGAGTGCAATTGCCACCCCAGACAGGAAGAAAGCATGAAAAGGCAAAGTTGGAATTTTGGAAAAATTAAAACCATTACGTGTAACATGGACATAATCTTGTAGTGGTGAATGTATAGTTACTTAACATTTTCCTCTTTATGCTCTTTTGTCTTTGCTTATTTTTGCATAACTAACATGTACAAAATAGTAATTTTTTTGGCTTAAGGATCCATGTTACTGATGGGGACAAAGATGACATCAAAACAGACAAGAAGACCTAAAGTTAATAAAAATGCATTTTCTAGTGAATATAGAGCTCCTGGTAATACAAGTTGCTGGGAAGAAGGCTGGCTTCAAAAGTCCCAGGGAGCAGGCCAGGCACAGTAGCTCATGCCTATAATCTCAGTACCTTGGGAGGCTGAGGTGGTGGATCACCTGAAGTCAGGAGTTTGAGAGCAGCCTGGCCAACATGGTGTACACCATCTCTACTAAAAATACAAAAATTAGCCAGACGTGGTGGTGGGCACTTGCAATCCCAGCTACTCAGGAGGCTGAGGCAGGAGAATCACTTGAACTTGGAAGGCAGAGGTTACAGTAAGCAGAGATTATTGTGCCATTGCACTACAGCCTGAGTGACAAAAGCAAGACTCTTTCTCAAAAAAAAAAAAAAAAAAAATCCCGGGGGGGCACTTATGAGGAGCAAGGACTCCCTCCTGGAAGGAGAAAATGCCTGGATCACAAGAAGGCAGCTCTTTAATAGCTCTAATCCAAGGATGTGGGTCCCCTCCTCCTGGTCATTCCTTAAGGACTTCCGAGCGTTTCTGATAAATAGAGCATTTAAATGTCTTTAAATAGACAATTGGGTCTTCAAGGCAGCTTGAAGTAAGACAGCAATGACCTCTTGAATTTATTACATCACTAGAGAGGCAACATTTGGTCTGAAAAGTGTAAAAAATGTTTCTGTGATTTATACATTACCCAGAAACCTCTTGGCTTCCTGGAATTCTTAATATAAATTATATTTTCTCAGAAACAATGTTCCAGCACTGCTGCTAACAGCTTGCTTGGCCTCAGTTACTGAAGCTGACTGATTTTGCCCCCAGCAAAAATAATGGCATTGCCCTTGGCAGTGAATCTGAAGAGCAAAGTAAAGTTATGCTTTCAACAGGTCCTTTGCCAGTTCCTTAAAATCACTCAAAACAATCCATCAATTTTTAATGTCTCCCTTGGCAGCAACTTCAAGTGATTAAAAAATGTCCTATCCATTCTAAAAGCAGTCCCCAGAAAATTATTTAAATTATTCTATTACATCTAAAAGTTGTTGTAGTGCAGTCAACCCCAAAAGCGTATCATAAACATCTTGCCTCTGTCTGGGGCCATTCTGAATTTTGAATGCCATCTGGTGATTCTTGACTGGCTGACATGTTTCTGGAATTACCTGTCACAAGTAGAATTCAGCTTCAGTGAGCATCTGATCACTCTCACATGCTAGGCATTGCCCCCCCCTTTCTCTCTCTCTCTCTCTCTCTCTCTCTCTCTCTCTCTGTGTGTGTGTGTGTGTGTGTGTGTGTGTGTGTGTGTGTGTGTGCTTTGTTACAAGGTGAGAATAAGTCCGTCTTTCTGTCTTTCTGTTTGCTACTTATTGCCTTGATACCTCTAAAAGCGACCCTGAAGAAAGCAGCTTGTCTTCCTTCCAAGTCAGCCTTGCTCTCAAGTGCCTGTGGAGTTTTCCAAAGTACCCTGTAATTGCCTCAATACTTCCCTTCACTTTAGCAAAATTGAAGTGTGTTGTAGGTTTCCACTTTTATTCTCATCCTTAGGTCTAATTACATTTACAAACTAGACTAGGATCTTGTGTAACTATTGTTTATGCTTCCAAATTCAAAATTATTTATAACATGGTAGATTGTAGAAATCTGATTTGCAAAATCTTTAGAAGACATCTAGAAAATGTCATTTTTAGTAGGTTGAATCTTCTCTAGGTGGAAAATTTAAAGACCAAAGGTATTGGAAATGCGAGCAGCTCTTCCCTGTATTGCCCGAGAACCTAAAAATCGAAAAAGCTAGATCAGCCCCCTTCTTCAGCTCAGGGGTTTATCTTTCACAGGACCTCCAAGGGATGAACTAGTCTCTTGAATGTCAGCTACCATTCCTTTAATACTCCAATGTGAGTTTATTTTATTTATTTATTTATTTATTTATTTGAGACAGAGTCTTGCCCTGTCACCAGGCTGAAGTACAATGGCACGATCTCAGCTCACTGCAATCTCTGCCTCCCGGGTTTTTAAGCAATTCTTCTGCATTAGCCTCCTGAGTAGCTGGGACTACAGGCGCGTGCCAAGACACCTGGCTAATTTTTTGTCTTTTTAGTAGAGACGGGGTTTCACCATGTTGGCCAGAGGGGTCTCGATCTCTTGACCTCATGATCTGCTTGCCTGGGCCTCCCAAAGTGCTGGGATTACAGGCATGAGCCACCGCGCCCGGCTGTGAGTTTATTAATAGTAAATTTTTCTGTGCCTTTTTGGGAATGTGACTTATATTGCCAGCTTGTGCTGTTTCTCATGGTAATGGATTCTCTCCACTGCATAAAATCAGGCTTCCCTTGATTTGGCTTAAAATCACCTCATAAACTTAAAAGAAATTATTTCTTTTTTTCTTTTGTAATTCATTGTTCACTTCATGAGGGTCTTTGCGATTCTTTAGGTTACTAACATGTTCCCCGCCCTACACACAAGTCTTTCTGATTGAAGAGCAGCTAATCTTTTTAATCATGCTTCCTTTATGCCATATGGCAACCCCTTCCCCTCCTGTGTCCTTAATCTCTTTCTATACCTTTCTCTAGCTCTTCCTCTAACCCCTCTCTTTCTGAAAGGGCAGTGACCCAGACTGTCCCCAGGGTATTGCTAATGGGGTGATTGCCCTGACCCTGCACTCTGGGAGTTCCCACCAAGTAGTGGAGACCAGAGACCAGGTGGTTGGTGGATGGAGGGGGTGGAGGGGAGCAGGGAAGGACAAAGAAGCTGGAGCCTTTACTCAGAGGGGTTTGAAAAGATCAATGTACTCATGAATGCATTAAAATTAGTGGCTCAGTTGAGGCCGGCTGCTTAGATATGGCACAGTCTCCTTCCTTTAAATCCTCCCTATTCTCGCTCTATGAGACTCCTTCATTAGAGCCCCTCACCTTCTTTGGTCTCCAAGGCTCTCCTCCATGCTTATTTACCACATTCAATTTAAAGAAACCTACTTCTTTTTGGGGAGATGCATGTGGGGCCCACAGTTCACTGGGAGTGGTATACCAATGAAGAATATCCTGGGCCAGACGCTAGTTGTTTTAGATAGAGAGGAGGCTGGCTTCTGGACCCTGATGGATAAAGGAGATGAGCAATCCCTTGACTACCTTTGTGCCCAGACAGCCCCATATGCCTGAGCTTCTGTCCCCACGCCTTGAGTATTATTACCCGCTCAAGAGCTACTCTGAAAAATGTGAGTCAAAAAAACTAACAAAGTGTTCTAAATCAGCCATGATTCCAGGGATAATGGACTAATTGGTCTGAGCCACAGATTGCATTAAGGATTCCCCAAAGGACTGCTTTCCAAACTGACTCAGGAATTGATTTTCTAAATGATTGTCTGGGTTAGGCTTAGAAGTGAAGATGGGAGTAAGTAATAGTGGAGAAAGTAAGAAGGAAAGTGAGGTGCTCCATACATACACATAGAATACACCTTTCAAGGACATCTCTTTGTCTCTGCTTCTCTGTCTTCACACCAAGGAGTCTCTCTCGCTCTCTTGCTCTCTCTCTCTCTCTCTCTCTCTCTCACACACACACACACACACACACACACATGTTCACACAGTCAGAACAAAAGTGATCGTACAGGATTCCCTGTAGTAGCCTCTAGTCCACACTGTTTCATGACTCATTTTTTTTTTTTTTTTTTTTCTGAATCTGAAGTCTAGGCTTACACGTTAAAGGAATTTCTTTCACTAAAGGCATCTTTCCTTCCTGGAATTTGGGCAGGGTACACTAAGTAGAACTCCCCCTGACACACACTTAGCAAGGCCCCGTGACATTTCTCCAACAGCCGCCTCTCCTGAATTATGGGATTGCACAATGAGCTTACGAAAGTAAAGAACATGGCCAAAGAATGAACTCCTGCAGGAACCTTACCCAGATGTCATGTGAAACTTTCTCCTAGTTTTCCAAGGAGATCCTTGTCTTGGCAAAATAATAGAATCAGGTAAGGTAGGCACCTTCCTATCTCACTAAGTTCTGCTTAAAAGACACTTCTGGTCTTTGGCATATCCAGAATCCCTGATTTTGTCACTTTTAATGCTAAGTTCTGTTTGCCAACTGAGTAAATGATATGAATTGAAACTTTATTTTCTAGTGAACCATCTTCCAGGTCTTTGGTAAATGCATATCAACGTTAGATTCATATTTAAGAATTATTACATACACTTAGCATTTAGATGTGCAATTACCTGAGGAAAAAATCCACTATTCTGGCATTTGATGGGTGAAAGATAATGTTATTAGAACTACAGATAAAAGTACTCTCATATACACATCTGGGTTTGGAAAATCTTGGCTTTTCCAGGGAAAAATGCTTGCTTTACTTACTGTACAATTCAGCTGAAAAGCTTCCTATGAACTAGACCAAATACCACCTCTTCCACGAGGCTTAGGCAAGTTCCATCGAATGTTCTCAGAGTCACATGCTGAGCAGAAAGTTGAGCTTGGATGATTTCTATGATATCCTAGAAATATCCTAGAAATCATCCCATTTATCTATTCTAGTCTGTTCATGAGAAATAGCAGTAAAGAGACTACCAAAAAATATGAGAACAAATATGTTTGCAAACTTTTATTCAGCAGACAATGCTTTGTGCCCAGAAGACACACAATGAGGGTGGATAGACTTGAAGAATAGTGTTTAAAAAATGAACTTGGTTTTATTGACCAGCCATTGGAATCTTCAGGAGGCTTCTGGGATGAAATGCAACACTCCAGTTACTAATAAGTCCCTCAGAGATGCTGAAGAAATATCCAGAAGATTCAAGATATCGTATCTTCACCCCCACCACATCCCCTATCGTCTCTGCAGCAAACAGCTCTGGAGAAGTAGAGATTGATCTTGGGTTTCACCTTTCTTTCAAGTTGTTCAAACACCTTTTTTTTCAGATGTTTATTTAGCTTAAGGTTCTGCAAGCTCCTGGAAAGTACAAGAAGCATGGTGCCAGCATCTGCTGAGCTTCTGGTGAGAGCTGCACGGTAGGTCAGAACATCTTAGGGAAAGTCAAAGGGGAGGTGGACTCATGCAAAGAGATAAAACTAAAGGACTATCCTGGCGTTATCACAACCTATACTCCTGGGAATGAATTCATTTCCATGAAAACTAATGGAATCTCATTGGAGTGAAAACTCACTCACTATCAAGAGAACATCACCAAGTTATTTATAAAAGATCTTCACGGCCGGGCATGATGGCTCATACCTGTAATCCCAGTACTTTGGGAGGCCGAGGCAGGCTGATCACCCGAGGTCAGGAGTTCAAAACCAGTCTGGCCAACATGGAGAAACCCTGTCTCTACTAAAAATACAAAAGTTAGCTAGGCATGGTGGTGGTGGTCTGTAATCCTAGCTTCTCAGAAGGCTGGGGCAGGAGAATTGCTTAAACCTAAGAGGCAGAGGTTGCAGTGAGCCAAGATCACACCATTGCACTCCAGCCTGGGTGACAAGAGTGAAACTCCATCTAAAAAAAAAAAAAAAAAGATCTTCCCCGGTGACCCAAACACCTCCCACCTCCCACTAGGCCACACATTGGAGGTCAAAGTTCAGCATGAGTTTTGGAAACACTTAATTTTAAAAGCCA
Organism: Sapajus apella; assembly: GCF_009761245.1. Lineage (NCBI taxonomy): Eukaryota > Metazoa > Chordata > Mammalia > Primates > Cebidae > Sapajus > Sapajus apella. The sequence goes on from NW_022437013.1 coordinate 5,578,632, forward strand.
GGGCCCAGTTCAATGATATGCGTATGGGTTTGTCAACCAGCTACTTTGAGCAATGATTATAACCATGAGAGCCGGGGCAGAGGAGGTTGGAGTTTGTAATCACTGTATCACTGTAAAACCAGACGCCCTGGCCACATCTAGAGTGTGTTTTTCTGATAGAATAGGCTTCTGGAAATAGATGAATCTGGGTTTTTTTAAGGCTGTCATCTTAGCAAGGGATGAACTTGGACTCTTCAGGCAGGCTTTGAAGGAAGCCTGCAGTATACTCAATGGTTCTGTGATTCTGAAAAGTCTTTTTTTTTTTTTTTCTTTGAGATGGGGTTTCTCTCTCGTTGCCCAGGCTGGAGTGCAATGGTGCAATCTCGCCTCACTGCAACCTGCGCCTCCTGGGTTCAAGCGATTGTCTTACTTCAGCGTCCCAAGTAGATTGGATTACAGGCGTGTGCCACCACCCCAGCTAGGTTTTTGTATTTTTAGTAGAGACAGGGCTTCACCATATTAGCCAGGATGGTCTCCATCTCCTGATCTCAAATGATCCGCCGACCTTGGCCTCCCAAAGTGCTGGGATTACAGGCCTAGCCCGATTCTGACAAATCTTAGAGTATAAAAGTTTATGGTAGAGTAGGTAGTTTATTAGGTATTCTAATGGTGATGTAATGAAATTGTCACTGGTCAACATTCCAGAAAGTGCCAATGATGTCTTCAGCCCAGGAAATGTCTAACTCCTACGTCTTTTGTTGTTTTCCATGTGATTTAGAACTCTCCTGAAGCCCGAGGTTATTCTTCTGAAGGTAAAGGGCCCTAGGCAAACTATCTGTAGGTCTTGTTCAACAACTCCCACCATTTTCATTTATTTATTTATTTATTTTTGAGACAGAGTTTCACTCTTGTGCCCAGGCTGGAGTGCAATGTTGTGATATCGGCTCACCGTAACTTCCGCCTCACTGGTTCAAGTGATTCTCCTGCCTCAGCCTCCCAAGTAGCTGGGATTACAGGCATGCACCACCACACCCGGCTAATTTTGTATTTTTAGTAGAGACAGGGTTTCTCCATGTTGGTCAGGCTAGTCTTGAACTCCCAACCTCAAGTGATCCACCTGCCTCGGTCTCCCAAAGTGCTGGGATTACAGATGTGAGCCATTGCGCCCGGCCAACTCCCACCATTTTCATTTCATATTAAGAAGTGGAAAAACAAGAGTTCTTTTCCCATTCTCCTGAAGTTCTGTTTGGAGAACTGAAGCAGAAAACTCCAGGAAACTGCACAAACAGAGAACTAGCACTGGGCAGATCAGGAGTGCCATTGTATGTAGGGGACAGAAGAGCATCAGTGCTCCCGCTGTTACCATGGGTATGGTAGAAGTGTGGATGTGAGTGTGGCCATGTGACTCTGACCCTAAGAGGATGTGATGTCATGTCAGATCTTTCTTCATTAGCCTCTAGAATTTAGAGGCTAATACTTCTGTCTGATCTCTGAAGCAACAGAAATTTCTTATATTCTCAGGGAAAGCCTGAATCATTTGCCCTTATTATCTTTGCATGAATAATCCTGGAACATCATGCTACCCATTAGAGCTTTGATCTCAAGGCCTATAACCTTTAATAGATGGAATGACTTGGACAAAAAGCAGCCCTAATTTAAGATGCCAACATTAAACACTGACTAAGGTTTCTCCAGGGCAGCTAAAGGTGAGGGAATGATCAATTACAAACCAGGAATAGCTAGCCAAAAATCAGATTTCTCAGTCACAACCTGGAGGTAGGCCAAAATGTGGAGTCAAACAATAATGTCACAGATAGCTGAATTTTTTGCATTTGTTCTGTTAAGAAAGCCTGTCTTGGAATATTCAGTAAGGCAGCTGGTTGGTTGGAGGAGCCATTTGTCACTTTAGCCAGAGAAGCCTGTAATCTAATAGTTTCAGTTCCCCTGGAAACAAGAGCATAGAGGCATGCCTGCTCTGGAAAAGGCAATCTGAGCAGTGCCAGCATGCTTGGAAGAGCCTCAAATACAGGCTGTGAGTGCTGGCTCTTCAGAAGGTCTTATCCAGAGAACAGAAGCCTGGGGCAGCCCAAGGTACTTCCCACCACCTTATTACGTGTGATGTTGAGTCACCTATTTTGCTTCCCCAGGCCTTAGTCTGTTTATGGGTAAAATAGGGTTAAGGATAGCCACTCACGCTTTGAGTCAGGCAAGGCCAAATTTCAAAACTCCATTCTAACATTTCCTGTTTGACCTTTGGCAATTAATTACTTTCACTCTGAACCTCTCAGAATGTTCCGTTCTTCATCCATAAAATGTGGGAAATAATACTGATCGTGTGGATCTTAGAAGACAAAATAATGTATGTAAACATAGTAGACACTCAATAAATATTTGTTGAATTAATAGATGAATGATAGTGCCCAGCACAGAGTAGGTGATTTTTAGGTATAGGTTCATCTTCTTTCTTCCCTAACTAGATATTTTATGGAATCATACGGTGAGACAAATTATTCTTACTGAGCCACAGGATCAAGGTATCAGCCAAATATTCTAGAAAGTGTTAAATTTACATCTTCTATGTTTTTTCCTTTGTTTTTATAGGCACTATTCTGGCCAGAAACATATATCTTAATTACACTGATGGAAAATATGTCATAGCTAAAGGCAAAAATGAGAAGTAATGTCATGATAACCCAGTTAATATCAAAAAGGGGAACAATTCGTCTCTATAGGAAAATATGCACGCATCCATCAACACACACATACACACACAAAACCCACAGAGTTCTGCATGTAACCTCAAGGATCCTCCAGAGCCCAGATTAAGAACCTCTAGTGCACAAGACTGGAGAGGCAGGGCAGCTGGTCAGATAGTTGTCATAACAACCTTGTAAAACGTTTTGCCAAAAATGTTAGGCAGATGCAGATTTTAAAGAACAACATGAGCTTTTCCCTTCAAACTTTCTATTCTAGTAGAACCCTGCTTTGCCGTTCTTAGTTCCTATCTTTTCTTCTTATCTCCTTCCACTCCTTTTAAAGTTGATCACAAGTCTTTCTTTAAAAAATGAAAATTGGGAGGCCGAGGCGGGCAGATCACCTGAGGTCAGGAGTTCGAGACCAGTGTGGCCAACATGGTGAAACCTTGTCTCTACTAAAGCCACAAAAATTCGCTGGGTGTGGTGGTAGGGGCCTGTAATCCCAGCTACTTGGGAGACTGAGGCAGGAGAATTGCTTGAACCTGGGAGGCAGAGATTGCAGTGAGCCAAGATGGTCCCACTACACTGCCGCCTGGGTGACAGAGTGAGACTTTGTCTCAAAAAAAGAAAAGAAAATCAGCCTGGCACAGTGGTTTACACCTGTAATCCCAGCACTTTGGGAGGCCAAGGCAGGTGGATCATGAGGTCATGAGATCAAGACCATCCTGACCAACATAGTGAAACCCTGTCTCTACTAAAAATACAAAAAAATTAGCTGGGCGTGGTGGCACATGCCTATAATCCCAGCTACTTGGGAGGCTGAGGCAGGAGAATCACTTGAACCCGGGTGATGGAGGTTGCACTGAGCCGACATCAGGCCACTGCACTCCAGCCTGGTGACAGAGCAAGACTCCGTCACACACACACACACAATCATAGCTGATTTATAACATTTGCATTTGTCTTTGCTATGTTAAAGTTAGGAAGGTCAATAGTTGGTGGTCAGTAGCATTTAAATTTAATTGTACTGCTCTACATGTTAAATGTTAATATTCTTTATGTTAATTGCTGATTGGTCTTGAGTTGCAGCGCATATCTGTATATAGTTATAGATGCAGCTCTCTGCTCATGACAATTAATATCATCCAATCTCCATATATAAAGGTTGTCTGTTGATCTATAGTTTCAGCTTAATGCTCTTTGAGAGTCTCCAGGCCTTTTAATGCTCTTTCTTAGGATGAGCAGCCCTAGTCCTAATCGTGACACACCTGTATTCAGTCTGTTGCAGTTCTCCCCAGCAACTGCAGTCTGTGTTTTGAAGTGATGACCCAACATATATATGGAATTTTTCTGTTTACCCAGTTTGTAGTTAGCCCACTTTAATCTATCATATTGCAGCTGTTTGAATATGGGACAGTTATCCATTTTCCATCCTCTAAAGGCTATGTTTGAATGATTATTGTTTCATTGTAAATAGACTGGCTATGTTCCAGGAAGGGTCCTGTCACTGAACATTGAGTACAGCTCCTGTATTATGCTGGTAAAGCAAAGGTCCTTCATTATAGCCTAAATTTGGTCCAGGAGCCAATATCAGAAAATTTCTGTTGGTGAACTTTTTTTCAGTGGAAAGCATGATAGCTACCCTAGGCAGCTTTTGATTTTGAAGACGGGGATGATAGCAGACTCTTTCCTTACTATATTATTGGTCAAATGCATCAGACAGAATGTTCTGACTGGTTGAAAATTTCCATTTGTGAGTCACTGCCCCCTTCACTGTCTCTTACTAAAAGCTCGCTTTTTTTTTTTTTTTGAGACAGAGTTTCGCTCTTGTTGCTCAGGCTGGAGTGCAATGGCGTGAGCTCAGCTCACTGCAAACTCCGCCTCCGAGATTCAAGCAATTTTCCTGCCTCAGCCTACTGAGTAGCTGGAATTACAGGTGCCCGTCACCATGCCTGGCTAATTTTTTGCATTTTTGGTTGAGATGGGGTTTCATCATATTGGCCAGGCTGGTATTGAACTCCTGACCTCAGGTGACCCACCTGCCTCGGCCTCCCAGTGCTGGGATTACAGGTGTGAGCCACGATGCCCAGCCATAAAAGCTTGACTTTTAAGTCAAAAATTTGTATATTGTCCCTTAAGAGTATGAATGGTCCTGTAATACCCTGCTATGTGAGAAAAAATGGTGGGAAGCAAGGAGCCTGTGAGCAGCAAATCCATGATCCATGATACAGACACAAAGGATCACAGGGGGCTTGAAGCTTTCACTCAAAGACCTTTCTTCATTTTTATTCTACAAAATCCAAGCCACAGATATCATCTTTTTCTTTTTTTTCCCCAAGAAACTTTTGAAAGCTGTAGTACCAGCCTCCAAGAATTTTGCTACACTAGACTCTGCCAATCCCAGCCAATGCTAAGTACATGCCCAAATGTAAGAGATATGGCAGGGGACAGGTGGCAAGGAACAACATCTCATATTTTTACTTCCTTCTCTCTTTCCCCATTCCACTAAGAGCTACATGTCAGAATGTCTGCTGTAGAAGGAAAAGATTGATCAAATGATTCCCTCAGATCTAAAGTCATAATGGCCACTAATGTTTAAGCACTAATACTTTGTCTGATTGGCAGTATAGTGACTAAGGGCATGGGATCCAGTGCCACATTCCTAGGCTCAAATTCTGACTCTCTGTCTTAGTAACCTAGAGACTTTAGGGCAATTTCTTTACCCGAGAGCTCTTGGTTTTCTCATCTTTGATGTGGCATTAATATCACTACCTACCTCATTGTGTTGTTGTGAGGGTTATATAAAACAACTTATATATGTGCATGTACACATGCATGTGCCTCAAAACAGTGTTTTAATAATAATTTACTATTATTATTATTACTAGGGTTAAGGGCTCTTCCACTCTGCCCTGTTCTATTACTGTCATGAATTCCCTACATTGTCCTTGGATCTCAATGCCATGCTTATTGTTCCAGTGGTATCTTCAACTTCGTAGGATTAGACTGCACCTCTGTCCATGAGAATGTTCACTGGGCTCCTGCCCTAAATCCCCTTTGTGATGCCTCTGGAGGTCCCCTTGGGGCCCTAACAACATAGCCAAAAATAAACCCCTTAATCTACAAGGGAATAAATAGAATATAAAGAGCAAGGGAGACAAATGTCAGTAGCAAATGGAAGGTTACCTAACACAGCAAAAACCCCTCCATGCCAGTAGGAAGTAGACCAGAGCTATCCCTTTGGTTTGTGGTTTACTCACTTTGTTCCGTTCTCCACGTCTGCTCTTCCTCCTATTTCTCCACCCTTAGGAAAAAAAAAAAAAACACCAGCTTGTTGAGGCTGCTGACGCAGAAATCTGGCTTGTGGTCGCTCTTACTGTGTAGTGACTCACCCTGAGGAGCAGGAATAATTTGCCTGATGGGGGAGGGAAAGAGAGTCGTGTCTATGTGGGGGTATGCAGGGCAGTTGCTGGGGAGACAAGCAGACAGCTAAAGCAGCACACCATCAGCTCTCCTGGGAAAAACCCTCACAGGCCCAGGCCATGGCATCCTCTTGGTGTAGGAAAAAAGTCTGGAGAGGGTGAAAGTCCCAATCATCCAGTTTTGAGTTTAGGGAAGTCAATGAAGATTTCACAAAGCCATGAGACTTTATAGATCTTGGTGATTCCAAACCTAAATCTGGAGGATTTGTACAAAGAAGAGCAAAGAGCACAATAGTAAATTTCGTTCCACTTTTCCCTTCCCCTGTCCTCCAGGGATACAGGGCTTTCATGATACTCAGTGCTTCTCCAAACAACTTTCCATTCAGCACCCCCTCTCAGGTGGGCAGCCTCCTAGCCCAAGTATTGCCAAGCATTTCCAAAGTTCATCACAGTGGCAACCATAAATGGGACGCCTGACCCACTCCATAGTGGGGTCTTAGGCCTCCGCTGGGCTGCCTTCTCTGTAACTCCCAGGCAATTTCAGCGTCAACACGTAGAAGGAGATATGGGCAGACCTCCTCCCTCCTGCTGTTCTTCGTACTGTTTATTCACCAGATTCCTCGTAAATACCACTGTCCCCTTTCTCTAGCCTCTTCTCATGACTTCAAAGTATAGGGCAGCTTAAATGTAGCTCTTCTCCCCAGAGAAGGTCAGGGATACTTTCTTTAGGCGTGCCTTTCTTTCTTTCCCTATTAAAATTTCTCTTGATCTATACTATTTTTCTCAGTCCTCTTTTGAGTGACTAAAACAGGTCAAATAATCAAATCCAGGTTTGAGTGTTGATGGCAGATAGATAATAGCTAACTTTGCTACTTTTCTCAAGGCAACTTACACATTTTCATAGGATCCTACAATATGTCAGCCCCAGTACTGGCACACTTTTTCTTTAAAGGGTCAAATGGTAAATATTTAAGGCTTGCGGGCCATACAGTCTTTGCTGCAACTGTTTAACTCAGCTGTTGCACTCTGACATCAGCAACAGACTATTCGTAAACAAATTAGAGTGGCTCTGTTCCAATAAAGAAATAAACTGAATATCATGTTTTCATGTCAAAAAATATTATTCATCTCGCGATTTTCTTTCAACCATGTAAAATATAAAAAACATTCTTAGCTTTGACATAAAACAAAAGAACAGGAGGTGGTCTAGATTTGGTCTGTGGGCTGTAGTTTCCCAACTGATGCCTTATGAAAAGATTGATTCAGCCGCGCATGGTGGCTCACGCCTGGAATCCCAGCACTTTGGGAGGCCGAGGCTAGCAGATCACAAGGTCAGGAGTTTGAGACCAGCCTGGCCAATATGCTGAAACCCTGTCTCTACTAAAAATACAAAAGTTAGCTAGATGTGGTGGTGGGCACCTGTAGTCCCAGCTACTTGGGAGGCTGAGGCAGGAGAATTGCTTGAACCCAGGAGGCAGAGGCTGCAGTGCGCCAAGATCACACCACTGCACTCCAGCCTGGGTGACAAAGCAAGACTCTGTCTCAAAAAAAAAGGAAAGAATTGATTCAAATAGGGGTTTCACATAGTGCTGTAAGTTGAATGGGATGGGGAGAGAGAGCTTTTTGAAATAGGATTAGGAACAACCTCTTCAAATCACACCAGCTAGGTGCACTGTTACATACTGGCTCTTTCATTCAACACATGTTACTGAGTAACTATATATGCCAAGCACTATGCTAAGTACTATGTAAGATAATTATCATTGATAGAATAAAATAAATGTTGTCTATGCGCCTGTATGGTTTAAAGTACAATGGAGGAGCCAGATGATCAACAAGCAAATAGCCAATAAACATATCATTTCAAATTATGATAGATGTATGAAGCAAACACAGGAGAGAATTTGCATGGGTTGACAGGGGAGCATATTTAAAGGTTCCAGTCAGGGAAGGAAGACTTGTATGTGGAGATGTTTTTGTTAAAAAATAGTCTGGTGAAGAGAAGCAAAGAGTAGGGGAAATAAAGTAAATCCCAGGCAGCACCCAGAAAAACCAGCATGTGTAAGGAGCCTGAGATAGGAAAGACCTTACCTTGCTCACAGACCTGAAAACAGACAGTATGACTAGTAGGATTGGAGGAAAGTGGCTACAGAGGAGGGGAGAAGTAGACAAAGTCCAGGTTACTTAGAGCTTCATGGTCCACAGAAAGGAGTATAGGCTTCATTTAAAATGTAAGGAAAACTTTTTTTTTGAGACAGAGTCTCACTCTGTCACCCAGGCTGGAGTGCAATGCACGATCTCAGCTCACCACAACCTCCGCCTCCCGGGTTCAAGATATTCTCCTGACTCAGCCTTTCAAGTAGCTGGGATTACAGGCATGTGACACCACGCCCAGTTAATTTTGTATTTTTAGTGGAGATGGGGTTTCTCCATGTTGGTCAGGCTGGTTTTGAACTCTCAACCGCTGGTGATCTGCCCTTCTCAGCCTCCCAAAGTGCTGGGATTACAGGCGTGAGCCATTGTGCCTGGCTGGAAAACTCTTTTAAAAGCTCTGGCTAATGTGTACAAAATAGATTGCAGGGAAGGGGAGAGCATAAACTGGGTAATCAGTTAGGCATTCATTACAGTTGTATGAGCAAGAAGTGACGGTGGCTTACAGTAGGGTATTGGCAGTGAAAATTAAAAAGAGTGGACATGTATGAGATTTTTGGCAGAGGAGCTAGAAACTATGCAACTTACTGATTAGATGTTGGAGGTGAGGGAGATAGCAGAATCAAAAATGATTTGCTGTTTCTGACTTCAATAGCCCAGTAGATGATTGTTCCTTTGATGAGATAGGAAAGATTAGGAAAGGAAATTATATTTGGAATGAGAGGTAGGGAAAATGGGTACTAATAAAGAGTTCTATTTTTGGACAGATTAAGTCTAAGATGCCTTTGAGATAGCCAAGTAGATGTCTAGTTAGTTGGTTATGTGAGCCTACCATATAAAGAAGAGTTTGGGGTCAGGGATAAAAATATGGATGAAGTCAACATATAGATCATATTTAATACCATGGGAATAGAGGAGAGCACTCAGTGAGAGTGCAGATAGGGAAGAGAGGAAGCCCTAGAAACTAGTGCTGGGCCACTCAAAAATTTAGATATTGGATAGAGAAGGAGTCCATTGGATACAGGAGGTGTCTTCAAAATGAACTGAAGAGGAGTAGTCAGAGATACTGGAGAATTAAGAAAAATATGTAGTGTCACAGAAGCTGAGAGAGGAGATTGTTGGAAGAGAGAGTAGTCAACTGTGTTGAACACTGGTGGAAGATCAAGTTAGAGGAGGACAAAAGGAACACTGTTGGTTTTGGGAACATGGAGATCTTCAGTGACCTTGGCAAGAAGTTTGGGTGGGGTGGTAGGGTTAGACTAGCAATGGATGAGGTTAACAGAGATGTAAGACCTGATAGGATTAGCCTTGTAACGTCAATCCCAGAGCTGTGATCCAGAATGCATACTTGGTGGTGTGACAGTTTCCAAGGCATCTACTCCCTTGGGCAGCATTAAGTGGTATGGCCCTGATGGCATAGCATGGCTTTCTATTCTTTCATGGTGGTTTTTTGTTTTCTGTCTTTTTGAGACAGAGTCTTACTCTGTCGCCCAGGATGGAGTGCAGTAGAACAATCTCGGCTCACTGCAGCCTCCGCCTCTTGGGTTTAAGTGATTCTTTTGCCTCAGCCTCCTGAGTGGCTGCGATTACATGAGTGAGCCACTACACTTGACTAATTTTTGTCTTTTTTAGTAGAGACGCGGTTTCACCATACTGGCCAGGCTGGTCTCGAACTCCCGACTTCAGATGATCTGCCCGCCTTGGCCTCCCAAAGTGCTGGGATTACAGCCTTTAGTCACCATGACCAGCCTCACTGTGGGTTTTAAAAATAATTAAATGCTCATTTGTTTATTTGCTCAGTAAATATTAATTGAGCAATTAATAAATGCCAGGTACTGTAGATGCTGGAGGTAAAGTAGGGAACAAACTCCCAAAACTTTCTGTCCTGGTGGAGCCTATATTCAAGTGACTAGTAAAGCCAAATAGGCAACTATAGTCAGTTTCATTCAGTACTGTGACATAAGGAAGATACATTAGTCAAGGTAGTTCATTTGAACTTCTGTAACAAATAACCCTCATATCTCAGTAGTTTTACACAATAGACGTTTATTACTCATGTCACATGCCAATGCAGGTCAAGCAGCTCTCTTGGGAAGCTCTCTTCCAAGCCATGACTCAGGAACTAGGCTATTTTTGTCTCATGGCTTCCCCATCCCATAGACCTCCTCAGAGTCCTCCAATGGATCCTCTGTATTCTGCAGGCCAACAAGGAAAGGCAGCTCACAGAGTATCATGCAGCATGATTTATGGCCAGACTTGAAATGGAAAGTGACCAGAAGCCAATATAATGGCAAGAGATGCTGGGAAATATAATCTTCCTCTGTCCAGGGAAGAAATGGGGTTAGTGAGAAACTAGCCAGGTTCCACCAGTGAAGTGTAGGACATCATGAGAGTTCAGGGGAAGAGCTTTTAATATTTACTTAAAGTTTCAGGAAAAGGTTTCTAGATGAAGTGACATCTAAGTAACCTGAAAGATGACTAAGAATTAGCCTAGTGAAGTGGGGTTAAGACTATTTCAACCTGAGGGAACAACAGGTGCTAATGACAGGAGGCAAGAAAGAACATGGTTTATTTGAAGGACTAAATGAAGTCAGGCAAGGCCAAAGCACACAGCATGAGCTCAGAAATGGCAAGATATGAGAATGAAAAGGAAGGGTCAGTGCAAAGGTGAGTGCAGGCCTTTGGAGTAATGATTTCAAATAGAAGAGTCAAGAGATCCTCCAGGGTAGCTGGTCCCTGATGAAGGCTCTGGGTAGAGGGACTAGGGCAGAAGTCTCAAACATAAAGGCCTTCGGGAGCTAAGCAGAAAAGTTGAGAGTTGAAAACAGAAGAGAGCAATGATGCCTACAGTAGCTGGAGTGTGTATTCCATACCTAAATATATTAAATTCAAAAACAGAAACCAACCAAAAACCCACTGTGCAGAACAAACAAACTGCATCTGCTATGGATACTGTTGCTGGTCTTAAGTTTGTGAGCCCTGGTAGAAGGCTTCAGGAGATTTCTTACAGTCACCAAGGAGTTCAGGTCAAAAATAGGAGATGGGGATATGCCAGACATGTCAGAAACAAGTCTATAGTTGTCAATGTGCTGATTTGCAAAAGCTTTCACACTTCTTCCTGCTATTTTCAGTTAACTGGTTGGTAAGATTGCACATTTTTGGACAGTAATGGGATTGTATTATTTCATTTCAATAATAATAATAACTAAAAGGCCAGGCACTTCTTTAAGTACTTTAGTAACCCACTAAGTCCTCACAACAATCCATGTGGTATTTATGATGATTATATCCATTTTTAAATAAGGAAGCTGAAAGAGTAACCTCACAGTAACTTGCCTAAGCTCACACAGTTAGAAAGTGACAAAGTAGGGATTTGAACCAAAGCAAACTGCTTCCAGAGTCCATGCTCTTGCTAAAGTCTGACTCTTAACAAATATTATTATACACTGTCTTTTCAGGAAATATTTACTGGGCCCCAGCTATGGGCACTGGGCTAAATCCTGAAGAAAGTGATGAATAAGACAAACTTCTACCTTCAAGGAATTATTAGTCCACAGCAGGGGCCCACTGACCATGTCTGGCCTATTGCTTGTTTCTCTACGGTCTGCGAGCTAAAAATGGTTGTTAAATTTTTAAATGAATAGATAATTAAAAGAATAATATATATGTATATACAGAGACATATGAAATATATATATGTATCATGACACATGAAAATTATATGAAATTCAAATTCACTATCCATAAATAAAGGTTTATTGGAACACTTCCACATTCATTTATGGATTATCTATGGCTGTTTTCATGATACAACCAGCAGAGTGGAAGAGTTGGAGCAGAGACCCTACCAATCACAAAGAATCATATATTTACATCTGGCCCTTTACCAAAAATGTATGCTGACCTCTGGTCTATTGAGTCAGATGGATACATAAACATAATTTCAATACCAAATGAAGAAAGACAGTCTTGTTTGGTATGAAAAGTATGAGCTTTGATTCAATGGAGACCGATAGACTTGTATTTGAATCCCAGCACCATCTCTACCAGCTGCGTCATCTTGGGTAAGTTATTTAACTTCTCTGAAACTGTTTCCCAGATAACAAGGCTAATAATGTATTTTTGCATACTTTTGTGAGGACTAGAGTCCTCACAAATAATATATGTATAGTGTTTGCATGAACACTCAAAAACTGATAATACTAGTAGCAATAATAAAAGGGGACTTCAAAAATTCATGGAAAATGTGTATTATGAAAAAAACTATGCATGGATCTCATTTGTTTTGCATCAAAATAAGCTTGTACTAACTTGTTGTAATGTGTCTGAATAGTGGGAGACACTAAGAAGAATAAGACATCGGTTTGAAAAGAGCCCCTATCAGAGCAACAGGTATTCTGCTAAAATTGAAGCAAGAACAAACATGAAATTTATAGTGAAGTTTGGATAGATGAATGGTGAAACCACTGATGTTTCGAGAAAAGTTTATGGGGACAACGTTCCAAAGAAATCAGTAGTTTCCAAACGGATAACTCATTTTAGGAAGGGATAAGATATTAAATATGAAGTCCACAGTGGCAGACCATCCATATCAACTTGTAAAGGAAAAATTCAGCTTGTTCATGTCCTAATTGAAGAGAACTGACAATTAACAGCAGAAACAATCCCAACACCATAGACATCTCAGTTGGTTCAGCTAACACAATTCTGACTGAAAAATGAAAGTTGAGCAAACTTTTTACTCCATGGGTCCCAAAACCGTTGCACACAGATCAGCTGCAGACAAGAGCAGAGCTTTCAATAGAAATTTTAAACAAGTGGGATCAAGATCCTGATGCATGTCTTCAAAGAATTGTAAAAGGAAATGGAACATGGCTTTGCCAGCAGGTTCCTGAAGACAAAGCACGATCAAAACAATAGTTACCAAGAAGTAGAAGTGGCCTAGTCAAGAGCAAAGGTTATGGCAACAGGTTTTGGAAGATGCTCAAGGCATTTGCTTGTTGACTTTTTGCAGGGTCAAAGGATGATAACCTCTTCCCATTATGAAAGTGTTTTGAGAAAGTTAGCCAAAGCTTTAGCAGAAAAATACCAGGGAAAGCTTCACCGAAATCCTTCTTCACCACCACAACGCTCCTCCCCATTCCTCTTATAAAACAAGGGCAATTTTTGTGGGAGTTTTGATGAGAAATCATTAGGCATCCTCCTTAAAGTCCTTATTTGGCTCCTTCTCACTTTTCTTTGTGTCCTAATATTAAAAAATCTTTAGAGGGCACCAATTTTTCTTCAGTTAATAATGTGAAAAATACTGCATAACATGGTTAAACTCCCAGGATCGTCAATTCTTTAGGGATGGACTAAATGACTGGTATTATCGCTTACAAAAGTGTCTTCACCTTGATGGAACTCATGTTGAGGAATGATGTTTATACTTTTTTTTAACTTTTATCTTTAATTCCATTTTTCACAAACTTTTTGAAATCCCCTTTTAATGTTAATAACATATTATGATAAAGGAGGCAAGGTACAATGTGAACCTTGTGCATGGACACTTAAAACAGTTCAGAGGGTTTACAGAAAGCTTCCTGGAGGAGGTGACCCTTTGAGTTGGCCTCAGGTGTCAGATGGAGCTATTTTTAATTGCAGTTCTTTCATTTATCAGCTGTGTGTCCCTGGGCAGATTACTTTACCTTTTGGAGTCTCATTTTCCTCACATGTAAAATAGGGCTAATAATACTAATAGTGATGAGCTCATAGAATCATTATAAGGATGAAATGAGAAGATGCATACACAACACTGTGTGCTTTGTTTGGCACGTGTTACGTAGCCAATAAAAGTCAGTTGTCATTGTTGTGGTGGTTGTTATTATAGTTTAGGGCACAGGTTTTGAAAGCAGAGAGACCTGGCTTGAACTCTGATCACAGGCAAGTTACTTAACGCCTCTAACTCTCGCTTCCTCATCTGTAAAATGAAAGTAGTAACACTATCCAAGTATGATGGTTATCAGGATCAAATGATATAATTTACTTAACCCAATGGCTGGCAGATGATAAGTGCTCCATAAATGGTAGCTGTTGTTGTTATTAGACACAGTGATGGCAACAGCGTGGGTACAAAGTATTCATATTCAGTAACTGAGAGGAAACGCCACCAACTTCAGCTTTACTGTTACCAAGTGAACGTGAAGCCATCTTTACCTGAAAGGCCTTGATGCCTTATAGTTACTAAAACATTTTCAGAATTTCCTGTTATTTAGTAACTGCTAGTCCTCAGCTGACATGTAGATAAGACTTCTGAGTATGTGTAAAGTTACTAAACAGTATGGGGAAATGCTCCTCCTGCTTAGTTTTTTCATCAATAAGTAACCCATCATTTGATGAAGCAACAAGCTAGTTTCCCTAAAAAAAAAAAAAAAAATAGCAGAAGCAACATGACTCAGAGATTTGAAAAGCCCTGTTTGGTAAGCCTTTGTTAAATATATATTTAGATTATGATAAACCAAGACCTTAGGCCAGATTCACAATCTCCTCCTCTGCTTCTGTGGCTATGGTTATGCAAGGAAATGGAAAAAATGTTCAAAGAGACCAGGGGCCCTGGTCCAATATTGGGACTGACTGAATTTCCTAACCTCACTTTCCTTCGGTGGTTCTTTCCCAGCCAGCCAGGCTAATGACCTCTATACAAGATTGACCCTTAGAAAAGTTACACAGCAGGCCAACTTTGTCTTTGCTTCCTCCCAGCCTCCTTTTCCACTCTTCTCTGCTCTGTCCCAGTATCTTCAGGCTCTTCTTCAGCCCCCAAAACCCTTTCTGCAATGCCCTTAGTGGAGTAGCTTTCCAGGGCATGGATAGTCCATGCCCTTCCTCCCATCAAATTGGCCTGTCCTATAGGTCATTCACCGAGGGCTCTGGCTACGGTTCCTAAGGTGACAGGTGATCAAATTGTAATAGTATAGCTACTTCCATTGCCCCAACTCTGGCGTATTAACAAGCTCAGTTCATTGCTCCAGAACAGGTTCCGGAGCTCCTCTATGAAACACTGCTAGGAGTCCCAGGTTTCCCAGGTCAGGGTGGAGTTGCTGCATGAAACTCATGTTAGCCACCAACTGTGCATTCTGCCCACAGTGGTGAATTGGCTTGTGTGATGCTTTGTCAGAGCTCCTGCTTGGTAAAGTTAACTGGGGCAAGCCTAGGTTGCCAGTGAAATGAAGTCACGTGGAGATAAGGATAATACCAACCTCCCAGGGATATCATGATGATTAAATTAAGTAATATATGTAAAACTTTCAGAACAATGCCTGGCACCATGTAAGTGTCCAATAAATGTTAGTTGTTGTTTATACTCTCACCCTCTGAAGACTGAATGGCTAGCTAGTAAGCATTCTGATCCATCACGGCTCATGAGCACAAAAGGTGCCTCTCTCAGTGTGCCTCTTTTGGAGACCGCTCACCAAGTCCCTCCTGAGCAGGAATGACTCCCACTCAGGGACGACATTTGGAGCTGCAGCTCCCTGCTTTTCCCCGCCTTCTAACCTGTCCTGCCTGCCTGCCTGCTGCTAACTCATTTACTATTGGCACTAAAAGTCCTAGTGTCTTCTTTTCCCTCATAACAACCCAGAAATCATACACCAGCAGCAAATACGTGCTGAGGACATTTTGTTTGGCTGACATGGTATTTTTTTAAAAATTTCAGTTGTTGTAAACATTTAAAAATCAGGACATTTCCTGTAAAAAGCTGAGATTTGAACTTCTTTCTTTTTTTTTTTTCTTTTTTAGATTTTAAGATCTAGCATGACCGGGCACGGTGGCTCAGGCCTGTAATCCCAGCACTTTGGGAGGCTGAGGAGGGCGGATCATGAGGTCAGGAGATCAAAACCATCCTCACTAACACAGTGAAAACCTGTCTCTACTAAAAATACAAAAAAAATTAGCTGGGCATGGTGGCACGCATCTGTAGTTTTGGCTACTCAGGAGGCTGAGGCAGGAGAACCGTTTGAACCTGGGAGGCAGAGATTGCAGTGAGTTGAGATTGTGCCACTGCACTCCAGCCTGGACGACAGAGCAAGACTCCATCTCAAAAAAAAAAAAAAAAAAAAAGCAGCACGGGCTCAAATCCCAGTTGGCAAATATCCCTTGCCTCTGGGTGGTGCCTGCGCCCTTTAAACCAGCCTTGTACTTTCTGGTTTGCCACTGTCCCCATTGGATTGGCGCACTTCTCTCTTTTACTAACACTAGCAATAGTCCTTTGGGCTCACCTGGACAAGGCCTAATGGCTTATTAAAGCTGGAGCCCTTGGTCTCACCCCTTCCTCTCCCTCCTCCTTCCCCTCTCCTCAAAAAACAAAACAAAAAGACAAACAACAACAACAACACACACACACACACACACAAACTGGAGCCCAAATCAGTAGCAACAGGAAACAAGTTTCTCTTCCCTGGTGGTCAGAAGGTGCTTGGAATTCAAAAAACTCAGTTACCTATCTCTACTTCCTGGAGGGAAGAAGAGATACTCCTTTTATCCTGCAGAAGGTTGCCATTTACTGGAGATGACCCAAATGACCCTCCTAATGCAGAAAGGGAAAAATACAAAACAAGTTCAAGATCAGCATGGTGGCACGTGCCTGTAGTCTCAGTTACTTAGGAGGCTGAGGCCGGAGGATTACTTGAGACCAGGAGTTCAAGACTATAGTGCTCCATGATCATGCCTGGGAATAACCACTGAACTCCAGCCTGGGCAACATAGCAAGATCCTGTCTCTACAAAAAATAGTAAGTGTAATAAAACAAGCTGAGTGTGTGGGTGTATAATACTGAATGTTTGCATCCTGCTACAAATTTCTCTCTCCTCAGACATGCGTCCATTTCAACTAAGAAGTCCACATGTGTCTATTTCAACTAAAGTCTTTGTTCCCCAACAACTAAGGCTTTTCTATGGTGTTTAGAGGGCCATGTGTTATTCAAGTACTTTGGGCTGCTTTGTGTATACACTGATGTGCATTCTCCTAGAAAACTTTCTGGAAGCTCTTGAAGAGCCTGAAGGGTAGGATAGGAACGTTGACTCATTCAAACTTCTCCAGAGGGCAAGTCAGCCTGTAGGGGAACCCAGGGCAGCTGCAACCTCTGCCCAGTAGTCAGGCATTACAAGAATGCTTGTAGGAGTGCATCTTCCCTGAATGTCTACAGCTTGCTCTAAGACTAAAGAAGGAAAATAACAGCTCAGTCCTCCTGAGCATGAGGGTAATAATAATAAACATGCAGCCTACAATGTCCAGGCACTGTTTCATTGCTGCACAACAATCCTAGGAGAAAGGTTCCATTGCTATCTCCATTTTTGTCAATGGGGAAACTGAAGCCCAAGAGATCAAGTAACTAGCTTAAGGCTATGAAACTGATTAGTACCAGAGAAAGGACTCTAACTCAGGCAGCCTGACGTTTGTGTTCCTAACTTCTACACAATGGGTCACACTGTGGTCACAGGACCACCAGCAACAGCAGCAGCATCACCTGTGAATCATTAGAAATGCAAATTCCTGGGCCCCACCCCAGACCACATGAATGAGGGCACTGGGGGCGGAATGAAGCAACCTGTGTTTTTAACCAGCCCTCCGAGTGAAGCTGATGTTAGCTTAAGTTTAAAAACTGATGTCCTAGGGAATAAGGACCCCCAATAACTGTAATAGAGCACTGCAGACTGTCTGCTAGAAAGAATTGGGATGGCAGAATATACATTCAGTTCAATGACAAGTGAGAGGGGCATGGCAGTGGGGAGAAAGTTGGGATTGACCCATTCATCCAGAAATAGCTTTTCTGCCAACTTGTCCCAGTGTCTGGGAAATCCACAATTAGACATTCATTCCTTTAAATTGTGAGGACTTCATAATTTAGAAGGCATCTTTATTAATAAGTAAATGCCTCTGGCAGAAGGAATGCCACAAGCCACTTATCAGCCATGAAATCTTATGGAGAGTGACCAACCATTTCTTCTGTTGGGGCTGAAAGATTTCTGGGGATGCAAGACTTCCTGAGCGTAAAGCAGGACAGTCCTGTTATCATTCAGATCTGCCCAGGATTAAGGTGGGGCATGTGAGAGGGGCATGGCAGTGGGGAGAAAGTTAGGATTGACCCATTCATCCAGAAATAGCTTTTCTGCCAACTTGTCCCAGTGTCTGGGAGATCCTTCCTTGGAGACAGGACTTTTGGTGTTAAAACCAGGAAAGTCCTACACAAACCTGGATGAGATGTTCATCTTATAACATGGAGGAGAGGGCTGCATGTTAGAAGCATGGACTGGACTACAGTAGGCATTGTGTAGGTGGCTTTAGAAGCCATGCAGCTAAAGGTGCCCCAACTTTAAACGTGGGGTTGAGCGGCCGGGGGCGGTGGCTCAAACCTGTAATCCAAGAACTTTTAGAGGCTAAGGTGGACAGATCACTTGAGGTCAGGAGTTTGAGACCAGTCTGGCCAACATGATGAAACCCTGTCTCTACTAAAAATACCAAAATTAGCCCGGCGTGGTGGCACACACCTATAATCCCAGCTACTTGGGAGGCTGAGATAAGAGGATCACTTGAACCTAGGAAGCAGAGGTTTCAGTGACTGAGATCACACCACTGCACTCCAGCCTTGGTGACAGAGCAAGAGACCGTCTCAATTAAAATAAATAAATAAATAAACATGGGGTTGACAGGAAATGTTTTTTTAGAGCCAGGTTGTGCCAACTTCAGCAAATGAATGAAGGTAAGCTTTTGCACACAGGAAAGACACAGGAGGTTATTAGGACATGTAATACATAGCACAAGACCCTTCCATGAAATTTAGTACAGATAAACGATTAAGAATTACTGTACAAAAAGTTATACAAATGTCAGTGCATGCATAAGATGGAATATAATGCCTCCATTTAAATTATGGTAACAGAGATTCCTAAAGTACATTTTTTCTTCAGTATATTATATTTAATTTTCACAGTAACTCTCTGACTTTAGATGGACTTTCTTAGCCATAATAAAAAAGTTTTCTTTGACTAACAATTATATTTGTCTTTTGGCCTTTTATATATCCTGGCTTGGGGGTCAGTTCAAAGTGCAGCCATGACGGCAGCATTGAAGAGGTAGACATATTCACGGAAGGCTCTGAGAGGGCTCAAATGCCCCATTTATATGTCCCACATGTTCTAGCAGGGGTTTTGGGAGATTGTGGAGAAGTGCCTATGTAAAGGTGCAAGCAGGACTTTTCTGATGCCCATTCGTCTTCCTGTCCTGAGGGGTTCTGTAACACTTTGATCTCTCTCAAAAGGGACAGTAATAATCCTAGTTGTCCATATGCCTTGCTGTTAAAACCAGGGCCTTAACCAGGAGAGGGACTGGGCGTATGTGGGAGTTGCAGAGTGGCCATATAGCCTCACTAAACCCCACTCTAAACTCAGTGAGGGACACTCGGATATGCATCAAGCTTAGAAAATGGGGAATGAAAGGCTTCCAGTGGAGTAGGGTGTTGTAGTAGAGACAGAAATAATGAATGGGAATCCATGATTTCTTTCTCAATGGTGAGTTCTCTCCTCCACTGTCTCTCACATCCATTGTAAACCTGGTGCAGGAGGGCTAAGCATAGCAAGGAGAGGGTCCAGGGAAAGGAAACGAAAACACACTTTTTATTCCTATTTCAAATCTAACTCTTTTCTTGTTTAGGAAAAAAAAATAGTGCAGCTCACTCTCAGCACTCTTTTAATTTTACATAAACATGCTCTTTGAGGCTGAAGCAAATCAGACTGATTTTCAATATGAAAATAAAACATAAAAACTGTTCTGGGAGCTATTTCTAAACAGAACTAACATCAGAATCATTTGAATCATCAGAATCATCTATTTCAAAAAAATCAGTTCATGAAATGAATTTTTGGCCAACAACTGTTCAAGAATGATGTTAACAGCACGCGTAGGAATGCTACATATTTTAGGATTTGACACTTTTGGTGATTTAGAATTACTATACTTTGTAAATGGAAATACCACTACTAAAACAGAATGCTATTAATAGAACGACGTCTTTTTTTCCCAAAGTCGATATACTAGAGTAATGTGAAAATAATAATAAAAGTGAGAAATTTCCTGGAAAATTTTCTGCAGCGTTTACAAGTGGTGGGGCAAATGGGAAAAGGGCTAAATTCTTCTGCTTGCTTTTTTTCCCTTAAGAATATTTTATATTTCCAGATCTATCTACAATTGCTCCCCAAGGGAGCGCATTTGCTTCCGCCAACCTGCTTACCTTAGTGTCCCCCAAATATGCCGTGAAGATCCGCACTTGCAGGGCTGTTCTCACATTCTCCCCTATGCCTAGCCTTTCTCTTTTGATCTATTCTCGCATTCCTGAACACAAAGCCCCACCAGGCCTTCCCTTCAGCCCAGGGATGCATTTTCATTGCTTTATCTAGGTCTTTCTTTTTCACCGGAACCAAAGCTGTTTATTGCTTCAGAGGCTCAGTGAAATTTTGTGACAGGAAGTATTCCTGCAGGATATATATTGTTCTAAAACTGAGTCAGCTACTTGGGGGAGGGGGGACACTTCCTATACACATGAAGTGGGCTGGGTGCCCAAGGGACTGTGCTTTAATCTCACAGCTAGGTAAAAAAATTGCTGAACATCATTCATTTCCTATGGTTAAATAAACAGGCCCTCTGCAGTGGTGGTGGTGTGGGGCTTTGAAATACAATGGCTCTTTCATGGGGCCTGCCTTAAATAACAATCCTGCAGTACCCAGAGTTTACATAGTCCTCAGCTTCTCAGAAGTTCACGTGTCCTTTCATATCAAAACACGCTGTCCTTAGTATATGAACATGACATCCATGACCCATTAGCAGTAGGAACTAGAGTAGGCAGGAGGCTTGGAGTTGTTTTGCCAGCAGCAGGGATGAGGCTGCACTCAGTCTTTCAATCTCTTACTCAGGTTCCTTGTGACCAAGGGCAACCATTTTCCAACCAGGGTTAGGCCATGGAAGGGACCAAAGCTAGTTGATCCCCACAAAATTCACTCCCCTGGCCCTGTGCTCTAACCACCTCGACTAATCACCTCAACTAACCAGACATACATGCTTTACTGTCTAAAGGCTTTTATGTTTTTTAATTCCTCACATGACTCCAGGAGTGCAGACAGACTCTGGAGTCTATCTGAATCCAAATCTTGACCTTTTTCCTCAGTTATTTAACCTTTCTATGCCTCAGCTTCTTCATCTGTAAAATGAAAATAATAGCACCTACCTCTTAAGATGACTTTGAGGATTAAAAGTGATGACATGTGTCAAGTGCCTAGAGTAGTGCCTGGCAGGTATTTAACTAGTCACTTAATGTTGGCTCTTACTTTTATTCATTCTTGCCCAAAGAGAATGCCAACAGTGGAAATATCCTGCCTTATGGACTTTGGTTTGCTAACCAAGTGAGTGCCAACTCTTCCCCATCTATATTCATCAGCCTAGATTCCTTGACAACCATGTAAGGCTCACCCATAGCCCTCACCCCTGCACATCTTGACAACATTGCTCAAGTGCTTTGTGTGTGTGTGTGTGTGTGTGTGTGTGTGTGTGTGTGTGTGTGTAGCAGACACTGCCATGGGTGCTGTGAAGAAACACCAAAGAAATTTAATCTCTGTCCTCAATAAGCTTAACATTCATCTGGGGAGATGGGCCAAAACAAGGCCACTTTGACTGCATACAAACCTATCATAGTACACACAGCCCAAACCCACTGGGCCTACACAGATGCAAGCCCAGACCCATAATGTTCTTTTAACCCAAAGCTGGGAAAGTTACCACAAAATGTCCAGAAGATATCTAAGACATTCCTGGTTTTTAAAAGAAATTTTTTGGTTGGTTTCCTGACAACATGGGAAAAGTTTACATCCATGAATCACCCAGAATTGTGCTGGGTACTGTGAGAATAGATTATCTATCTATCTATCATCTATCTATCTATCTATCTATCTATCTATCTATCTATCATCTATCTACTATCTATCTGTCTATCTATCTATCATCTATCTATCTATCTTATTTAAGAAGGGTACTGAGCCCTTGAAGCATTTCCAATCTAGCAGAATCTTTGAAATAATTTTTAGAACAATGCAATAAAAGGACAAACATTATATGACTCCGCTTATAAGAGGTACCTACAATAGTTAAATTCATAAAGATAGAAAGTAGAATAGGTTACCAGCGATTGGGGGAGGAGGCCTGGGGAGTTATTCTTTAATAGGTACAGAGTTTCTGTTTGAAATAATTTTTTTAGAGTTCTGGAAATAGACAGTGGTGATGGTTGTACAACATGAATGTGTTTAATGCCATTGAATTATACACCTAAAATATTTAAATTGGTAAATTTTGTTATGCATATTTTACTACAATCTAAAAAAAAATGCACAACTGTCTAAAAAAAATCTTCATGTGTTAAATTATGCAGCCCATGCTGACAGTGACTTGTAGCTATAATGAACTCACAATTAAAAAAAAACTCAAGGAGAGCTGGATCTGAGAAATGTTTTATAGAAAAGGCAAGTTACGGCCAGTGCTGCAATCCCAGCACTTTGGGAGGCTGAGGTGGGAATTCTAGCTGCCTAGGTAGGGTGGGGCCTGATCAGAGGGACCTGAGCAGCAGGCAGACACTTGAATTGAAAACCTTAGACACTAGGGGTTCACTGTAGTGTTTTAAAATTTATTACTGCTGATATTCTGATATCTGAGCAACATCTGTATACTTAATTCTAGTAAGCCAATGAGTCTGGTTTTGATAATATATGATAATTATGTAAGATGCCACCACTGGGGAAATCTGGGTGATGGGTACAAGGGACATCTCTGCATTATTTTTGCAATTTATTATGAGTCTAGAATTATTTCAAAATTTAAAAAGTATGAAATTGCCTCTGATGAAGCCCGTGTTGGTAGGGACATCTGAGAGTGATGATGAATGCCAACTGCTCTGATGGTAAAAAAAAAAAAAAAAAAGTATGAAATTAATTGTTGAAAGATTAATCTGTTATCTGTGTGCATATTTGTTTGAAAGGAGAAGAAATCGAGGCAGGATGAGAAAAAGTCATTGCAAGTATGTATTTCCTTGCTTAAACACTTAACCAAGGTTCATTCAGAAAAGAGAATAGCCCCAAGTAAACCAAACTATCATTCCCACCGTTTAGCTAAGGAGAGGATCTTTAGTTTATTCAATTTTTGAGCCAAATGCTGTGTTGCTGGATGAGAATGTTTGGTTTTGGGAGTTTGGAATTGAAAGTGACTTAATAGGCAGTCTTCTAGAGGTAGTCAGGCCCTGACCTGTTTATAAAAAGACTGAGCAACTCCATCTGCTCAGCTGTTGGACCAGCTAAAATGATCTTATTCTCTAGGAAAACACAACGGAAATACCTCTCAAGGTCTGTAACCTACAAAGAGGGTACTGGGTTTGGTACAGTCTTCTGCAGCTAGTGAGTGGGCATCTGGCTGAGCAATATGCCCATCCTGGGTGATGGAGACTCAGAAGTTCATCATCCAAGCATCATCTGCTTGCCCAACCAAGCCTATTCAGCATCCACAATCCACAAAGGAAAAAGCTGAACACCAACAAGTAAATGTTTTCCTGCTTCCCTTCCTTGGGCTTTTTTTTTTTTTTCTTTCTTTATTTTTTGTTTCTCAGAGAACAGAAGATATTGATTAGGGTAAACAGTGAGTGAAGGCACAGGGGTTAGAGGTCAACCTTCCAAGTCATCTGTCTTATTAGGTAGCTAGTCCATCTTCCCTATGCTCCCTCAGGATGATTGGGACCCTTTAATGAGCCACTTGGAGTAAATCCCACCAGCTTGCTGCAGCTGGGTGCCAGGATATGGGCCAAAAGAGGAGGGGGCAGGGTGTCCAGAAGGAACTGAAAATACTTTTCCCTGTTTTTGTCTTTCAGTAGCTCTTCTTTAAGTTTATACCCTTCATCCCATTCTGTCTGTTGCTTCAGCATTTCTTTCTGGGGGAACAGGGCTCCTGTTGCCCATTGAGTTTGTTTTCTTCTTTGGACAGCAGCTGGCTCCCTTAATGCTTCTGAGACAGCTCAATTATCTTGATTGTTGCAGTTTGGGCTGCAGAATTAAACCAGCCGGTCATGAATACACAGAGGATTTATCACTTAATAACTGAATTGCTTGAGTCATTAAAGAGTAGGAGAGAAACAGCCAATTGATTGTTAATCCTGCAGAAATGTAACAAGAAGATGGCTGTTAGCTTCCTGTTGCATCCTTTAAGGGTCCCCTTTGTGAAAGGATGTCTTGTGTTTTGCTTTTCTGACCTTTGGGGTGGGAAGCACAGTTTGGGAGAGGCAAGGGGCATGGCAGGGTGAAGGGAAAGCAGTTCTGGACTTCTGCAAGCAAGCTGTGTACTTTGGGTTTTTGCATATCCTGTCAGACTAGTGTCTTCCTAAGGGTTATTCCAAAGGTATTTGCATCCCCTCCTTATAGTGGTATTTGCATTCAGCTGGGCACGTAGCTGAGTTCCAATCTTTGCCACTGCTCCTGTGTGGACTCAGTGGGAGGACAGAGTGACTTTGCCAAGAGGACTCAAAACTTTCATGCTTGCCTTAAAACATCAGCTCCCGGGCTGTGTGCGGTGGCTCACGCCTGTAATATCAGCACTTTGGGAGGCCGAGGCGGGTGGATCATGAGGTCCGGAGATCGAGACCATCCTGGCTAACACGGTGAAACCCTGTCTGTACTAAAAATAGGAAAAATTAGCAGGGTATGGTGGTGGGCGCCTGTAATCCCAGCTGCTCAGAAGGCTGAGGCAGGAGAATTGCTTGAACTTGGGAGGCGGAGATTGCAGTGAGCTGAGATCGTGCCACTGCACTCCAGCCTGGGTGACAGAGCGAGACTCCATCTCACACATACACAAAAAAGTCAGTTCCCATCCAGCTGGTGACTGATGAGAGACCTTGGCCCTGAACTACATCAGTGTTCCTGCAAAGCAGAATATTTACTCCAGAGATAATCCATACACCAGGCCAAAAAAAAAAAAAAAAAAAAAATCACCTACTCTCAAAATTTGTGCTGAGGGGCAGGGGTGCAACAAAGCAGCACAGGGAAAAGGAGAACTCTGTGAGCACCTCCTAGCAGTGTGACTGTGCCCTCCTCTCAGCCTGTGCCTTTTCTTCTGTGTGAGCCAGGTTTGAAAGCATCCTCTTGGAGCAGGAGATGAGTGGGCATCAGAAAATTCCTGTCTGTACCTTTGTGTAGATAATTCTTGAAATTTCACCAAAGGAACTTGTAAAAGGAGTTCTTGAGCTCCACCCTGCCCCCCGACACACACAGAGCCTTCCATGAATATCTACACCTTTAATGTTGCCATCATGGTTTCATTTGAACTAAAATGACCCCAAAGCCAGGCTATACAAAAGGTCAACACAAAATTTAATTATTCATCTCAAAGTATGCCCAACTGCCCTGTCCCCCCAAGCTTTCCAGACAGACAAGGTTTCAACAAATCAGGCAACGGTTGTTCTAGCGCAAGAAAAGCCATCTCTCTTTGTTTGTCCCCACAGGTTGTTTGTGAAAACTGAAAGTCCCTCCTCTCCTTTCCAGCGTAGCTGTCTGTGTGCTGTTTGGCCCCAGTCAAAGGTACTTGGATCTCTTTTTCAGCAGCTGCTGCTGGGCTGGGGGGCGTCTTCACCGAGAAAGGCCTTGCTTGTCCCCTCTGCACTTCCAATGTTGGGTGAGTCTCCTCCAATAAGTCCACTGTGGAGAAATCTTCTTCTTCTTCTTGGTTCCCTCATTAATTTATCTTAGATTATTTGCTGATTAGAAAGTGGTATGTGGTCATGTAGAAATTTGAACCAGTTACACAAAAGGGTCAAGAAGCCAAAAAACCTAGCAGCCACGCACAATCCCCCTGTCCAGCGGTAACCAATATTGACATAGTAAGTATGTCTCTCCTAGCCTTTATTGCTCCGTGTTTTCTTAACATGGCTGAGATCCTACTCCCTGGAAAAGGTAGCTACCATTTTATTACCTGCTTTTTTTCTCCTTAAGCATTTTATTCAGACGCATTTTCCAAGCCTTTAGGAATCTTTGCTACCATCATTTAAATGGAGGCAGCATATTCCATCTTATGCATGCACTGACATTTGTTTTTTAGGACAGATGATACCACAGTGCCATACCTTCTGTGAAATGTAATGCTGAAAGGTGAAATAACAATAAATGACATTGTTAGAGAGATTTTATGCAAAGTACTCTTCCAAGTGCCTTACATGTCTTAACTCATTTAATCCTCACACAACTCTTTGAGGCAGGTTCTATTAGTATCCCCATGTGAGAGAAGGGGAAAGTAAGAAGAGATGAGTGTGTTGCTCAGAGAAACACAGGTAGTAAGTGGCAAAGCTGGGCTTTGAACCCAGGCACTGTGGCTCTAGAGTGTGTGTTCTTCACAACTGCAGGTTGGCCAATATTAGAACTAAATGCAATCATTAAAGCAACTTACAATCTAATATACAATATACAATAACATTTTCCAGTCAAGAGAAGTGTTTTCAGGATTCAAGACACATTCTTCCATTGGTTTACAATCCAGACTCGTAATACTGTTTATCAGCCATAGGCAGCAGACCTTTCCTAATGCTGTTAGAGAACTAATACGGAAGACGATACACAGAGGAAAAAGGTGATTTTATATTTCTAAAGTACTACCCTGAGTCTGCCAATCAACTTAAAATTTAATTACAAAGAGAAATAATCCCTCAAGACAGTAAGTGTGATATTACTGTATAATAGGGAGAAATTTACCATTTATGTAGTGAACCACCCTTTCCTCGGGGTAGCCTTTTAAATACCTCTCTCCCCACCAAATGGAGACAATTGCACTTCCGGGATCCTGAATGCTTTTTAGTTCCCTTTCTTTTCTCTTCTGTACCTTGAAAATCTTCCCATGTCCCCATCCAGACTGTCTGACATTCACCCGTTTCCTTCTCTCTTCCCTGCATTCCCATCATTGAAGTACTGATGTTGGTATGGGCTTTCACCAAGGTCAAAGCCTCCATCCTCTCTTGTGTGCTGAGCTCCCTACAACGACAGCCGGCTTGCCTAGCAAAATTCATCACAGTGCATTTCCAGAAGTTTTGATTCTCTGGGTATCTCTCTGAGTTTCTCCAACCCTGGTACAATTTCAGGGTCTGCTCTATGCTGTTCTGCATTTGTTTCTTATCTCCCCTCTTAGGCACCCTTGTGAGTTTGTTCAGCTTAGAATATATGTCTCCCAGAAATGGAGCCCCCACAAATGAAATCTGCAAAGGAGCTGTTGCTGAGAAAGGGGCACAAACCTGTGGCCTCACATACCAAGGAAGAACAGCCTTTGTTGCTTCCTCACTGTTCTCCAGGTGAATTCTCCCATTTCTCTGCCCTACATTCACCCTTGAACTTTCCATAGGAGACTCTCTCTGAAAAAAAGCCTGGACTGGATCTGCTGCTGTGAGTGACGCCCAAGCTTGTACTGTCAGAGGCCAGGGATGAACCAGAACACTTTTGTTATTTCTATTCCTCTTTTTATGTCTTCTTTTCTTCCCTGTCTGTTTCCCACTGTTAGCAGCAGGCAATGTCCCCTCCAGAGCTGCAGCTAAGCGTGGGGCACCGTCCTGTGCACTCTGACACAAAGTAAGGGTTGACGTTTTATCTATCTCACCCCTGCTTTTGTGCCCCACATTGGCCCCATAATTAGCAACAGGAGAAGCTTCTGCAAGAATGCTCTGCACCTGAGCTGGTACTGTGAAAGATGCCCAAGCCTGTACTCTCAGAGGCCAAGGACTAGCCACAACCTTTTTGTTTTTATGTCTCCCTTTATGGTGGCTTTTCTGCTCTCTTTTAATCTCCCCATTGGCTGCTAGAGGGGCCCGCTCAAGAGAAGGCTGAACTGGACTTGCTGCTGGCAGCAGGGTGTCAGCTGATATCTTCCAAGGCTGCAAGAGAACTCTCTTCTTCTCCTTATTATTCCCTCCTTGCTCCCTGCTTTCTTGTCCAGCATTGACTTTGATATTGGCAACTGGCAAAGCCCCCATAACAGAAGTCTGACTCAGAACTGGGGCTGCAGAAGACGCCTGAGGCTGTAGCATCAGAGGCCTAGAAAGATACACAATCTTACTTTTCCTTCTATTCCTCCTTTTATGGCTATTTTTTTTCCTTACATTTTTCCCATCATCAGCAGCAGAGGATGCCCCCTCCAATACTGTGTGAACTGGAGCCACATTTGGGCATGAGGAACCAGCCACTGTACTTGGACACAAAGTAAAACCAGATATTTCTTCCATCTCATCATTCTCTTTCTGACCCATGCGTTTCTGCCCACTTACCCCTTGACTGGCGGTGGGCAGAGTGTCATCAAGTGGAATCTGAACTGGAGGTGCCGCCCCTAAGGGTACTGCTGCTGTGGCTGGATATGTGTCACTTGCCTTGGTGGTCAGAGCCTCCATATGAGCTAAAGTATCTTTTTCCACCCTTCTCTTCCTTCCAACTTTGCTTTGCTTTTGTTTCTGGATCAGGTAGAGTGTTTACCTAGAGTGGAGAGAACAGAAAGTAATCCAAGAGACAAATGTGAGTGGTAGTCAACACAAGCGAAATGCCCTTTCTGGAAGAACAGTTATAATTAAGTATTAGATCTGAGGGCTGAAATCAGGAATAGTCTCTAAGGATACCTGAAATGAGTTAGTAAAAATAGGAACTCACTGCAGGTTGAGGAGGCCATGAACAAGATAAGGATGTCAGAAGCCTGTCCTCACTGGCAGCTGATTCTTTGATGTGGTGCTAAACCCTCCACAACATTCTGCAAAATTTTCCTCTCCCAGTACAGTGGATCAACTTTGGACCCTGGATGCCTTCAATAAACTGATGCACAGAGTAGTTTCAATCTTCATCAGCGTTTGAAATCTCACTGCCGCCTTTGAAAGCAGAGGGCAACACTGAAACAAACAAACAACAAAAATCCCTCAAAAGTATTTGGATAAATATTCCCATTTTCACCTAAGGGAGATGGACACACACTTAATGGTCAGGTGAAGGCTTTACTACTGTTTTACCTTTTCATACTTCAGACTTCAGCCTTAGGAGAGCAAATCGCACGTGAAAAACTATGGGTGAGCCTGTAAAATTAGAGAAAGAAAGCATTGTCAAAATGAGCCTGAGAAGGTGTCTGGGATGCCACTCTGATCAGAATCTTACCTGGCTATCCTAGAAATGTGGTGTCCACGTGTCTTCTCAACCTCTCTCTCTTTTTGGTTTCTTATAAAGGAACTAGTATACATACAGATGATCCAGATACTCTACATAATTCTGCACCACAATACCTTTTGCAATTGATGAAGAGATTCCACTTGGTTCAGTATGTTATTAACATTTAGCTTTCCTTCACTGATTTCTGATTCTTTGCAAGCTGAGAATCCAGGTGTGGGATTGAGGGGGGAGGGCTCATTTCATTAACCAGCCCAATTCTTCCTTCATGCATTCAGATAAGCAGACCTATAGACAGTTCCTATTTCCCAAATTCATAAACTGTCTGGTCCCCCTGTGAATTCCAGTCCTTTTTAAAGCTTTCCACTGTACTATATATATGCAACATAATCTTGGAATGGGCTAATTATTTACATAATCTCCTTTCTCTCTGAGCAAACATTTTTTTTTGGTTGACCTTTTGACTGAAAAAAAAAAAGAGAATAAGTCAAGATAGAATCAAACTTTCTTTCTGTGATTATGACTGACACAGAGAACTTGATGAGGCCCCTGTTTTCCTTTGATAAGAAAGTGTAACCACACATCAGACTAAAAGAAGGCCTGGCATTGACCTGGCAAGTTTAGAAATGGAAAATTTCTTTTTGTTTTTTAATCTGGAAAATGTTTGTATCTAGAGCAAGAGATGCATCAGTGCCTATGTGAATATGGTGTCCTCCTCAATAGATAATATCTATTGAGGGCTCTCTAGATCTTCTCTCGATGTTGTAAAAAGCCAAGGGCTATTTTTGCACAGGCAATATTCTCATGCAATCCTTATTCAAGTGCTCCCAATATGATTGTAGAAAGAGGAATCACACAGCAAAAATTACATACACTTATTATCTAGCATGGTTTCTACTTTATTTTTTTTTTAAATTTTACTTTAAGTTCAGGGATACATGCGCAGAATGTGCAAGTTTGTTACACGGTATACATGTGCCATGGTGGTTTGCTGTACCTATGAACCTGTCATCTAGGTTTTAAGCCCTGCATGTATTAGCTTTTGTCCTAATGCTCTCCCTCCCCTTAACCTGGTTTCTACTTTTTAAATGTCTTCCCTGATCCTATGGTTGGCTTTTTCATTGCTCCATGTATAGGTTACGGTACATGCGGTGCTAAGGCTAGCTTAGCTTATGACAAATGCAGAGGTTATCACCAGATGAAATCCATCTGGTTGGCTGCCAAGAGGCTATGGAAAGTAAAATTTACCTTGTTCAGTCCAACAGGGTCCAAGGTCTGACTCCCACACTGAGAGTGGGTGTATGGTGGTAGTTGTGTATTAACCAATTACACAGAGCCAGGTCCATTTCTACTGTCTATCCATATCCACATCCATGTCTGTAACTATGTCTATATCTACGTGAGACACTCTGTCCCGTGCACTACACGTGAAGGATAACTGCCTGCTTCAAGCTCCTCAGATTTTCCCTGCTGTGTTGACCCTTTTATTCACGCAGATTTATTCATTCACTCATTCAACAAGTATTTACTAACACTGGTTTGTACCGAGCATGAAGGTAGATGCAAGAGAACATATAATTAGTTTTCAGATTACTTAATTACAGTCGCATTCCATTTGGATTTCTCTGAGATAAATACTTTAATTGGAGTTTTATGTGTTTCCCAACCTCAAGTCACACATTTACATGCACTGTCTTCATTGGCTTTCCTATAAGGTTTCTACTAGTTTAATTATCAGAGAGCAACTTAAGTTACCCTTTATCGAGGTTATTGAGGCCTTCATGCGTTTTTTCCCCCTGGTATTGGCTTTTGGGTAAGAAGATAATAACTCCTGATTCTGGTATCATTCTTTTGCTTTGTGCCATCACCAATTCCTTTCCAACTTTTCAGTAAAGGGTAGCAACTGTTTGATGTTCATTTATGTGTGTGTTGCATAAGAGTCTAATTTACATGCACTGTAGTATAGGGATTGTTTGATGTCCCTCCTTTGATAGGCAGGAACCAGTGAGTGGTAGGCCTGATAGGCAGGGTCCTTTGGGGAGCAAAGATTTGAAATCATGTCCTAAACAGGGTTGTGCACCAGGAAAAGCAGTCTCATCATTCAAGATTCTTTCAGTGCAGATGACCAAAAAATAATAAAAATAAACTACCCAAATTGGCTTAAGCAAAACAGGCCATTTATGGCTCACTATAAGCATGAACGATTGGGGCAATCCAACTTCCTGTGTGGCTTAATTCAGTGTGCAAATTATTTCACCAGGAACCATCAGAGGTACTTGTCTTGTGTTGGTTTTCATTTTCAGGCTCTTGCTAGAGACCCCTGGTACCTTCAATGCCACAATGCTTCATCCAGCGATAGAAGTTGCTTCCCTGGTGGAGCAACTGGAAGTGCCTAAATTGAGTCTTATTGGTACTAATTGGCTTTCCATGAGTCACATGTCCATCACTAGACCAAATATTGTGGCCAAATAGAGGAAATGTTCATACACTGAGTCCCTTCAAATTCAAGAGGGAATACCAGCAACTTGAGAGGCTGAGGTGGGAGGATCACTTGAGACCAAGGGTTTGTAACCAGTCTGGGCAACATAGCAAGACCTCCTCTCATTAAAAAACAAAAAATGAGTGGCTGGGCATGGAGGCTCACACCTATAATCCCAGCACTTTGGGAGGCCGAGGCGGGTAGATCAAGACCAGTCTGGCCAATATGGTAAAACCCCATCTCTACTAAAAATATAAAAATTAGCTGGGCGTGGTGGTGCATGCCTGTAGTCCCAGCTACCCAGGAGGCTGAGGCAGGAGAATCACTTGAACCTGAGAGGCGGAGATTGCAGTGAGACAAGATCGCACCATTGCACTCTAGCCTGGTGACAGAGGGAGACTCTGTATCAAAAAAAAAAAAAAAAATGAACTAGGTATGGCGATGGACACCTGTAGTCCCAGCTACTCAGGAGGCTGAGGTGGGAGGATTGCTTGAGCCCAGGAGTTTGAGACTTCTGTGAACCATGATCACACCATGGGCAGCAGAGCAAGACTTTTTCTCTAAAAAATTTTTGTTTAATTTAAAAAGTTTAAAAATTTAAGAGGGAAGCTGGAAAATAAGAACGAAAATACATAGAGATGTTTGAGAAGACACAGAAGGTAAGGAAAGTGTCACATAGAAGTGAAGAAAGCCAGAGCAATTCCTGAATAGCAATGTAGGCACCCACACTGACTCACTTTTGAAAATAACTTTATTGACATATGATTCACATACATAAAGTTCACTCTTTAAAAGTTGTTTTTTACTATATTTACAGAGTTGCACATCAATCACCACTACCCAATTCCAGAGCATTTTCATCATCCCAAATAGAAACTCCCGTTTGCTCTTCTCCCACCTTCTGGTAACCACTAATCTGCTTTCTGTCTATATAGATTTGCCTATTCTGGATATTTCATACTGGAACCATATAATCACATATAATTATACAATATGTGACATTTTATATCTGGTTTCTTTCACTTAGCATACTGTTTGCAAAGTTCATCCATATTATAACATGTATCAATACTCCTTTTTATGGTCAATAAATATCCCATTGTATCTCGTTGTGCTTATCATTCATCAGGTGATAGATATTTGCATTATTCTGCCTTTTGACTATTTTGAATGATGGGGCTATAAACATTTGTGTACAGTTTTTGAATGGGTATGTTTTCAATTCTTCTCAATATGTACCTAGTGGTAGAGTTGCTGGATTATATGGTAACAATGTTTCACCATTTGAGTAATTGCCAGGGTCTTTTCTGCAGGGGGATACACCATTTTACATTTTACATTCCCACCAGCAAGGTGTTATTTCTCCATATCCTTGCCAACGCTTGTTACCATCTTTTTGTTGATGCCATCTTAGTGGGCGTGAAGTGGTACCTTACTGTAGTTTTGATGTGCATTTCCCTAATGACTAATGATGTTGAGTATTTCTTCACCTGTTATTGGCCACTTCTGTGTCTTTTTTTTTGAGGCGGAGTTTCATTCTTGTTGCCTAGGCTGGAGCACAATGGTGTGGTCTCGGCTCACCTCAACCTCCACCTCCCAGGTTCAGACAATTCTTCTGCCTCAACCTCCCAAGTGACTGGGATTACAGGCATGCACCACCACGACTAGCTAATTTTTTTTTTTTTTTTGTATTTTTAGTAGAGACAGGGTTTCTCCATGTTGGTCAGGCTGGTCTCAATCTCCCGACCTCAGCTGATCTGCCCACTTCGGCCTCCCAAAGTGCTGGGATTACAGGCATGAGCCGCCGTGCCCAGCCTCTGTATCTTCTTATAAGAAATGTCTATTCAAATTGCTTGCCCATTTAAAAAATTGGGTATTTAAAAATTTTTTAAATTATATTTTTACTATTTAGTTCTAAGAGTTTATTACATGTTTTGGATCTAAGTTATTTATATATATGAGTTGCAAATATTTTCTCCCATTGTGTCTCTTGGCTTTTCATCTTCTTGATAGTGTCTTTTGAAACACAAATATTTTTAATTTTGATGATGTTTCATTTATTGGTTTTTCTTTTGTTGTTTGTGTTGTCTAAGGACATAGAAAGTTGTCATATTTAAAGTTGTGCTTTCTAAAGGTAAATTGTTATATCTAAGGAATGATGGACTAATAAAAAGCAAGATTTAAGCCTATGTTTTCTTCTAAGAATTTTAGTTTTAGCTTTTACATTTAGGTCCTTCTTCCATTTTGAGTTAATTGTTGTGTATGGTATGAGGTTGGATGTTCCACTTCATTTTTTTTTTTTTTTTTTGCCCATGACTATTCCATTCTATCAGCACCACATTATTGAAAAGACTATTATTTCCCCCTTGATTATTCTTTTTACCACACATTGGCTTTAAAAGCAATTATGTACAAAAATTAGTTGGGTGTGGTGGCACGTGCCTGTAGTCCCAGCTACTCGAGAGGCTGAGAGGCAGGAGAATCGCTTGAACCTGGGAGGTGAAGGTTGCAATGAGACGAGATCGCGCCACTGCACTCCAGCCTGGATGACAGAGTAAGACTCCATCTCAAAAAGAATAAAAGCAATTACTGTGCTTGGCTAGGCACAGTGGCTCACACCTATAATCTCAGCACTTTGGGAGGCCGAGGTATGTTGACCACTTGAGGCCAGGAGCTCGCGACCAGCCTGGGCAACATGGCAAAACCCCGTCTCTACTAAAAATACAAAAATTAGCCAGGCATGGTGGTTGGTTCACACCTGTAGTCCCAGCTACTCAGGAGGCTGAGGTAGGAGAATCACTTGAACCCTGCAGGTCAAGGTTGCAGTGAGCAGAGATCACACCACTGCATTTCAACCTGAGCCATGGAGTGAGACTCCATCTCAATAATAATAATAATAATAATAATAGTAAATAAAAAAATAAAAAATAAAAAGTTAAAGCAATTATTGTTCTTAATGTGTTCAAAAGGGCAGAAGAAGATTAAACAAAGACATCTATACAGTCATGGGACAGCTTTTAAAACAGACATAGCATACTTCACACGTTCCCTTCCAACCACTGAGATATGGGGAATAAAAAAATCAGGGTGAAGTTGAGTATATGAGTAGCAAACTGATCATAGATGGTATTTCCACAGACAGAACTTGAGGCAGCAAGAGAATCAATTGATTATGCGTAAATCCCTCAAAGATAAGTACTTTTAAAGAAAGCACTGATTTAGATGAACACATCCTGTTCTCAAAAAAAAGTATACTAATTTGAGGCAATATGCCCTAATAATTGAGAGTATGGACTTTGAGATCAGAATGCCCTTGGTTTGTATCCAAACTCAACCACTTACCAATTGTGTAAATTACTTAGCTTTCTGATCCTTACTCTCCTGATATGTAGTGTAGGATAATAATATCTATTTCATTTTTGTAAATTTTCTTTTGATATAATTTCAACTTACAATTGTTTATATTTTTACCCCATTTACTTAATTTACTTTATCATTCTATGCATGTGTGTGCGTGTGTGTATATGTCTTTGTGTGTACATATATATACACACACATCTCACACATTTATGTGTCAATATATTTATGTATGTGTGGGATATATATATATATATCTTTTACAAATACATAAATATATATGTATGCGTCATACATATATATGTATATGTATGTGTGGGAGATATGTATGACGCATACATATATATTTATGTATTTGTAAAAGTGTATTTATGTATTTGTTTCCTGAATCATTTGGAAGCAAGTTGAAGACATCATGAGTCTTTATTCCAAAATACTTCAGTGTATATTTTGTAAGAACAAGAACATTCTCTTATATAATACATTTATCTAAATCAGGAAATTTAAAATCTATACAATACTGTTATCTGTAGTATACACTCAAATTTTCCATTTTTCTGAATATTATCCTTTATAGCTATTCTTCCCAGTGTGGGGTCCAAAACAGGATAATGCATTGAATTCAGTTATCACTCTTTAATCTCCTCTAATCTACAATCATCCCTGAGTCTTTGTGTTTCATGACGTTGACATGTTTGAAGAGTACAGATCAATTATTTTCCAGGATGTTTCTGAATTCGAATTTCTCTGATGTTTTATCGTGATTAAATTGAGATTGTGTATTTTTGGCAAAAATATCACAGGAGCTATGTTGTGTCTTTCTCAGGGCATCATATTAAAAGGGAAATCATGTCAGATTGTTCCGATACTGTTAGTATTAACTTTATCAGTTGGTTAGGATGATGTATTTCAGGTTTCTCCACTGTAAATTACTATTTCTTGTGTAATTAATAAGTAATTTATAGGGAGCTATCAGTTGGTTTCCTACGTTCAAATAAGATGACATACATGAAATATTGAGCACAATGTCTGGTACACTGTAAGTGTGCAAAAAATATTAGGCATCATATTATCTTACTACCGTCATTGTTATTGTTAATTTAAAATATTTTAGGACTTAAACCTAGTATTCTACACCTTGGGTGATATGAAAATAACTCAGGAACATAGAACAATTAAGAAAATATTGAGTTCAAATACTCTGTGGCATGTTGCACAAGAATACCTCTGTGACCTTCCAGCCTCAGGATCCTAGCCTGTTTCATGAACTAGACTTCGGCTCATCACAAGACTCTTGAGAAGACTTGATACAATTCAATTTACTTTACATGCTCACTTCAAGTTGTCTTTACTTTTCACTATGTTGTATTCCTAGAAATCATACCAAAGAAGGATTATTATAAATTAGGTTAATGAATCCACATAGCAGCAACATTATAATTAGATTATGTGTCCCTTATTAAGTTTTGACTTAATCATAGCTATGGAGGGCAAAGCAAGTATGAAATAACTATAAATTCAATTATAATTGTTTTTATGTAAAAACATTTAAAAATCAAAGTAATGCACATGTAGTAACATGCCACCAGTACAGGAGATCTTATGATGAGAAGCAACTCCTTCCCTCTCTACCCTAGGAATAGAGGTAATACTAGCAGTTATCTTTGTCTTGTTTTTATTTTAATAAGAAGGCCTTTAAAGTTTCACCATTAAGTATGATATTTCCTTTAAGTTTTGGATTGGTACCCTACATCATGTTAAGTAAAGGTTCGTTTCTATTCCTGGTTTGCTAAAGGTTGTTGTTCTTTTTAAAATCATGAGTAAGTGTGGAATTTTATTAATACTTTTTCTGCATGCAGTAAATGGTCATATTTTTCTCCTTTAATCTGTTAATGTGGTGATTATGTTGGTAGACTTTTTATGTTGCAACATCCTTACATTCTTGGAATGAACCCTACTTGCTCATGATGTACTTTTTAAAAATACTTCACTGAAATAGACTTGCTAAAATTTTATTTTGGATTTTTCCATTTATATTTGCGTGTTTGGTCTGTAATTTTTCTTGTAGTGTTTTTATCTGGTTTTAGTTATAATATATTTATAGATTAGATGACAATATATTCACAAAATGAATTTTGGAAGTTTTTCATCTTAAACAGTTAAGGTAAAATCTACTGCTAAAACAATTGGGGCCTGTGATATAAGTGATGGGGGCTTTTTAAATGTATTTCAAAGTGTTTCTGGTTATTGGGTTATTTAAACATCATTATTATTCTTAGGTCAATGCTTTTTTTTTAGACGAAGTCTTGCCCAGTCACCAGGCAGGAGTTGCAGTGGCGTAATCTTGGCTCACTGCAACCTCCGCCTCCCAGAAAGCAATTCTCCTGCCTCAACCTCCCGAGTAGCTGGGACTACAGGTGTGCGCCACCACACACAGCTAATTTTTTTATTTTTAGTAGAGATGGGGTTTCACCATGTTGGCCAGGATAGTCTCAAACTCCTGACCTCAGATGATCCACCTGCCTTGGCCTCCCAAAGTGCTGGGATTACAGGTGTGAGCCAGTGTGCCAGGCCATAAAGTGCTTTTAAGAACTTTTAAAAACAAAAGGATATACAAAAAATAATAATTGAATCTCTTTAGTTCAACAATGAAAGATATTTAGAGATATTGACCACTGATTTAGCAGAATGAGTTGGGAGGGTGGAAGAAATGCTCATGTATTAAAATAGGAAGTCACTAATTAATGCAAAAAAACTGATAAAAATAACAATATAAGCTTAGAGATTACATATAGAAATATACAGGTAAATACAAGAAGAACCCAGCTGAAAGTGTTGAAAGTGGTTGTCCCTGAAAAGTGTACTGGGAGGTGAGGAGGAAAAATTACTACTAATTTTCATTATGAATCTTTGAGTACTATTTTATATTTTTAGGTTCATTTCTTTATATCAGTACAGACTTATGTATTTGTATTTTGTTCATGGATTGTAATCTCTTAACATTATTATTTATTTTTAATAAATCTTTTAATTTTGGCACACTTATAGATTTACATGCAGTTTTAAGAAATAATACAGAGAGATTCCTTGCACACTTAACCCAGTTCCCACCAACCGTAACATCTTGCAAAACCATAGAGAACTAGTTCAGCCAGAAAATTGACATTGATACAGTCAAGATACAAAGCATTTCCATCACCACAAGGATCTCTCATATCGCCCTTTTATAGCCATACCCGCTTTCTCCTCCCACATCCAACCCATTTCTTAACCACTGGGATCCATTAAACTCCATACATACTATATGGATTGATACAGTATGTAACCTTTTGGGATTAGCTTTTCACACTTAGCATAATTCTCTGGAGATTCATCCAGTTTGTTGTGTGTATAAATAATTCACTCCAGTTTATTCTTTTGTATCCCTGAATTGATTCTATGGAATAAAATACCACAGATTGTGTAAACATTCACCATTCACCCATTGAATATTGTTTTCAGTATAGAGCTATTGTGAATAAAGCTGCTACAAACATTTATCTACATGTTTTTGTGTAAATGTAACTCTTAATTTATCTGGCATAACTGCCCAGGAGTAAAATTGCTGGGTCACATGGTAGTTGCAATTTAGTTTATAAGAAATTGCCAAACTGTTTCCCAGTGGTTGTACCATTTTACATTCCCACTAGCAATACATACACGATCCAGTCTCTCCATGTCCTCACCAGCATTTGGTGTTGTCATTATTTTTTGTTGTAACCATTCTGATAGGTATATAATAATGTCTCATTGTGATGTTAATTTGCATTTCCCTAGTGGTTAATAGTGTTAAACATCTTTTCATGTGCTTTTTTAACCATCTTTTCATGTGCTTTTTTACCATCTGTATAACCCACTTGGTGAAGTGTCTCCTCATGTCTTTTGCTCATTTTTGAATTGTTTGATATTTTTGCTGTTGAATTTTGAGAGTTCTTTATATATTCTAGATATTAGGTCTTTGCCAGGTATGTCGTTTGCAAATATTTTCTTCTACTCTGTAGTTTGGTTTTGCATCCTTTTCACAGAGTCTTTTACAGAGTAAAAGTTTTTAGTTTGGTGAAGCTCAACTTAACAATTTTTTGTTTTATGGATCATGCTTTCAGCATCAAGTCTAATAGCGCTTTTCCTAGGCCTAGATCCCGAAAGTTTTCGCTTATGTTTTTTTCCTCCCTAAAAGCTGTATAGGTTTATATTTTAGCTGTGTCTGTGGTCCATTTTGAGTTAACTTTTGCATAAGGTGTAATACTTAAATTGTGAATGTCCAGTTACCCCGCACCATTTATTAAAAATACCAACTTTGCTCCATTTAATTGCTTTTGCATCTTTGCCACAAGTCAATTGGGCATAATTTTGGGTTTTCTGTTCTCTTCTATTTATCTGTGTGTCTTTGCCTTTATCACTCCCACACAGTCTCAGTTATCTTAATCTGGTAGGCTAAATAATGGCGCCTCACAGATGTCCACATCCTAATCTGTGAATATGCTACCTTGCATGGTAAAAGAGGTTTTGCAGATGTGATTAAATTGAGGATTTTGAGATGATATTATTCTGGATTATCCAGGTGGCCCAATGTAATCACAAGAAAAGCAGGATAATCAGTCAGAGAGAGAAGATTTGGTGATGAAAGCAGAGGTGAGAGTGATTCCATTGCGAGGAAGGGGACACAAACCAAGGAATGATCTCTAGAAGCTAAAAAAAAAAAAAAAAAAAAAAAAGCAAGTTAACAGATTCCAAGAGCCTCCAAAAGGAAAACAGCCTTGTTAACATCTTGACTTTAGTCCAACGAGATTGATTTAGGACTTCTGACCTCCAAAACTGTAAATTAATACATTTGTGTTGTTTAAAACCACTAAATTGTGGTAATATGTTCCAGCAGTAATAGGAAACTAATTCATGTCACTATACAGTAAGTCCTGAAATTGAGTAGACCAATTCCTTTCATTTTACTCTTTCTTTTCAAAATTGTTTTACCTATTCTAGTTTCTTTGCCTTTCTATACAAATTTTAGATCAACCTTGTTTATATCTTCAAAAAATTCTTGCCGGGTAATCTGTATGTCAATTTGGGTAGAACTGACATCTTTACCATATTGAATCTTGCAATCTATAAATACATTTCTCCATTTATTTAGATCTTCTTTATTTCATTTTTCAGCATTGTGTACTTATCAGTGTGCACGTCATATGCATGTTTTCTTAGGTTCACAGGTAAGGTTTTTTTCCTTGAGCAATTGTAAATGGTATTGTATTTTAAATGTTGGTGTCTGTGCTAGTATACATATAGTATATACTCCTAGTGTATACTATATAGGCACACACTATGTGGACACATACATATACATATAACACACATATGCATATATACA
Organism: Sapajus apella; assembly: GCF_009761245.1. Lineage (NCBI taxonomy): Eukaryota > Metazoa > Chordata > Mammalia > Primates > Cebidae > Sapajus > Sapajus apella. Next base: position 5,619,338 of record NW_022437013.1, read on the forward strand.
TATACATACACATACACAATTGATTTTTGCATATTTGTGTTTTATCTTGCAGCCTTGCTAAACTCCATTATTAGCTCTTGAAATTTTTCCAGCACTAGGTTCAATACCAGTTGTGAGATTGGACAGTCTTGCCTTTGCCCCCATTTTAGGGGAAAAGTGTTTGGTCTTTCACCATTACATATAATATTAGTTGTACTTTTTTTTTGTAGATGATCTTTTTTCAATTGAAGAAGATTCCCTCTCTTCCTATTTTTTTGAGAACTTTTATGAGAAATAGTTATAAATTTTGTCAAATACTTTTTCTGTATTGATTGATATGATCATGGAATTTTTCCTCTGCAGCCTGTTAATATGATGTATTAGGTTGACTGATCATCAAATAGTGGACCAGATTCACATACCTGGAATAAAACTCACTTGCTCATGGTGTATAATTCTTTTTATATATTGCTAAATTCTATTTAACTATATTTCGTTAAAAATGTTTGCATCGGCCGGGCGCGGTGGCTCAAGCCTGTAATCCCAGCACTTTGGGAGGCCGAGGCGGGTGGATCACGAGGTCAAGACATCGAGACCATCCTGGTCAACATGGTGAAACCCCGTCTCTACTAAAAATACAAAAAAAAAATTAGCTGGGCATGGTGGCGCATGCCTGTAGTCCCAGCTACTCAGGAAGCTGAGGCAGGAGAATTGCCTGAACCCAGGAGGCGGAGGTTGCGGTGAGCCGAGATCGCGCCATTGCACTCCAGCCTGGGTAAAAGGAGTAAAACTCCGTCTCAAAAAAAAAAAAAAAAAAAAAAAAAGGTTTGCATCTATATTCATGAAGCAAGCATATTGGTCTACAGTTTTCCTTTTTTTCATACTTTGGTTTTAGCATCAAGGTAATAATAGCTTCACCAAATGAATTGGATGTATTCCCTTCTCTTCTATTTTCCAGTGGAAATCATGTAGAATTGGTGTTGCTTCTTCTGCAAATATTTGGTAGTAGAATTCTTTGAAATTATCTGCTCAAATCTTCAGGAAGTTTGAAAATTACAAACTCAATTTGTTAATTGTTGTAGCGCTATTCAAATGATGTATTTTGTATTGAGTAAACTGTGGTAGGTTGCATTTTTTGAGAAATTGGTCCATTTCATCTAAGCTGCCAAAATGATGTATGTAGAATTCTTTTCGTTTTGTTCTTTTTTGGGGGATGGAGTCTCGCTCTATCGCCAGGCTGGAGTGCAGTGGCATGATCCTGGCTCACTGCAATTTCCATTTTCTGCTTTCAAGCAATTCTCCTGCCTCAGCCTCCCAAGTAGCTGGGACTACAGGTACACACCACCACGCCCGGCTAATTTTTTTTGTATTTTTAGTAGAGATGGGGTTTCATCGTGTTGGACAGGATGGTCTCTATCTGTTGACCCGGGTCTCGAGGCCCGCTTCGGCCTCCCAAAATGCTGGAATTACAGGCATGATCCAACGCACCCGGCCTGTAGTATTTCTTTATTATCCTTTCATGTCTGCAAGGTCTGTAGTGATACTATGTCATTCCTGATATAGGTAACTTGTGTCTCTCACCCTACCCTCTGTTTTTTTAATTAGTCTTGCTGGAAGGTTATCAGCTTTATTGACCTTATCAAAGAGCCAGTCCTTTGTTCCACTGATTTTCTTGATTGTTTTTCTGTTTTCAATTTCATTTATTTTTGATCAAAACTTTATTATTTCCTTTCTTCTGATTGCTTTGTATTTATTTCACTCTTCTTTTCTAGGTTCTTGAGGTGAAAGCTCAGATTATTAATCTGACTTTGCTTCTTTTCAAATGTAAGCATTTAGTGCTGTAAATACCCCTCTCAGAACTTCTTAAGCTATGTTCCACAGATCTTAATATATTGCATTTTCATGTTCATTAAGTTCCATGTATTTTTGTTTTTCCTTTGAGACTTTCTCTTGGACTCATGAATTGTCTAGAGGTGTGTTGTTTAGTTTCCAAATGTTTTGAGATTTTCCTGTTATTGATTTTTGTTTTGTTTCATTTGATTGGAGAATAATTTCTGTATGATTTTAATTTTTTATTATTGATGTTTGTTTTATGGGACAGGATATAATATATTTTGTTATATGTTCTGTGGGTGCTTGAAAAGAATATGTGTTCTGCCCTTATTGTGTAAAGTATTTTATAAATATTAACTAGACTCTGTTGGCTAATGATGTTGTTGAATTCTTCTATAGCCTTGTTGATTGGCTGCCTAGTTCTTCTAACAATTCTTTTTTTTTTTTTTTTTTTTTTTTTTTTTTGAGACAGGGTCTATCTAGCTCTGTCACCCAGGCTGGAGTGCAGTGGCACAATCAGAGTTCACTGAAGCCTGAAAACCCTGGGATCAGGGGATCCTCCCCCGTCAGCCTCTTGAGTAGCGTGGACTATAGGTGCAAGCTACCATGCCTAGCTAATTTTCAATTTTGTGGAGATGGCATTTTGCTTTGTTGCCCAGGCTGGTTTTGAACTCCTGATCTCAAGCAATTCTTTCACCTTGGCCTTTCGAAGTGCTGAGATTACAGTCATGAGCCAACACACCCAGCCTCTTCTACCAATGCTTAGGAAAGGGATGCTGACGTCTCCAACTGTAATTGTGTTTCTGTTTGCTGATCCTTTAAATTCTACCAGTTTTTGCTTCCTTTATTTCGGCTTTTCGTTAGTGCACGTAGTGCATTTAGGATTACTATTCTTTTTGAGGAAACCAATCTTATTATTATTACATAATGTTCCTGTATATCTCTCATCATTTTCTTTGCTCTGAAGTGTACTTTGATACTAATATAGCAACTCTTGCTTTCCTTTGATTAACGTTTGCAGGACATAACTTTTACCGTCCTTATATTTCCATCCTGCCCACACAAGTATATTTGAAGTGAGTTGTTTTTATATAGCGTATTTTAAAATCCACTCTGCCAATCTCTGTCTTTTAATGGCTGTATTTAGACTCTTTAAATTTAATGTAATTATTAATATGTTAGGGCTTAAGTATGCCATTTAATTTTTTTTTATTTGCTTGTTCTTTTTGTTGATCATATCTCTCTGTTTCCTTTTTCTGTCTTCCTGTGGGTTACTTGAATATTTCTTAGAACTTCATTTTTATTATTTATAGTGTTTTGTGGTATATCTCTTTGCATATATATTTTAGTGGTTGGTCTAGGTCTTGTGTCATATATATGTATAAAACATATCACAGTCTACTGATGTTGTTATTTTATCTGTCTGTGTGAAGTGTAGAAACTTTTCCTTCTTTAATGTACCTTTATCCTTCCCTGCCTATAATTTAATCATCATATATTTTATATACATGCATTTAGAACCACATCAGAGAGTGCAAGAATTTTTGTTTCAGCTGTCTAATATAATTCAGAAACTCAACAGAAGAAAGATTTTTTTCCTATGCTAAACATACATATTAATTTTTTTTTTTTTTTTGAGACGAAGTCTTGCTCTGTCACCCAGGCTAGGGTGCAATGATATGATCTTGGCTCACTGCAACCTCTGCCTTGTGTGTTCAAGCGATTCTCCTGTCTCAGCCTCCCAATTAGGATTACAGGGGCACCCCACTATGCCTGGCTAATTTCTGTATTTTTAGAAGAGATGGGGTTTCACCATGTTGATCAGGCTGGTCTTGAACGCCTGACCTCAGGTGATTCACCTGCCTTCACCTCCCAGAGTGGTGGGATTACAGGCATGAGCCACCGCACCTGGCCAAAAAACAAATTTATAAAACCAGGTTTATATCCTAAGCACTGGGAAGTTCTGATGGGACAAATTAATTTTTAAAACATTCATAAATTTGGCTGGCTTAAATTTCAAATGGTTTGTATTTTTTTCTTGTGGGAGACTCTTTTACTAAAATAAGTTAAACATACAAGGCAATTTTTTAAAAATCAAGTTTGCCATACCATAGCCCTGTAGGATCTTTAAATGAGCTCTTTCATGAAAACTCAACTGAAAAATGTATAAAAGCAAGTTCAGTTGCATACTTGCAAATACTCTTTTGTTATATAGTCCTCAAAAAAAACCAGTAAAAATTTTCTTTTTAATTTACTGCCTAAGGATTCCTCATAGGAGATGATCAAAGATCAGCAGTAGTAAAGGTCAGTCTGAACAGTCTGAATTAATTTTTTTGTTGTTCAGGGCATTGAAATAAGTAAGCCTTAAGGATGCTGGTTCAGGTTTGTTTGTTTGTTTGCTTGTTTTAAAGGCCCACCCTTCTGTAATGAGATTTGTGGGCTGAATTTTGTCTCTTTGTTTCTTACTGGCTTTGAGAGCTAGCTTCTTGAGTGTGAGCTAGTCTGAGCTAGCTTCTGAGGTCACATTTCTGTGTGGAATTCTATATAGTTTAGATTACATTTGTGCATCTTCAGCTCTAGGAACCCAAGAAGAGACTCATGTATTTCTTTTTTAAAAGTTTTATTTTAGAGTCGGCGGTACACGTGCATGTTTGTTACATGGATATGCTACGTACTGGTGGGGATTGGGCTTCCAGTGTTCCCATTACCCAAATAGTGAACGTTGTACCTGATAGGTAATTTTTCAACCCAGTTCTCCCATCCCCCTTCCCCCTTTTGTATTCCTTAGTGTCTATTATTTCCATCTTTATGTTCATGTGTACCCATCCTTTAGCTCTCACTTATAACTGAGAACTAAGGTATTTGATTTTCTGTTTCTGAGTTAATCCACCTAGGACAGTGGCCTCCAGCTCCATCCATGTTGCTGCAAAGGACATGATTTCATTCTTTTTATGGCTGCAAAGAAGAAATTTTGTGTTTATCTGTATTATTTTTGCTTACTATATTCTTTCCTCCTTTTTGAGACTTCATGTTTCCTTCTTTTGTCATTTCCTTTTTGTTTAGAGAACATCAATTAGCCATTCTTTTAGGGCATGTCTGCTATCAACAAATTCTCTTAGTTTCCCCACATCTGAAAATGTCACAAAATTCGTTTTTTAGAGATTGGGTCTCACTCTTTATTTTTAAGTTCTAATATTTCCATATGGTTCTACTCTATGTTTTCTATTTTTTCTGAGATTTTCGATTTTTTCATTTGTTTCAAGTGTGTTTATAATTGCATGTCACACAGGTTGGAGTGCAGCGGCCCAATCATACCTCACTGCAGCCTTGAAATTCTGGCCTCAAGCAATCCTCCCACCTCAGCCTCCAGAGTAGCAGGGACTACAGGTGTGCACCACCATGCCCAGCTAATTAAAAAAAAAAATTAAAGATGGAGTCTTTCTATGTTTCCCAGGCTGGTCTCAAACTCCTGACCTTGAGCAATTCTCTGGCCTCAACCTCCCAAGTAGCTGAGATTATAGGCACAAGCCACCATGTCCAGATGAAAACTTGATTTTCCTTCATTCCTAAAGGACTTTTTCTTTTCTTTTTTTTTTTTTTCCTGAGTGTAGGATTCAGGGTTGACAATTCTTTTCTTTCAGAACTTGAAAACTATTGTGACACTTTCACTTTCTTCTGGTCTTCATAGTTTCTGATGAGAAATTGTCAGCTGTCATTTGAATTGTTTTTGCCCGTTGGGATATTATTTCTCCTTGCTGCTTTCAAGATTTTTCATTTGTTTTTAGTTTTTGGAAGTCAATTATGATATGTCTTTGTGTGGATTTCATTTCTATTTATCTTATTTGCGATTTGTTCATCTTATTGATATGATATGTAGGTTTATGTCTCTTGTTAAATTTGGAGGGTTTTCATCTTTCTTTGAGTATTTTTTTTTAGCCTTGCTCACTTTCTTTGTTCTTTCTGAGACTGATGACATTAATGTTACTTTTTTGTTATGGGTCCATGAGTGCTTGAGTTTCTGGGTTTTTTTTTTTTCCAGTCAATTTTCTTTTTGTTGTTTTGAGTGGATAATTTCTCTTATTCTATCTTTCAGTTAACAGATTATTTTCTCTGTCTGCTCCATTCTGCTGTTCAACCAATCCCTTTTTATTTCAATTATTGTATGTTTAAGATCTATTATTTCCATATGGTTCTACTCAATGTTTTCTATTATTTTCTGAGATTTTCTATTTTTTCAGGTGTTTCAAGTGTGTTTATAATTGCATAAAGAAGCATTTTTATTTTAGCTGCTTTAAAATCTTTGTCAGGTAAATTCTCACATCCTTTTCAGCTCAGTGTTGATGTTTTTGCTCATTCCATTTGAAATTATCCTGGTTCTTGATCTGATGAGCGATTTCTTATAAAGACCTGGACATTTTCATATATTATGAGACACTATATCACATTTAAGCTTATTTCAGCTGGCTTCCTCTGATACTCCTTTAGAAGGGGAAGGAGTGGTGCTTTCTCATTACTGTCAAGTGGAAGTAAAAGTCCTCGTTCCCATTTAGCCTAGTTTACACCTGAAGTTGGAGGTTGCATGTTGCTGGGAAGTTCTGGCTCTCCACAATGGTATCCACTGACACTGTGGGGGTAAGAGGAGGGATCATTACTGGTTAATTGAGATGAAAGTGTGGATTTCCTACTTGGCCTCCTCTGACACCATCTAGTTAGAGATGTTGAGATATCTTATTACAGCCTGGTGAAAAGATAAGTATAAGCTTGCCAGTTGAGCTTTACTGGCATGGGCAGGGTGAGTTGGGATTGGTGTCACAGTTTTTTCTGTAGTGTTTGGCTAACGTGGAGTAGTTATTGTCTAAAAGTTTTGTGTTTGGCAAGGCTGCCTCTTTCCTCGTACTTTGGCTGAAAACAGCAGGCTTAAATGTTTAGACTGTTTCTTTCTGAACCTCTTGGTATTTCTGGATTGCCAGCTTCTTCAGCTCCAAATCTGGGATATGTGAGGCAAAAAGAAAATCCAAGTGTCCATTTTTGATCCCAAAGTCTGTAGCTGGTCTGCTTTCTTCTCTTCACCTTTCAGAGTCTTCTTATATTTGTTTTAAATGTAATATCCAGGTGTTTGCTTGTACTTGGTGGGAGGAATGGGTAAAAACACAGGTACTACATCTTCCAAGAGTCAGAGTCTCCTACTTTATTTTTACCTGTGTTAACACTTATTTCTATCTACCTGTCTATCTATCTGTCCATCTATCTGTCCATCTATCTATCTATCTATCTATCTATCTATCTATTGAATGCCATCTAAGGAAGCTAGACCTAAAATATTTTTCCCCTTTTGGAAATGGAGATATTTAGCAATCATTACATTTACTTTAAAACTGTGCTCAACACTTAAAGCAGGTACTTTGATGATAATAATGTACTTATCACTAAATTTAATTTCTAAGGTACAAACCAACTAATATTTCTGCACTATATTGTCTCATTCTATAAGATGTGGTTGGAGAAATAATAGTCCAGCTCATGTTGCTAAATGGTATCTGTAAAATACTAGATACATTGGATACGTACTTGATGCTCTAATTTTGAAAAGAGATAGTAAAAAAAAGTACACTGGAAACAATTTCTAGCTTTCATCAGATTGTACTGCTTATGTGTATACTAGTTTTGCTATAAGAAAATTATACCATTTATTTAATTGGAAAAAAAAAGATAGTCATATGTCTGGTATTTTTTTACTGGGCAGCAAGCTGAAATGTTAGACTGTCTTAGTGAAAACCAGACAGCTGGCAACCCTGGAACCTCACCAGGGAGGGCCAGACCCACTGGAGCAGGGCAGGCAATCTGGGAGGGTTCCAGGAAGTTAAATTCAATACACCTTTATTGTGCAAAGATAGGACATCTGGACCAGTGGATAGCACGTTGGTAAGGTGTAACAACAGGCAATAGGTAAATAAATAATTGGCATCAGAGGGATTTAACTAGAAATTGTAGGCGGGTCCTCAGTAGCCTGGAAGAGCTCACTGATAGAAGCATTTGGCTATACCCAAAGCACTGGAATAGATGTGAGTACCTGTATTAGGAAATAAGTAGAGGAGATTGAAGTTCAAGCAGAGACAACATATGGAGAGGGAAGGCAGGGCCCCAGGCCTAGATGAATTAGGATTCTCAGATTACCAAGTCAGGCATGCAAGAATAATGGAGCAAAGTGAGCACCAAGTTAAAAGAAACAAGACAAGGTCCCAGTGATCAAAATCTGAGTATAAACAAAACAAAACAAGAAAAAAACAGACTCTTTCCTCTACTCAAGCTATGTTTATGATCTTTGTATACAAACCCCACTTAAACCTGTGCTGTGGCTGGGTTAAGAAAAGATATGGAAGCTTCTGCATGCACTTTATTTGTGGAATTTCTTCATATTTGATTCTATTCACCCAGTTGTCCTTTGTTTATTAGTTTGTGGCTTTCTTTGTTTATAGTTACTTTGTTGTGTTTTATCCCAATCTGATTCCAGACTTTAGCTCTTGCACTCATATTATTTATTAGAATGTTGCCCCTGTAACTGTACACACTGTCCTTTTGTTTATGGCATCCTCCAGAACACCTCAAAAGCCTGGTTATGCTCTCTGGCTTTTTGCACTATAGCCACAGAGAAATTGTGCTCTGCTATGGTTCTGTTAGGGTCATCGACTTTCCTACACTTTGTCCGGCCTCCAACTGACAGGGGAGAGGGATCCAATACAGACTAACATCACAGTTGGCTTAACTTTGAGACGCTAGATCTACTGGCCTAGGATTCCTTGTCTCCTTGACAAAGAATACCTTTGGTCCCTGGGACTGAGGTGGGGTTGTATCTATAGGTAGGGTCTAAATGACCCAGTCAGGCAGGTCATTTCACTTACCTCTTATCTTAAAGCTCAATATCAAATTTAAATAAACATCTGTGGAAATAATAATTATTGTTGAATCACTCTTACACATTGCTAACAGGATTCTACACTTCATAGGAAAGCTACATATTACAATTATGAGATGACGATGATGAGCTTAATATGATGATATTAAGCGCCAAATCTCAGATAAACGATCAGCGTCAAGCTCTGATTTGTACCTTTTATCTGTTGCCAGGACCTCTTGCCTCTTTTATAATCTTTGACCCAGTGACTTCTAATCTAGTTTCTAATTCTCATAAAACACTCTTTGTCAGAGTTCCAAGTTCATTCTGTCTAGTGGTTCCAAAACTGCTTTCTGTTCTAACTTTATACATTCCCAAACATTCACTCTTGTCTGAGTATCTTATTCTGGCCACCATCTTGCTCTGCCAACCCTTGGTATCTTGCCTTGATTCCGGACTTCCAACTTTGTCATAGCCATCTACTTCTGTGATCGTCACCATATGTGACCTACTTGTGTAGTCAGGTTTCCTGGACTTTCTAGCCTTGGCTTCTGTTGTCCAGTTCCAGACACTCATCCTGTTCATTTATATTGTCAGTATTATGTTCTTAGTTTTGACACAGGGCCAACCTGGATTTGGTTGTGCCATAGGTACATTGCATGTATGGTACACTACTAAGACCTTTCAGGATTCATATTGATGCCCTTTCCTCCTGTTCCAGAGAGTCTCATCTCACTTATACCTCACTGGTCCTTCCTGTGTCTGTACTCTTAGGGTATCCCTTGTTGCCAACTTTTCTAGATTGTTTCCTTCCAAAAAATACTGTGTAACTTCATGTCCTAATTTCTCACCTACACATTTTTATTCAACTAGTACATGTTAATAGTTACCTGACTGTCCCTTTTCTCCCTGAAAATTTGTATGTAGTCTATATGGGGACCTGATCTGCAAGATGCTTTTACTTGAAAGAGGAACTATAATTGGACGTAGGGGCATTGTTAGGTACTAAAGTAGGTAGTTGTCGAGAGGTTGAGATGAGGCTCAGCAGCTGGCTGAGGCTTTGGGGCCCCTTTTAAATCATAGTAACATATCTGCTTTCTGAAAAATTAATTTAAAAATGTTTACGCTGGGCACGGTGGCTCACGTCTGAAATCCAAGCATTTTGGGAGGCCTAGGCAGGAGGATCACTTGAGATCAGGAGTTCAAGACCAGCCTGGCCAACATGGTGAAAGCCTGTCTCTACTAAAATACAAAAATTAGGTGGGTGTGGTGGTGCACACCTGTAATCCCAGCTACTCAGGATGCTGAGGCAGGAAACTTGCTTGAAACCGGGAGGCAGAGGTTGCAGTGAGCCGAGATCACGCCACTGCACTCCAGCCTGGGTGAAAAGAGTGAAACTCCATCTCAAAAAAAATTTTTTTATGTGCATAGAGTTGTTTGTAATAATGTCCGATGATGGTTTGAATTTCTGTGGAATCTGTGGTGATATCCCCTTTATCGTTTTTTATTGCATCAATTTGGTTATTCTCTCTTTTCTTTTTTATTAATCTGACTAGTGGTCTGTCTATTTTGTTGATCTTTCGAAAAACCAGCTCCTGGATTTATTGATTTTTTGAAGGGTTTTTTGTGTCTCTATCTCCTTCCGTTCTGCTCTGATCTTAGCTATATCCACAATTTACAAAGAACTAAAACAGATTTACAAGAAAAAAACAAACAAGCCCATTCAAAAGTGGGCAAAGGATATGAACAGATACTTTACAAAAGAAGACATACATGAGGTCAACAAGCATATGAAAAAATGCTCATCATCACTGGTCATCAGAGAAATGCAAATCAAAACTACATTGAGATACCATCTCACGCCAGTTAGAATGGCAATCATTAAAAAATCTGGAGACAACAGATGCTGGAGAGGATGTGGAGAAATAGGAACACTTTTACACTGTTGGTGGGAGTGTAAATTAGTTCAACCATTGTGGAAGACAGTGTGGCGATTCCTCAGGGACCTAGAAAGAGAAATTCCATTTGACCCAGCAATCCCATTACTGGGTGTATATCCAAAGGATTATAAAAAAAAATAAAAAAAAAATAAATCGTTCTACTATAAGGACACGTGCACACGAATGTTCATTGCAGCACTGTTTACAATAGCAAAGACCTGGAACCAACCCAAATGCCCATCGATGATAGACTGGACAGGGAAAATGTGGCACACATACACCATGGAATATTATGCAGCCATAAAAAACAATGAGTTCGTGTCCTTTGTAGGGACATGAATGAACCTGGAAACCATCATTCTCAGCAAACTGACACAAGAGCAGAAAATCAAACACCGCATGTTCTCATTCATAGGTGGATGTTGAACAATAAGAACACATGGACACGCTGGGGTCTGTTGGGGGGAAATAGGGGAGGGACAGCAGGGGGAGGGGAGTTGGGGAGAGATAGCATGGGGAGAAGTGCTAGATGTGGGTGATGGGGAGGAAGGCAGCAGATCACACTGCCACGTGTGTGCCTATGCAACAATCTTGCATGTTCTTCACATGTACCCCAAAACCTAAAATGCAATAAAATTAAAAAAAAACTTTTTAAAATTATAGTGAAAGAATACATAGCACATTTTAGCATCTTAACCATTTTCAGTGTACAGTTCAGTAGTGTTATGTATATTCACGTTGTTGTGCAACAGATCTCCAGAACCTTTTCATCTTGCAAAACTGGAACTGTATACCCATTAAACTAAAACTCCCCCTATCCCCCTCCCCCCAGCCCTGGGCAACCACCATTAGGTGAGGTTTTGAATTGAGTTGGCCCCTGCTCACAAAAGGCTCAGTCGAGATATTAAAGAAAGACCACACTGCTTTTTTTTTTTTTCAACCCAAAATGATAGATAGGGTTTATGGTAGAGATCAGGGACCTACTTTAACAATTCTATTCCAAAAGGCAGGAATGACCTAAGTAACCATGCCAGTTGACACCAACTGAAATTTGATGAACTCTCGAAGCAAACATGAGTGCTGTGGAAGACCAGTTTTTTTTTTTTTTTTTTTTAGAAAATGTTGCTTTGGACCTTGCAAGTGCTATGATCTTTCTCCAAACTGTAAGAATTCATCTAATTATCAACCTTGGTCTTTATTCTTCTGTTTATGTAGTTGGCATTTTCAGAATATAAATACAATAATAGGTTTGATGATGCTGAGCACATTTCAATAAGAGAAAAATACCACTATTAAGCATAGTGATAGGCATGAGCTTGATATAGCCTTTCTATATGTATTTTTCAGTTGAATTAAAAAGAAGATAACTATCTCCTAATTAGTACATGAAATGCCTTCAGTGTCAAGTAAAGAAAAAAATACAAGAAGTCTGAGGGAAAGTTTGCTTGCCCAGAGGGTTTGGCTTTTGAATCATTAGTCTCCTGAAGGAAGCTCTGAATCACCTACCTGTTTGTCTTACCATCCCAGTGGAACAGGAGTACACCTCTAGAACCAAGAAAAGGCTTTAGGCTAAGAATGGTCCACAGGTTTCACTTGCTCATACTTGCCCTGTGGTAGTCTGAAAAAAAGCTACTCTGTCAGGTTTTGTATCATTTAAAATAACATACCTATGACTTGCCTATCATCCCAAGACAATTTTCAACAATAAACTCTCATATATGAATATTGTCCATATAAATTTTTCTACCATCCCACACATTCTTTAAGAGGCTCATTCTGACTTCATCCAAAGCAAAGGCACAAGTGCACTCTAGTCTCTATTGTGTCTTCACCCTGGAGTATTCAGAGACATGAAGACTGCTTCCCATGGCTTACACTTTGGGGCATGGGTGGCATCAGGGTAGGGGTCATGTAGCAGAGCAGGAAGGTGAGGCACAAGTTATTAAAAGTCAACAGAGAGAATGGGTTAGAATACCAAGAAGTTAGACAAGGTGTGAGGGCTCCAGCTGTTCTTAGAGGAGAAAATGGGGAGGGGTCCTAAATCCAGAAAGATGGAATTAAAAAAGCAGTGACTGTGGGAAATTCATGACCTTCTTGTTTCATTTTATTATCAGCAAGATAAAAGAATTAATCAATGTTATAGGTTAAGTTGTGCCCCTTCCCAAAATAATATGTTGAAGTTTTAACTACTAGCACTTCGGAATATGACCTTATATGGAAATAAAGTCATTGCAGATGTAATTACTTAAGATGAGGTCATGCTGGAGTAGAGTGGGCCCTTAATTCAATATAACTGGTGTCTTTATTAGAAGAAAAGAGAAACGCACAAAAAGAACTCCATGTAAAGCTAGACACAGAGATTGAAGTTATGTAGCTGCAAGTCAAGGAATGCCTGGTGTTACCAAGAGCTGGAAGAGGTAAGAAAAGATCCACCCTCAGAAGCTTCAAAGGGACTGTAGCCCAGCTGACACCTTGATTTTGGACTTCTAGCCCCCAGAACTATGAGAGAGTAAATTTCTGTTGTTTCAAGTCATCACAGTTTGTGGTGCTTTGTTATGACAGTCCTAAGAAACTAATACAGTCAACATCTAAGTTTTCTTTTTGCATTCACACTTTCTAACCCTGATTTAGAAAAGAATTTCTGATGGATATTGTAGTTTAATTGTGTGGAGCATATTTAATATTCAGTGAAACATAGGTGGTTATTCCAGGTAGCCCAGTAAAATGTATGTTGATCGTAAGTTTTCTTTTTTGAGATGGAGTTTCGCTCTTGTTACCCAGGCTGGAGTGCAATGGCGCGATCTCGGCTCACCACAACCTCCGCCTCCTGGGTTCAGGCAATTCTCCTGCCTCAGCCTCCTGAGTAGCTGGGATTATAGGCACGCGCCACCATGCTCAGCTAATTTTTTGTATTTTTAGTAGAGATGGGGTTTCAACATGTTGACCAGGATGGTCTCGATCTCTTGACCTCGTGATCCACCTGCCTCGACCTCCCAAAGTACTGGGATTACAGGCATGAGCCATGCCTGGCCCTTCTTTTTTTTTTTTTTTTTGATGGAGTCTTGCTTTGTTGCCCAGGCTGGAGTAGAGTGGCGTGATCTCAGCTCACTGCAACCTCTACCTCCTGAGTTCAAGCGATTCTTCTGCATCAGCTCCCGAGCAGCTGGGACTACAGGCGCGGACTACCATGCCTGGCTAATTTTTTCATTTTTTATAGAGATGGGGTTTCACCATGTTGGCCAGGCTGGTCTCAACCTCCTGACATCAAGTGATCTGTCCACCTCAGCCTCCCAAAGTGCTGGGATTATAAGTGATCATAAGTTTTCAAAGCTCATTTTGGAGAAAGCCACATCTTACCTAAGGCGACACTTTATTTGGCTCCATGTGGAAAAAGCAATGCTTCCAGTTGGAGATGTCATGCTGGAATTTTAACATGTTTGTTCTAGCTCCACACAACTAATGAGTTTTCAAAATGTCTGTTGTAGTGGGGAAAAAAAAAAGAGTAAAAGTCTGTATGATGTCTCAGGCTGAAGTAAAATGGGAAGCAAGAATGAGAGAAGCCTCAGTCTGCAGTCAGGAAAAGGAAATCAGAAGAGCTAAGGGAAGAATATTCTTTTTATTTGACTCATTATGTAATTTCTCAAAAGATCAATTCACGGTCCAGAGAGAGAAGGTATAGTATGTAATGTGTGCAGATAGAAATTCAACTTCATCATCATCATCTTCAATCGAGGGTATACTATTTACAAGGTAGATATTGTGTTTACAACAGAATAATCTATTTCAGTCAGGTACGGTACTCATGCCTGTAATCACAGCACTTTGGGAGGTGGAGGTGGGTGGATAGCTTGAGCTCAGGAGTTTGAGATCAACCTGGGCAACATGGCTAAACCCCGTCTCTATAAAAAATGCAAAAAAAGAAAAAAAATAGCCAAGTGTGGTGGCACCTGCCTGTAGTTGTAACTACTCAAGTGGCTGAGGTAGGAGGATTGCTTGAGCTCAGGAAGTCGAGGCTGCAGTGAGCCGTGATGCTACCACTGCACTCCAGCCTGGGTGGCAGAGTAAGACACTGTCTCAAAAAAAAAAAAAAGAAGAAAGAAGAATGTTCTATTTCAATCAAATAATCCATCCTACCAGTGGCCTAACAGTGCCAGATATAACAAGGAATGCACGTGGTGGCTCACACCTGTAATTTCAGCACCTTGGAAGGCCGAGGCCTGTGGATCACTTGAGGTTAGGAGTTTGAGACCAGCCTGGACAACATGGTGAAACCCTGTCTCTACTAAAAATACAAAAATTAGCTGGGTGTGTGGTAGGTGGCTGTAATCCCAGCTACTCAGGAGACTGAGGCAGGAGAATCACTTGAACCTGGGAGATGGAGGTTGCAGTAAGCCGAGATTGCACCACTGCACTCCAGCCTGGGCGACAAGAGCGAAACTCCATCTCAGAAAAACAAAACCAAACAAAACAAAAACAAATAACGAATGCAAAGCAAGCTCAAGGCACTGCCCTGGCTCTAAAGAACCTTGCAATCTACCTGAAGAGATGAAATTAACACACATGAAATCATAAATAATGAGTAAGATATTGCTCATATAAACTTATGTAAGTACAATATAAGTTCAGAGAAGGCTGACAAGAGTGTGGCTAAAGCAGGCAAATACACTTTCATATGGGAGAAGTTAAGAATCATGCTGAGTCTTAAAGAGTGGGCAACATTTACTTCAGGAGAGGGAGAAAAGTTGAAGATTCCACATTTGTTTTAACACTTTCAAGCTTGTAGAATTCTTTTCCATATACAGGCTAATTTTTTCTTATGTCGAGTCCTTAGGGTAGACAGCGAGGGCATTATTATTCTAGCCCATAGGTGGATCCTGATGTACAGAATGGTTAAGTAACTTGCACAAGATCTGCCACTCTGGCAAAACCTCTGCCTGGAAGGAGCCTGCACTTGTTAATCATGACTCTCATACAGATAGAAAATAAACATGTGTTAAAGATGTTAATTAACTTATTATGAATGAGAGAGCTTGTAAGATGTTATAACCAATTCGAAGGAGTAAAGATGCACATATTTATATGGGGTAAAGGAATGTTAAAGTGAATTTATAAATGGATGGAAGACTGGCATTTTCCATGTTAGGGGAGAGGAAAGTCAATTAATTGAACTTGCACCAGACAGAGCTTATATGCATGTATATGGACAAGAATTATTTTGCATTACTACCAGTTAACTACAACTTATAGAGTTTTAAAATAACTTAAAGAAAATAAAAGACCGGAATTGGATAGCCCAGAAGAATCCATTTTAAACAATGCATAGTTTCCATTGGGGACACTCAGTAATCTTTTTTGCTTTTTCCAAATTTCCCCATACACTTCAGTTAGACATAAATAGTATACAAATAAGGTAACAACAAGTAGTACATTTTTTTTTCTACTACTTGCTGTTACCTTATTTGTATACTGTTTATGTCTTCCAGGGCTGAAGGTCAGGGTTAGGAATATGTGGCACCAAACTATGTACTCCTGAGCTGGTCTGGAGCTTGTGGGGAACCTAATTAAGCATGAGGAAAACAGTTTAATGTGACAAAGAGTCATTCAGAGAGAACTGCTCCAAGCTGGTCCAGTTTTCAGTTCAAGGAAGGTTCAAAGGTGAGGTTTCCAAGTTACTAAGTGGTAGATGGTGGTGGGTGCCTTTCAGGCTGGCCAATTGTATACTACCCAGATTCGGATCACCATTTAATTAAATTTATATCTAGCACCAATTTTTTTTAAAGAAAGTATGAGATTAACATGAATACATTTTCCTTACTGCCAGAAACTCTAAGTACTAGGTAAGCAGAGAAGATGTTTTATTGAGGTCCTAATGAAGGGTTTGTACAGACATACACTTATGAAAATTGCATTCATATCCATATATATGACTAGGTAGCTCAGCCTCTTAAATATAATTATGTACTTATATGAGGTGATACAAATATTAATATATAGACTTGGCCTTCCATATAGGCAGCCACCTACATGGTGTGATCAAAAGCCTCCCTACTTTCAGATGTCCCTTAGTGATCTGTTGTCGTTTATGACATTCCCATCATTAATGTTACTCATTTGGGTTAAGAGTTAACTCCACAAGGCATTTGGTAAAATGCAACAAGATTTTTGAAAGAGGATAACAAAAAAGTGGGAGGAAAATGTCTACAATGGGGGCAGAGAGGGCAGGCCTGAGAAGGATGCTATATGGGCAGCTCTGGAAAGTCCTGGAGGTGCCATGGGAGCCTCTAGGCACCTGGAAGGACTATCAGTGACAAGGAAGGCAGGAAATGAAGACTGCAAGCATGAGAAGAAAAACTTGAATGTACCACAAAGTTGTGATGTCCCTATGACAGTATCCGATAATACAAATACATTAAGAATTACTCTAGCCAGGCACCATGGCTCACACCTATAATCCCAGTACTTTGGGTGGCCAAGGCAGGAAGATTGCTTAAGCCCAGGAGTTCAAGACCAGCCTCGGCAAAATGACAACACCCTGTCTCTACAAAAAATATGAAAATTAGCTAGGTGTGGTGGCACGTGTCTGTAGTCCCAGCTACTTGGGAGGCCGAGGTGGGAGGATCTCTTGAGCCCAGGAGGTTGAGGCTGCAGCGAGGTGAGATTGCACCACTGCACTGCAGCCTGCGTGACAGAGTGAGACAGTGTCTAAAAAGAAAAATAATTGGCCGAGTACAGTGGCTCATGCCTGTAATCCCAGCACTTTGGGAGGCCGAGGCAGGTGGATCACCTGAGGTCAGGAGTTCGAGACCAACCTGGCCAACATGGAGAAACCCTGTCTCTACTAAAAATATATATTTATGTATAAAATAGCCGAGTGTCGTGGTGGTCACTTGTGATCCCAGCTACTTGGGAGGCTGAGGCAAGAGAATTGCTTAAACCCGGGAGTTGGAGGTTGCAGTGAGCTAAGATTGCACCATTGCACTCCAGCCTGGGTGACAGAGCAGGACTCCGTCTCAAAAAAAAAAAAAAAAATTACTTCATAGAATAACTGAGTTTTCACAAAACCCAGTCACGTATTGCATGAGAGACATCTAATCTTCCTAGTTTTAGTATGTTGTTGAAAAACATTTGGCCGAGAAATGATGCTCTGGAACCAAAGTTGCAAATCAGATATTACCAGAAAACAAGAGTGAAAGTGGGAAAACTGGTTTATCATCCAGGGTTAAGGAGCTAAACGCAAATAGCCAAGAGAGATGTTTTTACTGCCATTTGCATTTTCATCATCCTTGGGATTAAAGCAGTCATTAAATACCTATTGGTGCACTGAGCTGTAGCAAATGAGTAAGCACGTGATGATCTCCTGCCAAAATGGAATTCATAATGGTGCAGACAATTCTGTGGTGGAACTATAGTAAACACCTGTAGAATGTGAAAAATTAATAACTTACATTAATTTAGTAAATTACATATTTTCACTGAGTGCAAATAAGAAGGAAAATGCATTTACCAGAGTTGAGCAATTACTAGAACGAAGAATTACTGCCACTTTTTCAAGGCTTGTCTCATGGTGATAGATTTCAAGAACTGTTTAAATGATGGGGGGAAAGCTAGTATAATTGGGTTGGGTGTGCTTTTGTAGAATATTCAGAGTTGGGAATTAAATAAATGGTTAAATGACATCTTGGGAAAACCAAATTCCCTTAGCCTTGCATGTCCTTGAGGGAACATAGACTAGAGGCACGTAGTCACTCTTCTTGCCCCTCCCTTACATCCTACTGAGCGAAGCAAGACTTAACTGAGTAATGAGTTTTTGAGAAGAAATTGAGAATGCTCTGCCATTTTCAAGTAGTCTTTCTAAGGATTTTATTGTGGTCTGCTTTTAGCTTGTGAGGCAGGTCTTAGCTTGTTCCTCTGTTTCCTAATTTTCTCAGAATCTTGCTCCAAACTTCTCAGAGATGAAATTTGGTGAATAGGTGTGTGAGGCTCCCTAATTCAGAGGTGAGGGAGGTATTAGGAAGACAGTTGAGATTGCACATCTCAGCTACGTCCTCCAGTTCAGTTTTATAATTGACATTTTGAGGGGCTATCTGATTCTGGTGTTCGTGTCTCAGCTGCTTTTAAATTAGAAAGAGGAAAAGGGATGTTACTGATCTCTTAAAACCCAACAGAGAAATGAGTAGATTTATCAGAAAGAAGCGGAGATGACTGATAAGAAAGACAGAAAACCCCCATGAACCTCATGAAGAAGGTCAAACTTCACTACCTTCCATTTTCCTTTCTCCAATTGTCATCACTAAGATATGTTATTTAGTTCAGTGCTTCCCAAACTATTTATAGTGAAGGAACAGTTTTCCTTTCTTTAAAAGAAAATTCCAATCTATCATAGACTGATATTTTATTTTAAACATAATAAAAATAAATTGCTATAAAATGATATTTAATAAAAACCAAAGTTGTAAAAATACAAGCTCAATTTTTGAAAAAATAATTAGATAATTAGGGTCAACAGACAAGAATATTCTGTTACATTGCTATACATTTTTTAAAAATCTAACTCTCGGTTTCTGACTAATCTTGTCACAGACCAGCACTGGTCTGTAGCCCACACTTTTAGTATGATTGATCTAGTTAATTTAAGTTCACAGAATCTTCATCATTATCCTCTAAAACTGGGACACACTGGTTAAGAGTACAGGTTCTAGCAACAGACTTTTGATTCCCAGTCAATGAGTGGTGAAGTCAATACTTGGTTGGTATAGGGATTAAATAGGATTTTTTCTAAAGCACTTGTCTATGTTGAGACTCTTGTAAGTGTCAACAACTGTTATTATTATTTTGAACCAATATACATGTTGAGAGGTACTCTTCTGCTTAATGTTTGTACCTCAATGGGTACAAATAAATATTTCCATCCTCTGTTCTTTAAATGAGTAAGGTTGTATTATCTTCTAATAATTGGGGCAATTGGTCTTTGTGTTTTCTTTCACCCAAAAGCTGACCAAATCTGTACAAGGGAACCAAGGGGCTTGAAGACTTTGCTTTCAAGGCTGTACTGGTTCATCCTTGAGATACAAACATGACTTTTCCAGGCAAGTTCTAGATCCCCCATAAGCTAAATAGTCATAGTCAAAGGTCTAGCCTTAGTAAGATCACTGTCTATGTCTCTGTGAACATTTGCAATGCTGGTGTTGCTAAATATAGCCTCCTAAAAGCTCGGTTCTGTTCCCTTTGAGAGAAGAAGGCCTAGAAGGCATTCAAAGTACTGGAAAAACTTAGAGTTGGGAGGGGTGGGTTGGGGGTGCCCTGGAGCCCAGAATGTACCTACTGAGTTGGATCAGGAAGCAAAGTGTGCCAAATGGCTTTGTAACAGGGTTAAGCAGGGATTTATACTTGCCAGAGAAGTGGCTAACTGTTCTAACCTCCACTCCCCCCTTGGCGTTTCCTATTATGCAGTTTTCCGGTTCCAGTTAAATACACTTCTTTTGATTATAAAAAAAAGTAATAATAAACCTACACCTGAATGGCATAGAACATTAACCAATTGTTGCCCCATATCAAGCAAACATACTTTTCATTAAGGCAGAGCACATAAAAATCTGATTCACTCTCACTGCTCTGGTCTGTTCAGGCTGTAGGGCCAAAGCTGAGGCAGTTTGGGTCACGGAGGCTGTTTAGGGCATTGCCTCCGGCCTCACTAGGGAAATTAGTTTCCTTCTCTGTGGTGAACTGAACCAACCATTTTTTCCAGTTTAGTCTGGTAAAGGCACAAGTTTCATGTTTCAAATTTATGTCAAGTTACTGCAAAGTCTATTCCTGTGTAGTTGTAAATCCTGCTATCTATTAAGAAAGGCAAACCAAATTTCTCAGAGACTCAATTTGGTTTTTAACAGACAGAATAGGCTCAATGACATTTGCAAGGGAGGGGGTGTTTGTAAATTCAGGGCATCAACTGGTGATATATTACTTTCATCTCTGAATTTAACAGTTATGAGGCCCCAGGAATTCTCACTGATGTTGGGTGGGTCGAGGGCAGGGAAGAGGCCATAAAGGCCACTAGAACGGAAGGGGGTTTGTTAGATTGTTATATTAAAAAGTAAGCTGAGTAATGAGTAAGACATCCTTCCACCTCCAGAAACAAGGCCATCTGGCAGGTCCTTGGCAGAACTGAAAATGAAACAAAGAATATTAATCTCAAGTCCTTGTTCAAAGTTAAAAGCTATTTTGTTCCTCATCTAATGAGTAAAAATGATGCATATTTACCTGGAATATAAACTGCAAATGCTTGTCTCACTGTTTTTGGATTTTTTGAAATGAGTATGGAGGCTTGCTATTTTAACAACTGAAATTCAATGACTCTTCTGCTACTCTCACCCTCTTGCTGTGTGGTTTATCATACATTCACCTTGAAATGATCTACTTCTTGGTGGGAAGCCTTACCTGGGAAACTGTGCTCTCTGTAGTCACATAATCAAATGTATTTACAGAGACAATGAGAAATGTTACAAGAGTCATTTGAGGGGGAAGTCAGTCTATTGATAAGGCAGAACCAGGAGGCATCACATGTCCTTGTGTCATTTTCTAAAATGGCACAGTATAGCACAGCCACTAGTGAATGATAACATCTTGGTTCTGATTCAGTAGCGCCCTTGGATAGCTTAGGCCACAGTGAGAAAATACTTGGCTAAAACACCTTTGAAACCTAGAGCTACTGAGTACACTGTCAAAGTCACTAATGCTCCCATGGTGTTTAGCCCCCACCTACACCCCAAACTCCATATGCCACAGTGATACGCCTGGCTTTGTTTCTCCCACAACTTAAGTTTTGCAGGGGAGTTGGGGTTCACTCATTTATGCTTTGTAGTAAGTGGCATTTGTATAGAAATTATTTTGGCTAATGTGTGACAATCCCCTGAACTCTTTCTAGTCTTATTTATTTTTGGTTGTGTGACCCTTCTTAGTAAGGAAGAGTCAATGGTTTTAATACTCCTCTCTCTCTCTCCTGCCCTCCCCCACCCCTTCTCTTCTCTTTTGGGTCTGGATACTCTGAACTTCTCTGAGAATTAATCCAAACCAAACTGCCTAGGTGCTGGGTGAGCACTCTAGATAGGGTAACTATGGTAGAAAGTGTTCCTAAACCCTACTTGACTTCTAGAGGAAATTTAATGATCTTTTAATCCATTCTTGTGCCCAAGGATTTGAGACGAATATATTTAATAATCTAAAATGATTGCTGGAAAACAGAGGCTAACCACTATGCTACTTGGATGTAGAGAAACAATATTTCTTATACTCAACACTTGTGTAATGACATATAGATTTCATTGTGTTTAAATATTGTATTCTTAAATTCTCTCACCCTGCGTGGTGAAGGAGTTGATGATATTCTCACAAGGAAACTAAAGTCAGAAGATTAAATAAGTTCCTCAAATGTAGTATGCCAAACTCTTTCAACTAGAAGGGTGACTTTAACACAAAAGGGGATTTGTTCACATGACTACATGGTACCTGGCAGAACTGAATGGAAAAAAAGTTGCCAGAAACCTGGGGCTCAGATATTTTAATAAGGATTCAAAATTGTCAGAACATTCTCTCTATTCATGTTTATTTCTTCTTGTCTCTGCTTGGATCCATTCTGTAGTCAGTCTCCCTATATATGGTGAGAAAGATGGTGGGTGGTAGCCTACTCATGTACCCTTACAACTCATGATCAAAGTGAGGGCTGCCTTTACTTCAGATACTTTTGGGTAAGACTCCAATTCACTCAGCTTAGATCATGAAATCTCTGTGTTGGACCAATAACTGTTTCCCAGGAGGTGCAGTGCTATTGTCACTGGTGGAAGGTGTCCAGGTTCTTGGTGTCTTGAACAAAGAATTGGACAAAACACACAAACAAAGCAAGGAAGGAATGAAGGGATTCACTGAAAATGAAAGTACACTCCACAGTGCAGGAGTGCGCCTGAGCATACGGGTTCAAGGGCCCTGTTACAGAATTTTTGAGAGTTTTGAGGATTTTATTGGTTACTTGGGGTATGCCCTATGTAAATGAAAAGGATGACATAAAGTTACAAAGTTATTTACTTGGCTTACACCCTATGGAGAGGATGTTTCCTGTCATAGCTGAAGTGTGAATCAGCCTTATGTTCCCTGCCTTCAGACCCTATTTTCCTGCCTCGCTATGGTTGGACCAGGCCTGGATCATGTGCCCATCTTGCAGTTGGGTGAGGGTGATGGCACCATGATTGCCAGCTTCACCTGGAAGACAAGGAATGGGGAAAGAGTTCTTCAAAGGGAAAAGGATGATGTTAGTGGCCAAAGAAGAATGTGTGTGTGGGTAGACAAAAACAAGTACTGCAGCCCATTACACACAAATTCTGGAAAGTCCAGGTGGCTCTTTCTGAAACACCATGCTAAGAGGGTGAGGAGAAACAAACTGGTCAAACGCTAAAGGGAGCACTTAAGGAGTTTTAGGAGTTTGTTTCAGAGCTTTTTGTCACTGTTTTTGAGAAGTCATGAAGAATAGCTAGACCAGTGAAATGAAAAGTCTGCATACAACCCGTAATTGGAAAACATCTCTTTTGGAAAAGAGAGCAGTAGTTCTCAAACATTTTGGTCTGAGGAGTCCTTTATGCCCTTAAAAATTTTTAGGGAATGGCTGGGCACTATTGCTCACACCTGTAATCCCAGCACTTTGGGAGGCTGAGGCGGGTAGATCATAAAGTCAGGAGTTCGAGACCAGCCTGGCCAAGATAATGAAACCCCGTCTCTACTAAAAATACAAAAATTATCTGAGTGCAGTGGCAGGCACCTGTAATCCCAGCTACCTGGGAGGCTGAGGCAGGCAGGACAATTGCTTGAACCTGGGAGGTGGAGGTTGCAGTGAGCAGAGATCGCATCACTGCGCTCTAGCCTGGGTGACAGAGCAAGACTTTGTCTCAAAAAAAAAAAAATTATTAAGGACCCAAAAGATCTTTTGTTTATGTGCTGTAACTATATTTACAAGTTAAAAATTAAAATTAAGACAACTAAAATATTTAGTAGATTATTTTAAAATTAAAAAAAAACGATTGTGTTAAATAGCATTTTAATGAAGAATAATTATAATTTCTCCTGCTTAATCAAGGACATTCTTAAGTGAAATGGCATTTCTTTTTCTGCCAATATGTGGTAATAAAGCACACAATAACTAGTAATATAGTTTGGTGCCCAAGCCTTAATCCATGCTACAACACCAGCAGTTTAAGCCACAATTGCTTTTTCACCATCAATACAATTACCAACACTCTGGACAAAACAAATAATATTTTAGTATTATTTTGAAAATAATTTTGACCTCTTCAGCTCCCTAAAGGAGGAACCCCCAGGCATTTGTGGACTACATGTTGAGAATCAGAACTGCTACAATGGAGTCATCATACAATCATTAACCCATAAAGACTAGCATCAAGTACTGGATAGCAATCAGCCCAAGTTCGTATAAAGCAAATCATCCTAAGAAAAAAAAAATTTTTTTTGAGACAGAGTTTCGCTCTTGTCGCCCAGGCTGGAGTGCAACGGTGTGATCTTGGCTCACTTCAATCTGTACCTCCCAGGCTCAAGTGATTCTCCCACCTCTGCCTCTCAAGTAGCTAGAATTACAGGTGCCCGCTACCACACTAGGCTAAATTTTGTATTTTTAGTAGAGATGGGGTTTCACCATGTTGACCAGGCTGGTCTCAAACTCCTGACCTTAAGCGCATTTTCATTTTCTTCTTTGAAAGAAAAAATAAGCCATGGAGTTAAGAGTGAAATAGTATCATTGTAATGAAATCACTTTGAAACTTTTTAAAGAGTCTTCTTAGGTTTTCACAATCAACACCAAAAAGCATTTGTTAATCTTGCAATTCCCTAGAAGAGTTTCCTGTTCCTTCTAAGAGTTTATAATGTAAGCTAGACTATATCTACACAGTTCGCCACAGGAATAAATACGTTTTAAAAAGCACATAGCAAAATAAAAGAAAACAGCTCAGATTTAAACAATTGAATTAGTATGTCAGATACTCAGATCTGGTTTATTGTCACAGTCTTATCCATGATACCACCCTCAATAGCAAGTTATAACGACTTGTCACAGCATGAGAGGCCACATCTGTCTGGAAGCCCACAGCCCCAAAAAGAGACTATCAGAGGCTCATTATTAATCTGGAATTGGTTCGGGCATGGTGGTCACACCTGTAATCCCAGCACTTTGGGAGTCCAAGGCAGGAGAACTGCTTGAGCCCAGGAGTTCGAGACCAGACTGAGCAACAAAGTGAGACATTGTCTCTATTAAAAATAGAAAAAAAAAAAAATAAAAATAGCCAGGCATGGTGGCACATACCTGTAGTCCCAGCTACTAGTGAGACTGAGATGGGAGGATCACTTGATCCCTCAGGCGAGGCTCACTGAGGCTGCATTGAGCTGTGATTGTGCCACTGCCCTCCAGCCTGGGCAACAGAGCAACATCTATTCTTTAAAATAATAATAATAATAATCTGGCATGGTGTTTCACATACTAAGGATCTTATATAAAATCCACTCATGATTGCCAAAAAGATATTGATAGAGTAATACATTTGAATGCAGTTTTTTTTTTGTTGTTGTTGTTTGAGATAGAGTTTTACTCTTGTCACCCAGGCTGGAGTGTAAGGGTGAGATCTTGGCTCACTGCAACCTCTGCCTCCTGGGTTCAAGCAATTCTCCTGCATCCGCCTCCCCAGCAGCTGGAATTACAGGTGTGCACCACTACACCTGGCTAAGGGTTAATTTTTGTATTATTTGTAGAGATGGAGTTTCACCATGTTGACCAGGCTGGTCTCAAACTCTTGACCTCAGGTGATCTGCCCAGTTAGGCCTCCCAAAGTGCTGGGATTACAGGCATGAGCCACTGCGTCCAGCCTTAATGTAATTCTAATACGGGCACTTTGTTGAATTGGGACTATGTTGTGGGAACAGGCCAGGTAATTTTTTTAAAAACAAATCAAGCCACTGGACAGAGTTTTGGGACATGGAACTTCTTTTGTTATTATTATTTTAGTTTAGTTTTTGAGACGGAGTCTTGCTCTGTCACCCAGGCTGGAGTGCAGGGGCACAATATCAGCTCACTGCAACCTCAGCCTCCTGCGTTCAAGCGATTCTCCTGCCTCAGCCCCCTGAGTAGCTGGTACTACAGGCGCGCACCAGCACGCCCATCTACTTTTTTGTATTTTTAGTAGAGATGGGGTTTCACTGTTTTAGCCAGGATGGTCTCCATCTCCTGACTTCGTGATCCACCTGCCTCTGCCTCCCAAAGCACTGGGATTACAGGCATGAGCCAACTCGCCCAGCCAGGACATAGCACTTCTAAAGGCAGAACTTCGTAATTATAGATTTGAGTGTTTATTTGTTTAATGTCTGCTTTTCTCATTCACCACCGTATCCACAGAGCCTGATGTAGACTAGTGTTCAGTAAATATTTGCTGAATAAATAAAGCATTGATTGCTGCCATGGTCCTTTGTAATTTGACCTGTGCCTATCTTTCCAGCCCCATCTCTCACCATGCTCTGTCTGGATCTCTGGACCCCAATCATAGTGACCTTATTCTCATCCCTTGAATGCACCATACTTTCTAATCTAAAAGAGCTTATGCTGTTCCCTTTGCTCCAAATAGTTATTCTATTGCCTAACTGAGCAACTCACTTGTCAGATCTCAGCTCAAGTTTCAGGTTCACGTTTCTCAGGGAAGCCAACCATGAGCTCCATGACTACAGCCATCCTCCTCTTATAAGCTTTCATAAGATCTAGCATAGGTACAGGTTTAAATTTGTTTGTGTGATTATTTGGCTGATGTTTATCCCTATCCCTAGCTGATTAGATTGTAAGTTACATGAAGGCAGGGACTAGATCTGTTTTCACTCTGCATCAGAGATCACAGCACAATGCCTGGGACATAATAGGTGCTTCACAATTATGTGTTAAATGAAGGAGAGAATAAATGGAGTTCACTGTTCTCTTGTCATCTAAGGTATTTACTACTACTTGGGATGGGAGAGGAAAGGGATTAAATGATCTATTGTTTATTCTTACATTTCTTAAATTATCCTCGTTCCTTTTATTCTCCTCCCTAATGTATTTGCTTTCTGTGGTTACTCAGCTTAGGTGGCCATTAGAACCCTGATAGACTAGGATTCTTATTTAGAGGAGAGGTGGGCAAATAATGACCCATGGGCCAACTCACTGCCTGTTTTTGTAAATAAAGTTTTATTAGCTATGCCTATTCATTTACCCATTGCTAATGAGTGTTTTTGCCCCATGGCAGCAGAGTTGAGTAGTCACTATAGACACTGTCTGATCTGTAAAGCCTAAAATATTTCTCATAGAACCCTTTATAGAAAAAATTTGCCAACTCCCGATTTACAGAAATTTATGAGTTTTCTGAAAGCCTTGTATCTGTGTTTCCAATGTATTTCTGGACTTCCTAGTTATAAACTTTTTTTTTTTTGAGATGGAGTCTCGCTCTGTCACCAGGCTGGAGTGCAGTGGCGCAATCTCAGCTCACTGCAACCTCTGCCTCCCAGGTTCAAGCAATTCTCCTGCCTCAGCCTCCTGAGTTGCTGGGATTATAGGTGCACAATACCACGCCTGGCTAATTTTTGTATTTTTAGTGGAGACGGGGTTTCACCACGTTGGCCAGGATGGTCTTGATCTCCTGACCTCGTGATCTGCCCACCTTGGCCTCCCAAAGTCCTGGATTACAGGTGTGAGCCACTGCGCCCAGCCTAAACTTATAATGATCATTGTGTATGAGGGCTCAACACAAAATGATATTGAGTAACTGATAGTCTTTCCACCATTTTCACAAAAGAAGATGTTCTTTGATTTGCAGCCAGAGTTGCCGTTTTTAGACTCTGCAAATTTTGAGTCCTTTGTGCAATAATATCTAACATTTATTGAGCATTTTAAATTTACGAGGTTCAGTCCTAAGCACTTTACATGAATTACCTCATTTATTCCTCACAACTCCTCTGTGGTATACAGATTATTAATCTTATTGCTGTATAGATGAAGGCAGTAAGAAACAGAGAGGTTGTACAGTATGCCATTGTCACACAGCTGGTGGAAGTTCCTTAGCAGGAATTTGATTAGAGCACTGACTCCAGACAGGACCTATGCTCTTAACCATTCCACTATCCCGTTTGTATGAAGCCTTTACTTCAAAAGCGCCATCCTATTTCTGATTTCTAAATACAAAGACAGTTTATGTGCTATTGTTTCCAAGTGGGACCACTTAAAATTTTGCGGCTTGGAGGTAAGATATAGAAAGGTTATTAAAATCTCAACGCTTGCCAGGGTGCCAGATATACACACAAAAAAATCAATCAATAAATGTCTTTAGATATTTATTATCTCAATAGAAGTGAGATGATGTCGATGAGGAAGAGGATGAAGACAAAGAAATCTCTATTAGGAGTTTTGTCTCATCCTAGGTCATTACCAATGAATGAGGATGTAGTTCTAGATATTGGTTATGGTACTTGGAAATTTGGCTCTCTCTGATCATGGTTGAAGAAGAAGAAATATCTCTATATTTTAACTACTTATTCCTTGTAAACAAAATAGAAGATAGAAGTAGGCAGTAATTAATTAACTATAGAAATAAATCAATAAGTTATGCTCCATAGAGTTTAAAAAGAATAATGAGCCAGGCTATAAGTGCCAAGTATACAGCAGTGGAACAAACAAAACAAAAATACCTTGTTCTTATAAAGTTTACATTCTTGTTGAGAGGAAAACTGGAAAACAAATATAGGATGTCAGGTGGTGATTAGGTGCTATGCAAAATAATAAAGCAAATCTAAGAGGAGGGAAACAGATACATGGTGGCAAGTGTTAGGAGTATGTGCTACTTTAGATAGGAGTATTTAGGGTAGTTAAATAGGGTAGTTAGGGAAGGCCTCTGCATCGTATCTCAGGTCGCTGAGACTCAAAAGAAATGAAGGATGTCAGAAGGAATTGATCGCATTCTGAGTGAATAGCAGCAATACAAAGGCCTTTGTATGAGAGAGTGCTTGGGTTATTCAAGGAACAGCAAGAAGGCCAAAAGGGCCAAAGCAGAGTAAGGGAAAGTCAAAGATGAGGTCAAAGAGATAGTTGGGAACTACATAATGTAGGGCCCAGAAGGCTAAGTCAAGACCTTTGAATTCACATTATGAGAAAAAGTAATCTTGGTTTTTACATTTTTTGTTTCAGAGTTTCCATTTGTAAACTGAAACACTGACTAATATAACTGCTTATTAAGATATTTCGGTAGTTGTAGTGGTAGAAGCAGCTAGCTAGAAAATTAGGACAGGAATTGATACATGAATGGTGTAACAAAGTTATATCAGGACAGACTAGCTCTTGGATGGCTTCCTTTTTGGCATGATAATGTCTGCCATTTAAAAAATGTTTTCAGATATGTGATCTCATCAGTTTCTCATAACAACCCCAAGAGATAGGGGGACAGCTGGTATTACTGATATTGAAACAGAGGGAGTTTGCTTGGCTTACCCAAAGGTCACTCAGCATATGAATCATTATCAGAGGCACAGACTCCTGACTCTGAATGCATTACCCCTTCATCATCTGCTAAAAGGACTGTTGGGTAATAATTTGACTCAGAGGTCAGAAGGTTGAAGCAACCAAATTATTAGCTCATTCCTCCCTTCCACTTCCCAAGGGCATAAAAGTATGCACTACAGAATTAAGTGAACAAAGTGGAGGAGAAGCCCTTGCGTTTTTCTTTTTTGCTCTTTCTTCTAGAACAACTTTTATACTTTTTATACTTTATACTTTTTCTTTCCAAGAAAGCATAGCTGTATTCTTACAGAATGGCTGGGCATGTAACACTTCAACCGTCTTGAAGAGCATAATAGATGAGGGACCATCCTCTTCCCACCACTCTGGAAGGGTACGGCAGTCTCTGTGAGTCCCACATTTTTGCTCAATATTCTAACCACTTAAACCTCTGCTGCCTTATGCTCAATTTATAGTATATTTATGAGCATCTTCTTAATGATATTTGGTAAAAAGTTAAAGAATCCCTTCAAAAATGGCACAGTCCCCTTGGACAAATGGAATGCCAATTTAAACAGGGGAAAAGTTGTTTTTTGGGATGGTGCCAAGTAATTGAGTGGTCAAGCCAAAAAAAAAAAAAAAATTCAGGGTTTCTGAATTCCAGAAGTAGAGAAATAGCCCATGTATTGTTGCAACTTCTTTCCCTTGACAAATGCTGGCTTTTCCTAAGGCCCGGTCCTCAGTTCTTTCCCATCTCACTCTATATTGTCTCCCTAGCAAACTTACCCATAACCACCGTTTAACTACCACTGGCATACAGATGAACCCAATCTGTATTTCCATCTCAGACTGCTCCTCTGACCTTCAGGACTGTATATCCAACTGCCTACTTGATCTCTCCTGTTGCATGTCTCAAAGCCCCTTCAAACTCAACTCACTCCCCAAACCTGGTGTTCTTCCAGCCTTCCTTATCTCAGTGGCTTGCCCTACCATTCTATCTAGTTGTGCTTAGGAGTCTTTTCATACCTCCCGTTCCTCCCCTCAACTTGACACTTGTGTTTTGTGACATTCTTCTTATTTTGCTTCCTAAAAAAAGTCAGAATCTATCTGCTTCTTTCCATCTCCATTATCACTATTGTACAACCACCTCTCACTTAGAGTACTGCAGTATTTCCTAATATCTACCCATATCTACTCCAGCTCCCTTCCAATCTATTCTGACTGTAGTCAAATGGTCTTTTTGTAAGGAATGCTTTATCATCCTCATACTTGTAAAACCTTTATGGCAGCCGGGCATGGTGGCTCATGCCTGTCATCCCAGCACTTTGGGAAGCTGAGGCAGGTGGATCACAAGGTCAAGAGATTGAGACCATCCTGGCCGACATGGTGAAACCCCGTCTCTACTAAAAATACAAAACTTAGCTGGGTGTGGTGGCGTGTGCCTGCAGTCCCAGCTACTCGGGAGGCTGAGGCAGGAGAATTGCTTGAACCTGGGAGGCAGAGGTTGCAGCGAGCCAAGATCGCACCACTGCACTCCAGCCTGGCGCCTGGCACCAGAGCAAGGCTCTGTCTCAAAAAACAAACAAACAAACCAACCTTTATGGCTTCCCATCACTCTTACAGTAAAATATAAGACTCCTTAATGTGACCTACAAGGCCCTGTATGATCTGGCACATGTTTAGTCTCCAGTGCCACCTGAAACCCCATTACTGTCCACACTACAGTTACATTTATCTCTAAGTTCTTCATGTGACCATGCTCCCTCCTGATATGGGGACTTTGAATATTTTGGGTTTTCTTTTTTCACATGGAACCCTTTCTCCTTTTTTTCTCACCTAACATTTATTCGTGCTTTAGATCACATTTTGAGTCATCCCTTCAGAGTAGCCTTCTTTGATTCCCCCCTCATTAGGTCAATTCGGCTGTTACAAAGTATCACAGACTGTGTGCTAGGCCCCTGGAGCACTTGTCACAGTTCCTTTTTCCATTTGTTAGTGTGATTACTTGATTATGTTTTTTCATTGAAAAAAATATTTATTGTTCAACACCAGGGAGTGGCAGCCTGCCTGGAAAGTGCCCTAGCTCTCTTTTCTTGCCAGGGGGCACGACATTGATTCCTTGGCAACCACCTCCCACCACCACCCCCTATTTGATATAGTCAGGGTCTTGCTCTGTTGCTCATGCTGGAATGCAGTGATGCAAACAGGGCTTACTGCGACATGGCTCACTGCGTGTATTGTCTACTTTTTAAATTAGAGCCCTTAGCACATGAATCATACATAGGATAGGAAAACCTAAACTGGCTCAGTGTGGACAAGCCTGTGAACTGAAAACTTCTTTGTTTTACCTCCTGGAGTTCTATCAGGTTCTCACAGTAAAGATCAGAGAACTTTGGGTTTCAAGTAGGGGGAGGAAAGTGATTATTTTGAAATATGCCAGAGCATATTTCAAAAGGAAAGGAAGTTGGAATTATCAGCTGGTGGAATGAAAGCAATCCACCAGCCAATAATCCACCAACTGATAATTCCAACTTCCCTTCCTTGTATGAGTCTGGTTCTAATGCTTGCTCTGTCTTTGAAAGTATATATATTTTTGTTTTTTAGTATGTCTTATAATGTTTGTTGAAAGCTGGTCATGGTGTACAGGTACTGGGTGACAGGAACTCTGTTCAATAGGCCTTTAGTGATGTGGTGCCAAGGTTTTGGAGGAGGGGAAGCATTCTATAATTTTATGATTAGGTCTCATTATTTTAGTGATGCTCTGCCCCTGGGCTGTAAACTTCAAAAGTGCCTCTCTGTGTCCTCCCTCCTCCCAACCTTAGATGGAACAAAATGGCTTGAGGGGACCGGAGCTGGAGTTGGATATTTCCCCTCCTACAGGTAGAAGGCTGGAGCAGACTGGTGTTGGCCATTTCCCTTCAGCCAGATCAGTTAGGCTCTGATAAAACCCCAATAGGTTAGGCTCTGGTAAAATAGATTCTCTTGATGGCAGACCTTCTTAAGAACAGAATGCTCTGTCATATTTCAAAATAATCACTTTCCTCCCCCTACTTGAAACCCAAAGGAGTTCTCTGATCTTTACTGTGAGAACTTGATAGAACTCCAGGAGGTAAAACAAAGAAGTTTTCAGTTCACAGTCTTGTCCACACTGAGCCTCCAGCAATTCATCAATTACAGTTTAGGTTTTCCTAGCCTGTACTGCTTCCTGTGGATATTTCTGCTCAGTTGGGATTCTCTGGATTCCCCTACCTGTCTCTCCAGTTCTGGGGGCAGCAGGTTGTACTGTGACCTGATTTCCCTTGCAGATCTAAGAAGTGTTGTTGATTTTTCAGTTTGTTCAGTTTTTACTCATTGTTAGGATGGAGTGGCAACTTCCAGGCTCCTTACATACTGGACAGGAAACCAGAAATGTCTTGTTGGGTTTTTAATGGAACCTTTCAAAGTAGATGTTATCTCTGCAGCTCTAAGGTACACATTTAAAAAACAAAACAAAGTAATCTGATCTGTGTTAAAATGTGAATTGCTTACTGAAATATTGGCAAGGTAGAAAGGTAGACACTTAATTGTGTACTAACTGTACAATAGATTAAATAGCTACTATTCTCCACAAGCAAAGATTAAGTTTTTTTGTTAGAAAAGAATTTCAACCTCAATGGGTAGAACATGCAATAGTGGTTTGCTTTCAGAGCACAGAGACTACACCCGAAAACATGATTTTTTATATTTACCCAATTACACCAACATCTCTTCCTTTTGTATTATTCAAAGAGACACTATTGGCAGAGTCCTCCGCATGCGAAAGAATGACTGGAGCGTCTCATTAGTGATGTAGTCCTCTCTACACTGGTGTGCATAAGAACATCTAGTAATCATTTCTGTGGTTTTTCAGGGTTTACGGCTCTGAAGTTCTATTTGAACTTGCAGACTGCCTCTTCCAAACTTCCTTATCATTCTTCCTTGACAAGAATCCTCTGCTCCAGTTTCTGGACTCTTCCCAATGTGCCCTCTTTACTCCCAGAGGCCCTTGCTCGTATAGTTTCTTCTTCCAAGGATGCATTCTGCCCTACTCTGTGCCATCCAGCTCAAATCCAGACTTCTCTGTGAAACCTTCCACTATTCTGGCCTTTTTGGACTTATCTTGACTCTTCTAGTCTGCTCCACAGCATTAAACTTTTTTTGTTTTGTTGTATCACTTCATTTGTCGTATGTATTCAGAGCCTGTCTTCTCAATAAGAGATTATATCTTATGTCTCTTTCATATGCCCCATAGCATTTAGTACAGTGGAAGGCACATAGCAGCTCTTGCTTGTTGATGACTTCCTTGGTTGTTGTCTAACACATTGGAGTGTTTACCGCTGTGGATGTCTGAAATTCTATACTTATGAAAAAATTGTCAACTTTGCTTTACTTTGACTTTATGGCATTTTCTTGGGGATAGGGGCTACCTGCATATGGTTACCCAACTTGTGCTTGCTATGTGAAAACTGTTGGGATGGGTATCAAATCTACTGTAATTCCACTTACCTTCATTCAAAGATTTTTCTGGTTTGTCATTTGATTAAATTTTTTTTACTTTTGTGGGGACATAGTAGGTGTGTATTTATGGGTTAAAAGAGATATTTTGATATAGTCATGCAATGCTTAATAATCACATCAGGATAAATGGGATATCCATCATGTCAAGCATTTATCTTTTGTGATACGAACAATCCAATTATATTTTTTTACTTATTTTAAAATGGACAACTAAATTATTATTGACTACAGTCACCCTGTTGTGCTATCAAATACTAGTCCTCATTCATTCTTTCAAACTATTTCTTGTACCCATTAGCCATCTCCACTTTGCCCACACCCTCTCAACCCCTCACCACACATCCCAGCCTTTGGTAACCATACTCTTGTCTTTCCGAGGCCAGTTTATTTCACTTAACATAATGACCACCAGTTCCATCCATGTTGTTGCAAATGATAGGATCTCATTCTTCTTCTTCTTCCTCCTCTTCCTCCTCCTCCTCCTCCTTCTCCTCCTCCTCCTTCTCCTCTTCTTCTTCTTCCTCTTCTTCTTCTTCTTCTCCTCCTTCTCCTTCTCCTTCTTCTTCTTCTTTCTTCATTGCTGAATCGTACTCAATTTTGTATAGGTACCACATTTGCTTTATTCATTCATCTGTTGATGGATGCTTAGGTTGCTTCCAAATCTTGGCTATAGTGAACCAGGCTGCAACAAGCATGGGAGTTCAGGTATCTCTATGATATACTTATGTTCTTTCTTTTGGGTATATAACTAGCAGTGGGATTGCTGGTTCTTGAGGAACTTCCAAACTGTTCTCTATAGTGGTTGTACTAATTTACATTTTCACTGAAAGTGCATGAGGATTCCCTTTTCTCCACAGCCTCGCCAAAAGTTGTTATTGCCTGTCTTTTGGATTTAAGCCATTTTAACTGGGGGAGACAATATCTCATTGTAGTTCTGATTTGTATTTCTCTGATGATCAAAGATATTGAACGCTTTTCATATATGCCTGTTTGCCATTTGTATATCTTCTTTTGAGAAATGTCTACTCAAATCTTTTGCCGATTTTTTAATTGAATTATTAGATTTTTTCCTATAGAGTTGTTTGAGCTCCTTCTATATTCTGGTTATTAATCCCTCCTCAGATGGGTAGTTTGCAAACATCTTCTCCCATTCTGTGGGTTGTTTCTTTACCTCATTGGTTGTTTCTTTCACTGTGCAAAAGCTTTTTAACTTGGTGTGATTCCATTTGTCCATTTTGTTTTGGTTGCCTGTGCTTGTGGGGTATTACTCAAGAAATCTTTGCCAACTCCAAATGTCCTGGAGATTTTTTTTGTAGTAGTTTCATAGTTTGCAGTCTTACATTTAAGTCTTTAATTCATTTTGATTTGATCTTTGTACATGGTGAGAGATAAGGGTCTAGTTTTATTCCTTTGCACATGAATATCCAGTTTTCCCAGCACCATTTATTGAAGAGACTATTTCTTAACATATGTTCTTGTCACTTTTGTGGAAAATGAGTGCACTGTAGATGTATAAATTTGTTTCAGAGTTATCTGTCCTATTCCATTAGGCTATGTGTCCATTTTTATGCCAGTACCATGCTGTTTTTGTTACTGTAGCTTTGTAGTATAATTTGAAGTCTGGTAATGTGATTTCTCTAGTTTTATTCTTTTTGCTTATGATAGCTTTGGCTATTCTAGTCTTTTGTGGTTCCATATAAATTTTAGGATTTTTTTTGGTATTTCTGTTAAGAATGTAATTGGTATTTTGATAAAGATTGCATTGAATCTGTAAATTGGTTTGAGTAATATGGACATTTTAACAATATTGATTCCTCTAATCCATGAACATGGAATATTTTTCCATTTTTTTGATGTCCTCTTTAAAGGACATTCTAAAATGATGAAACATTTATTTCATCAGTGTTTTATAGTTTTCATTGTAGAGATCTTTCACTTCTTTGGTTAAGTCCTAGATATTTTGTTTTATTTGTGGCTACTACAAATGGAATTATTTTCTTGATTTCTTTTCCCAATTGTTCACTATTGGCCTATTGGCATGTAGAAATGCTACTGAGTTTTGTATGTTGATTTTGTATCCTGCAACTTTTCTGAATTTATTAGTTCTAATAGTTTTATTGTGTGGAGCCTTTTTTCCAAATATCAGATGATCGGTAAACAAAGATAATTTGACTTCTTTATTTCTGATTTGGATGCCATTTATTTCTTTCTCCTGTCTGATTACTATACATAGGACTATATTGAATAACAGTTGTAAAAGTAGGCATCCTTGTTTTATTCCAGATCTTAGAGGAAAGATTTTCAATTTTTTCCCTATTCAATGTGATGCTAGCTGTGAGTCTGTCATATCTGTTTTTTATTGTGTTGAGGTATATTCCCTCTATGCCCCATTTGTTGAGGGGTTTATCAAGAAGGAATGTTGAATTTTATCAAATGATTTTTCAGCATCAGTTGAAATGATCATACGGTTTTTTCCTTCATTCTGTTGATATGATGTATCAATTGATTGATTTGAATATGCTGAACCATCCTTGCATCCCAGGGATAAATCCCACTTGGTCGTGATGAATGATCTTCTTTATGTGTTGTTGAATTCAATTTGCTAATATTTTGTTGAGGACTTTCACATTAATGTTCATCAGCTATTGGCCTATAGTTTTATTTTTAGGATGTGCTTTTGTCTGTTTTTGGTATCAGGGTAATATTGGCTTAATAGAATGAGTTTGGAAGTATTCTCTCCTCTTCTATTTTTCAAAATAGTTTGAGTAGGATTGGTATTATTTCTTCTTTAAATGTTCTGTAGAATTCAGCATTGAAGCCATCAGATCCCAAGCTTTTCTTAAGTAGGAGATATTTTATTATGACTTCAATCTCTTTACTTGTTATTGGTCTACTCAGGTTTTGGATTTCTTCATGATTCAATCTATGTAGGTTGTATGTGCCTAGGAATTTATCCATTTCTACAAGGTTTTACAATTTATTGGCATATAGTTGCTCATAATAGTCTCTATGTTCTCTCTATGGCATGTAGTTGCTCATAATAGTCTCTATGCTCATTAATGTTTTACAATTTATTGGCATATAGTTGCTCATAATATCTCTATTCACTAATGAATTTCTGCAGTATCAGTTGTAATGTCTGCTTTTCAATTGAGAATTTTATTTATTTGGGCCTCCACTCTATTTTTCCTCCTTTCTTTACTCTTTTTTAGTATGGCTAAAGGTTTGTCAATTTTGTCTTTTTGAAAAACCAACTTTTCACTTCCTTGATTTTTTGTTTTGTTTGTTTTAATTTCATTTATTTCTCTTCTGGTCTTTATTATTTCTTTTCTTCTACTAATGGGCTTGCTTTGCTCTTGCTTTTACAATTCTTTGAGATGCACTGTTAGGTTGTTTATTTGAAGTTTTTCTATTTTTTTTTTTTTTATGTAGGTGCTTATTGCTATAAACTTTCCTCTTAATACTGCTTTGGCTATATTCCATAGATTTTGGTATATTGTGTTTCAAGAAATTTTTGATTTCATTATTAATTTCTCATTGACTCACTGGTAATTCAGGAGGGTATTACCTAATTATCATGTTTGTATAGTTTCCAAGGTTCCTCTCATTATTATTGATTTCTAGTTTCATTCCATTTTGGCCAGAGAAGATTCTTGATATGCTTTCAGTTTTCTTGAAATTTTAAAGACTTGTTTTGTGGCCTAACATTATGGCCTATCCTTGAGAATGTTCCATGTGCTGAGGAGAAAAATGTGTATTCTGTATCCATTGGATGAAACATTCTGTAAACATCTATTCAGTCCATTTGGCCTACTATACAGATTAAGTCTGATCTTTCTTTGTTGATTTTCTATCTGAATGATCTGTCCAATGCTCAAAGTGAGTTCTTGAAGTCTCCAGCTATTTCTCTATTGGGTTTTTTTCATTTTAGCTCTAATAATATTTGCTTTATATATCTGGGTGCTCCGGTGTTGAGTGCATATATATTTACAGTTGTTATATCCTCTTGGTGAATTGACTCTTGTCATTATACAATGACCCTCCTTGTCTCTTTTTATAGTTTTTGTCTTGAAATCTATTTTATCTGATTTGAATATAGTGTCTCTTGCTCTTTTTTGGTTTCCTTTTCCATGGAATATCTCTTTCCATCCCTTGATTTTCAGTCTATGTGTGTCTTTATAAGTGAAGAATGTTTTTTGTAGGCAGCAGGTAGTTGGCTCTTTTTTTTTTTATTAAATCCATTCAGTCATTCTATGTGTTTTTTGTTTGTTTGTTTTGTT
Organism: Sapajus apella; assembly: GCF_009761245.1. Taxonomy (NCBI): domain Eukaryota; kingdom Metazoa; phylum Chordata; class Mammalia; order Primates; family Cebidae; genus Sapajus; species Sapajus apella. The sequence continues at coordinate 5,657,345 of NW_022437013.1, forward strand.
TTTTGAGACAGATTCTCTCTCTGTTGCCCAGGCTGGAGTGCAGTGGCAAAATCTCGGCTCACTGCAGACTCCACCTCCTGGGTTCAAGTGATTCTCCTGCTTCAGCCTCTCCAGTAGCTGGCATTATAGGCACCTGCCACCACACCCAGCTAATTTTTTTTTGTAGTTTTAGTAGACATGGGGTTTCACCATGTTGGCCAAACTGGTCTCAAACTCCTGACCTTAAATGATCTGCCCACCTTGGCCTCCCAAAGTGCTGGGATTACAGGCATGAGCCACCATGCCCAGCAACTCTATGTGTTTTGATTGGAGAGTTTAGTCTACGTCCATTCAGTGTTATTATTGGTGAGTAAGGACCCACTCCCACCACTTTGTTATTTGTCTTCTGCTCGTGTTGTGGCATTATCTTCCTTCCTTCCTTCCCAACTTACTTTTTGTGAAAGTAGTTTTATCTGGTGGTATGTTTTAATTTATTGCTTTTTATTTTTTGTGTATCTATTATAGGCTTTTTGATATGAGGTTACCATGAGGCTTGGAAATAACATTTTAAAATCCATTGTTTTAAACTGATGAGAACTTAACTCTGCAAAAACAAACAAAGTAGCAAACAAAGAGAAACTGAATAAAAACTCTACACTTTAACATCATCTTGCTCTCCTATGTCTTCAGCTCTGTTTCTTTTTATATTTTGTGGTGATATTTGTTCAATTTGTTGTTCCTTTGGGAAAGACACTTTGGGAAAGACAGTTGCTGCAGAACTTTTTTTTTTTTTTTTGAAATAGGGTCTTGGTCTGTCACCCAGGCTGCAGTGCAGTGGCACAATCACATCTCATTGGAACCTCCACCTCCCCAGGCTCAAGTTATCCTCCCACCTCAGCCTCCCAAGTAGTTGGGACTAAAGGTGCATGCCAAAACACCCAGCTAATTTTTGTATTTTTTTTTTTTGTAGAGATGGGGTTTCACTATGTTGCCCAGTTGGTATTGAATTCCTGAGCTCAATAAATCCACCCCCCTTTGCCTCCCAAAATGCAGGGGTTACAGGCATAAGCCATCATACCTGGCCTAATTGCTGGAGAATTCTATTTAGCCCTCTTGCTCCACCTCCCAACAAGGATTTCTTAAAGGCAATGGTCGGCCAGGAGCGGTGGCTCACGCCTGTAATCCCAGTACTTTGGGAGGCCAAGGCAGGTGGATCACTTGAGGCCAGGAATGCAAGAGCAGCCTGACCAACATGGTGAATCCCCATCTCTATTCAATAAGATTAGCCAAATGTGATGACACACGCCTGTAATCCCAGCTACTCAGGAGGATGAGGTGGGAGAATTGCTTGAACCCAGGAGGCGTTGCCGTGAGCCACAATTGCACCATTGTACTCTAGCCTGGGCAACAAGAGTGAAACTTAGTCTCAAAAAAAAAAAAAAAAAGCAATGGTCATGTAGCTATTAAAGAAACCTCTTACATTCAACTTGGAGGCCCTTTGGATTCATGTTGCTTTAACACTATTTATGCTTACCTAAATCTCCTGAGACATTAAGTCTATAACTTTGGTTTCCTGCTTTGTCTAGAAAGTAAGATTTGGCAATAGTGTTCAGTTGCATAGCTACAGGAATATCTTAGGATGCTATTTTATTTTATTGTTTTTGAAACAGAGTCTTGCTCTGTTGCCCAGGCTGGAGGACAGTGGCACTGTCTCAGCTCACTGTAACCTCCACCTCCTGAGTTCAAGTAATTCTCCCACCTCAGCCTCTCAAGGAGCTGGGATTACAGGTGTATGCCACCATGCCCCACTAATTTTTTAAATTTTTAGTAGAGATTGGATCTCACCATGTTGGCCAGGCTGGTCTCAAACTCCTGACCTCAAGTGATCCGCCCGCTTTGGCCTCCCAAAGTGTTGGGATTACAGGCGTGAGCCACTGCGCCTAGCCAGGATGCTATTTTAGATTTCCATGATATAGACTGGTATATGACCTCGGTAGTGTTTATATAAATATATATTTTCTGGATCGTTTGACATCATCTTGTGAATATTTTCCATGGCATATAGTCAGTCTACAAGAGTACTTAGATCTCATATAAATTCATTTTAATTGAAAGGCAGATTGGAAGCTTAGTCCAAAGACTAATTTGTAAGTTTCTTGTTGGATTATTAGTCCCCGTAGCCAAAGATAAAACTGAATTTACTATGCAATCTTCTTTTACTTCCTTAGTAATGGGGAAAATGTTCAAGACGCCAACATCTATGTCCTAATTGACCATGTTATTATGGAATATGAAGTGGATCTTAAATGAATCTTTAAATTCTCAGGCAATGAGGCATATGGCTATAGTCCAAGAAATTTGTCTTTCTAAATCTTTTGTTAATTGACAATATAGTCTAAATGTCTTGGTGTTCACTGAATTTTTTTCTGTACTTGCCACATGCAGAGAACATGAGTGTCTACTTTTCCATATTAACTAAACAGTACAAAGAAATATTGCCAAGGAAGAAGATAATTATTGTTGTTATCTAAGAGTTACAAAAGTCTGGATTTTCAGCAAAATAATGGTCTAAAGAGGCCTATTTTCATAGAAAGAAGTACTGGTTATTGAAAGAAGCATGTGGCTCCCTATGATAAGTGTTTTTAAAAGGAATTTAGAGGCTACCAAGGGGAATAAAGTAAAAATAAGCTACATTACTTTTCTGAAGGAGAAATATCCTTGTTAACTTAGGTGACTGAGGAACACTAAGTCCAGGGAACTTCCAGAGAATGAGACCTATAGCCAGTTACTATGCTGTTAGACAAGATAGCTCAAAAGATTCTCAATGGAAACTATAACAGTGTTTCTTTAGACTTGAGAGGTAAATGATGGCTCAGTCATGGAGTAGTATTCTTCTAAGATGGAGACAGGTTTAAGAAGTCTCAGATCTTATTAGAATTGAATCTCAGAAAACAAAAATTATATAACCCAAATATTCCAGATTTTTCCAGCCAGTAAAATGAGCTCACATGTACACTTTTATTCAAATTTTATCAGCTTCAAGCCTTCACCTGCTAGCAGGGGAATTTAACTCCCTTCCAAGGACCCTCTAGTTATTTATGGCTGTTTTCAGAGGAGTTGTTTGCCACCTGTGCTTGTAACAAATTTACTCACATTCTTATACACTAGCCTGCTAGCCACAGCGCCTTATCACTGCCTCTGCTGCAGATGCCCTTTGTGCAAACAGCATTGTCTGTGTCAAAGGTATTGGCTCCCTATTTTCACAAAGTTTCTAGTCCTTGAGGTACTGGGATCTAGGCCCTTCACCCAACATAGTTTTGTACCTAAACAGCATTATTTTATCCTAGAATCACAAAAAGTCCTTCATGAAAATGACTCCCTCAGCTTTGGTCATATACCCTTCCTCCCCACCAGGCCTCAAATCCAAAGAGCCAGCCAGAGCACCAGCACTCTACCTTACCTTCTATTCTTTCCAGCTTTCATTCTCTTTTCCTGTGTTCTCCAGCAAATAAGAACCAACTTATCACTCCTCCTTCAGCCCAAACCCCAGTCTCCATGCATATAAACTTGTGCAAATAGATAAAAGAAGGGATGGGGGAAGTGTCATCTAATTTATCTCAGACAAGGTTCTGGCACTAGCTTCAGCCCAGCCAAGACACTGTTACACATATAATAAAACATAGGCTATGTTTCTATTGGAGCTGAGTGGGAATAGGAGGAGCACTTCAGAGGAAGGAAACAGTGGTATAAAAGGAACCACCACTTCAGAAAGAGGATTATACTTTGAAAACGCTAGTGGCTCCACTTGTCTTTCTTTTTACTGCTATCTTTAATTTTTTCAGGTTTAATTTCAATATTGGGTCAAACTCTTTTGTTCCTTCATACTGAGACCCAGAAGAAGACAGAAATTCATATTTATGGCTGAACAACTACTTACATTTTTTAAAACCACAAAATGCTATGGAAAGTCACTGACAATGTTGGATTTGGCTGACCATTTTTGCCTTAAAATAATTCTATTGGCATATATGCAGTTGAAGCTTCTGTTCCATCTATCAGTGAAATATCTTTTCAGGGCAAAACAGTCTTAATAATAAGACAGTATCACTCTTGAACTGATGTTTTTATAAGACTGATGAAGTGCAAATATCCCTTTTTAATGTAATCACAATGTGCAGATTTTCAGGCTGAAAAAAGTAGTTGAACTGTTACCTCATATTTTGAAGTAGAAGAATTTATAGCCTTGATTTGTTAGATAGCATTACCTATGAGGGAAATGACATTGAACTCCATTTCAACTGGTATGTAGTGAAAAGACAGACGAGGAAATTTCTGGAAGCTGTGGGTGAAAACAAAGGAGATCTTAAAGTCATAAGAATTCTTGAACATTAAGAGTTGCTGACAACATAGAGGAGAGCTGGGAGTTAATAAAAATATTGTAAAAGGTGGAAAGTGTTATAATGAGAAAGCAAATGGCTAGATTGACCTAGAAGAGTAATTCTTAATTAAGGGAGATTTTGCTCTCTAGGGGAAGTTTGGTAGTATCTGAAGACATTTAAAAGGATAAACTTAAAAAATGTTTATAATACTTTTAGAGTTACAAAAAACGTTGCAAACATAGTACAAAGACTTCCATATATCTTCATTCAGTTTTCCTTATTGTTAACATCCTACAATGGTATGATGTATTGTTACGTTAAGGAACATATTGACACGTTATTACTAACTAAAGTTTATGCTTTATTTTGGTGTCCTTAGTTGTCCTTTTTCTGTTTCAGGACCCCATCCAAGAAACCTCATTGTATTTAGTTAGACTTCTCTTGGTTTTAACAGTTTCTCAGTCTTTGTTTTTGATGACTTTGACAGTTTTCAGGAGTACTGATTAGGTATTTTGCAGAATATCTTTTAGCTGGGATTTGTCTAATGTTATTCTTTCGCACTGTCGCCCAGTGCAATGGTGCAATCTTGGCTCACCGCAAAGCAGGCCTCCCGGGTTTAAGGGAGTCTCCTGCCTCAGGTCCCCTAGTAGCTGGGAGTACAAGTGCCCACCACCAGGCCTGGCTAATTTTTTTGTAATTTTTCTTTTTTTTGAGACAGAGTCTCGTTCTGTCACCAGGCGCCAGGCTGGAGTGCAGTGGCGCGATCTCGGCTCACTGCAACCTCTGCCTCCCAGGTTCAAGCAATTCTCCTGACTCAGTCTCCTGAGTAGCTGAGACTACAGGCGCATGCCACCACGCCCAGCTAATTTTTGTATTTTTTTAGTAGAGACGGGGTTTCACCATGTTCCAGGATGGTCTTGCCCTCGTGATCCGCCCACCTTGGCCTCCCAAAGTGTTGGGATTTCAGGCGTGAGCCACCGCGCCCGGCTTTTTTTTTTTAATATTTTTAGTAGAGATGGGGTTTCAACATGTTGGCTAGGATTTTCTCAATTTCTTGACCTCGTGATCCGCCCACCTCGGCCTCCCAAAGTGCTTGGATTACAGGCGTGAGCCACTGCGCCCGGCTCTTTTTGTATTTTTAGTAGAGACGAGGTTACACCTTGTTGGCCAGGCTAGTCTGGAATTCCTGACCTCAGGTGATTCGTCTGCCTCAGCCTCACAAAGTGCTGTGAGTCACCACACCCGGCCAATTTGTCTGTTATTCTGATACGGGATTTGGGGGGAAGTGCAATTCTCATCTTATCATATCTAAGACTATCAACATGACATCGCTGATGATGTTAACCTTGGCCACTTATCCAAGGTAGTGTTTGTGAGGGTTTTTTGTTTTGTTTTGTTTGAGACAGAGTCTAGCTCTGTCACCCAGGCTGGAGTGCAATGGTGCGGTCGTGGCTCACTGCAACCTCTGCCTTCCGGGTTCAAGCGATTCTCCTGCCTCAGTCTCGCTGGGATTACAGGTATGCGCCACCATGCCTGTATTTTTAGTAGAGACGGGGTTTCACTATGTTGGTCAGGCTAGTGTCGAATTCCTGAACTCAGGTGATCCACCTGCTTTGGCCTCCCAAAGTTTTTTTGTTTTGTTTTGTTTTTTTTGAGACGGAGTCTGGCTCTGTTGCCCAGGCTGGAGTGCAATGGCACGACCTCGGCCCACTGCAACCTCTGTCTCCCGGGTTCAAGCAATTCTCCTGTCTCAGCCTTCCCAATAGCTGGGATCACAGGCGTGCACCACCATGCCCAGCTGATTTTTATATTTTTAGTAGAGGCAGGGTTTCCCCATGTTGGCCAGGCTGGTCTGGAACACCTAACCTCAAGTGATCTGCCCACCTCGGCCTCCCAAAATGCTGGGATTACAGGCATGAGCCACATTGTTTCTTCATTGTAAAGTTATTTTCCTGCCTTTCCATGCTCTACTCTTTGGAAGCAAGTCACTATGTGCAGCCCTCACTTAAAGGGTGAGGAATTATGTACTACCTCCTAGAGGGGAGTGTATCTACATAAATTATTTAGAATTCTTCTGTGTGGGAAATTTGTCTCTTCTCCCTATTTATCCATCATTTCTTTACATCAGTATGGACTCCCGGATATTCATTACAAACATTTTTTATTTTTGCAAAAGGACTTGGGAAGGTGCTTATGGCATCCTGTGGACAGAGACCAGGGATGCTGCTCAATATTCTCTAATGCACAGGACAGATCCCCACAAAAAGAATTATCTGGCCCCAAATGTCAATAGGATCAAGGTTGGGAAACCCTGCCCGAGTATCTGACTACTCTCTCTGCTACTCTAACAGTCTCTTACTCTGTTAGGAGGTGCTGCTTATAGAAATGCAACTCTAAGTTTATAATTGAAGTCAGCGAATAACAGTTGTGTTTTCAGAAAACTTTGTTGGAATTTAGAAAATGAATAATTCTTTTGGTGTTCTGCAGACATCCAGTAGGAGGTTTTGTCTCTCTAAGGCTCTATATAAACAAAGTGAGCTGAAAAGTTGAGGCAGCTACCCAGACTACTCAAATCCAGTGGTATCCTCCACCTACCACCCTGTTATTGAAGAAAAATTTTGGCTCAGTGTGTACAGATTGGCAGTCAGTATTGGAAGAATTTACCGAATATTTACTTAACACCAGTGTATGTGTTCCAGAGGCAGGGAAATCAGAAGAGGCTTTGGAATGAGGCTGGAGGTGGGAAAGGCAAAATTAAAAAGAAAATGCCACTTACTTCAAAGTCTACCTCCCCTACATGGCATCTATTTACTTTCTTGCCTTACATTAGAACAGTTGTACTCTACCAAGGTCAATTTTGCATCTCTAAGACATTTGGCAATCTCTAGACATGTTTTTGGTGGTCACAGCCTGGGAGAGGTGTGCTACTAGTATTTAGCAGGCAGAGATCAGGGATGCTGTTAAACCTTCTGCAATGTACAGAGCAGCTCCTCCCCAAATTATTCAGCCCAAATGTCAGTAGTGCTGAGTTTGACAAACCCTGGACTAGAAGGAAAAGAAAACAGTCTTTCAGGTTGATCAAATTAATTTCTGACAACGAAAGGGAATTATATGTCTTGGTATATCCCCTCTTAAATGTGTGTGTGTGTGTGTGTGTGTGTGTGTGTGTGTGTGTGTGTGTTTCACCAATTCCTTTTAGCGACTGCTTTGGCCAGATTACTCTTGGTGTTGTACACATTTCAGAGCACAGGTGTACTTAAATAAAATCAGACTTCTTACCCAGGACTATACTACCTTGAAAAACCAGTCTCTCCTCACCTCTCTGACTTCTTTCCATGCCCCCTCTGCCCTTAGTTCTCTATGATCCATCCAGTTGTACAAGGCCCAAGCCCAGATTGGCTTTATGACTTTTGCTTTTAATGATCCTTTTTTTTTTTTTTTTTGAGATGAAGTTTTGCTCTTGTCACCCAGGCTGTAGTGCAATGGCATGATCTTGGCTCACTGCAACCTCCACCTCCTGGGTTCAAGCAATTTTCCTGCCTCAGCCTCTTGAGCAGCTGAGATTACAGGCACATGCCACCACACCCGGCTAATTTTTTTGTATTTTTGTAGAGATGGGGTTTCACCGTGTTGGCCAGGCTGGTCTTGAACTCCTGACCTTAGGTGATACACCTGCCTAGGCCTTACAAAGTGCTGGGATTACAGGCATGAGCCACCATGCCAGGCCTAATATACTATTTTCAAGTTTCATACATGCTGTAGCATGTATCAGCACTTAATTCCTTTTTGTGGATGAAAAATATTCCATTGTATGGATGTACCAAATTTGTTTGTCTACTTATATGCTGATAGACATTTGGACCGTTCCACCTGTGGGCTCTTGTAAATAGTGCTGCTATGAATGTGAGTGTACATATATTTGAGTACTTGTTTTCCTTTTTTTGGCGGGGGGGGAAACAGTCTTGCTCTGTTGCCCAGGCTAGAGTGCAGTGGCACAATCTCAGCTCACTGCAACCTCGGTCTCCTGGGTTTAAGTAATTCTCATGCCTCAGCCTTCTGAGTAGCTGGAATTATGGGCGTGTGCCACTACACCCAGATATTTTTTGTATTTTTTTATAGTAGAGACGGTGTCCCGCCCTGTTGCCCAGGCTGGTCTCGAACTCCTGGTCTCAAGCAATCCACCTGCCTTGGCCTCTCAAAGTGCTGGGATTACAGGCATGAGCCACCACGCCCAGCCTCAATTATTTTGGATATATATACTTAGGAGTAGAATTGTTAGGTTATTAGTAACTCTAACTTTTTGAGGAACTGCTGAAGTGTTTTCCACAACAGCTGCACCACTTTGCATTCCCACCGGCAATGTAGGAGGATTCCAATTTCTCCATATTATTGCCAACACTTGTTGTTTTCCAGCATTTAAAAAAAAATTGTCATTATAGCCACCCTAGTGGGTATTTAATTGTTGTGTTGATTTGCCTTTCCCTAATGACTAGTGATGCTGAGCATCTTTTCATGTGTTTCGTGGTCATTTTGAATGTAGCTTATTTCTTACATTTGTATATTTCTGAACGTTTACAGTTTCTGTTATATAGTACAAAAGATGGAAAGATTGGAAGCAAACAAGAATGAGAAAGCTGCTTTTACAAAATTATATTTGTCAAATACCCCAAATGTCTTCCTGTCCCTAACCCCTAAGAGTGTCATATTTTCTGCTACACCAGGAAGTTCTTTTCTGATATCAAGTCTACAGGCTTGGAATATTTCCTGATATAGTTAAATGAAATAGTAAGAATGTCATAAAAGTGGCAGATAGGAAATAAGAAAAGCAAGCTATCAACTTCATGAACATTTTGGGTACGGAGTAGTTTGCAACCTGGAGTGGACCTTTGTTGAGGGGTAGATTAAGCACATCCAGATGATCAACAAATGTACTGGAAAAGTTTAGATATTTTTCCATAACAAATTATGTAAAAGAGAAGAAATATTCTTTCTCTTCAGAAATTCCAGTTGCTTCCTCATCAGACATATTCCACATAAATCCAACAGATCATTTTTTCCTGGTTTCCTTAGATATTCCTGTTGGTTTTTTAATCCAAGTGAATCAGGGCACTTTATTAAGTGTGGTTATGATAATTTTGTTTATGGTTACATTGTAAAATCTCTAGGAAATGGTATGAGGTAGGCAACGTGGCAAAGTGGGATGATGACTGAACTGAGAGTCAGGTGCTCCAGTCCCCAGCTCTGAAACAACAAGTTTTGTAACCTTGGGTAAATTATTTAACCTCTTGAAGCCCCAGTTTCCTCATTTTTAAATAAATAAGTGGCTGGACTCTTGATGATCTTTAAAGTCCTTTACTGTGCTATCATTTTATTTGAGAAGTTCATGTGTTAGGTACTTTAAATTTCACAGGCAAATGCATGTTCTTTCTTTATTTACATTTACAGAAAGTAAAACTCTTGCCTCAGTCAAACCTGTATCATGGAAATTGTTTGCTTGTTTTAACAAAGAGGCCCAAGGACACAAACTTCGAAGTGCTGAAGCCATGCTCCTCTTTGTGTACTGGCCAAGTGCCTGGGAACACTTGTACGTGTGATGATCTGCCCTCTGCCCTGAGGTTTCTTAATCTAGGTTTTGCAATGCGTATCACAGACGTTTGTTTTTCAAACATGGTGCAATGGGCTCAGACAGGACATAGCACTGTTTCCTATTCACTGGCTAAAACACTTCTCATCTTGTGCATTTTTCCAGTCTTTCATGCTGCAACTTCTGCGATGATCTCAAATGAGGACACTTTGACTTTCACTTAATCTGATGACACGTGTTATTTTCTACAGGAAGGTACTGCGATTTGAAACTCCCCCTTTTTTTCCATTTGTAGGAAAAGTCATAATAAATGGTGAGGTCATTCTGTCCTGCCACTATACGGGTTTTCTTCTAACATAGGCCCCAGTTAGCTCTGGGTCATCTCATTGCCACAAGGGTACAACTGGGAACTTCAGTCTCTGATGAGGAGTCAGGAGCTTAACACCTACCTGGGAAGGGTTATGTTGCATTTAGGTATAGCACAGCATGAGTTTGTTCATAATCCTGGGATTAATACAAAAAGCGAATGGAAAGGGAAAGGCTAGCCATCTCAGATGAGTGTAGCTGACATGGTCGATAACATTAGTATTTTTTCCCCTAATTTTAGAAGTTTTCTCATCTTGAACACTGTAGCAGATAAAGGCTCTATTAAAGTTCACTAGCAGATAACTTCATCAGGGAACTGATCTGATCTGGATTATCTGAAAACCTGATTTTGATATTTTTATTACTCCATGACTATTTCTTTTTTGTTGATTTACAAATGTACTTTGCATCAGTGCTTTTCTTGTGTATCTGTATTTAGTCTTTTTTTTTTTTTTCGAAGTCTCGCTCTTGTTGCCCAGGCTGGAGTGCAGTGGCACAATTTTGGCTCACTGCAACCTCTGCTCCCAGGTTCAAGCAATTCTCCTGCCTCAGCCTCCCGAGTAGCTGGGATTATAGGCATGTGTCTTCACATCCGGCTAATTTTGTATTTTTAGTAGAGATGGGATTTCTCCATGTTAGTCATGCTGGTCTCGAACTCCCTGCCTCAGGTGATCCCCCATCTTCAGCCTCCCAAAGTGCTGGGATTACAGGCGTGAGCCACTGCACCAGGCCCTGGTATTTAGTCTTTCTTTCAGCCTTAGGCAGAGGTTGTGGTGGGCCTAGAGCACACCATTGCACTCCAGTCAGGGCTACAGAGCGAGGCTTGTTTCAAAAAAAAAAAAAAAAACGAAAAAAATAGCAGCTTTTGCAATGCTGAAAAACGAGGTATAGTATGTATGGGATGTGGGGAAGGGAGGTGTGATTGAAGCTGAAGGGTCTTAAGGTTAATGTGTTCTGTTCAATTAAGCTGTCTCTCCCCCTAGTTTTTTTCCTAATAGAATGTTAAAATATTGTTCTCCTGCAAAAAACTCCCCAATTTCAAATCCCAGACAAAAGAAATGACCTCTCTCTCTCTACCCAGAATCAAACCCAGGTGAACTTCTCCCATGAGAGGACATTTATAGCAAATACCTTGAAGGTGAATCATAGATTTTAAGAAAGTCATTTTTAGCTATTTTATGTATCTAATACAGACTATCTCTATACAGACAGCTTCCGGAATCTGTGGCTAACCCCAGCTTTTTCTTTCTCTCTCTTTTCTTTTTTTTTTGCGACAGTGTCTCACAGTATTGTCCAGGCTGCTGGAGTGCAGTGATGCAGTCATAGCTCATTGTAACCTTGAACTCCTGGGCTCAAGGGGTCTTCTGTCTCAGCCTTCCAGAGTAGCTGGGACTCAAAGTGCATGCCACCACACCCAATTAATAGTTGTTATTTTTCTAGAGATGACATATGACTATGTTGCTCAGGATGGTCTTGAACTCCTGGGCTCAAGTGATCCTCCCACCTCAGTTTCCCCAAGTAGCTGGGACTTCAGGCATAGGCCATCACACCTGGTCTTAACTTCAACTTTCTACAAGTTTGTTTCAATGGTATCTATGAAATAGTTCAACAAATCTAATTTTGTTGACAAAGGGCAAAAATTTAGGTATGATGATCTAGAACAGCTTAGGAATTGGTCCTCCTGATGACTGTATTCTCTTTATTGAGCCATGGTGCAAGTAGGCCCTATATGAAGGTGTCAAAATTCTCTGTAGCTGTATATCACTGTACATAGACTAAATACATTCCTGAAAAGCTATTTGTAAAGCAAATTTTCATTCAGTAAGGCTCAATTTTCCACTGATTGTCTCTTTATTCTTGTTTATATTACAAAAGAAGTGCATGTTCACTTCACCTTTTTTGCTCAGACAGAAGTATATAAAGGAGGCTCTGATCCCTTTCTGCAGATATAACAACTGTTCATTATCTAGTATAGATCTTTACAGATGTTTGCTGCACACACATGCTGTGACATATACTTATTTTTTTTCAAAATGAGAATGAATTATGTGTATTGAATAGCAAATTGCTCTTATTCACGTAATAATATATCACAAACATCATTTCATGTCATTATGTTTGCATGTAGATATCTAAATAATTGTACCTCATTTTTTTTTACCTTACACAGTATTCCACAGTATGGATAGACCATAAGGTATTAACCATATTCCTACTAATGAACACTTGGGATTTTTGACTAATTTTTCACTACTAAAATAATACTCTGGTTACTCTTCCTGTGCGTATATCTTTGTGTATTTGTTCAAGTTTCTCTGTATAGTAGAGCCCAGTAAATGAAAATGTCAGAGTATGAGCGTTTTAAATTGTAAAAGATACAGCCAAATTGTCTTTTAAAAAGGCCAGGCCAGACACAATGGTTCACATCTATAATCCCAGCACTTTGGGAGGCTAAGGTGGGCGGATCACAAGGTCAAGAGATCAAGACCATCCTGGCCAACGTGGTGAAACCCTGTCTCTACTAAAAATAAAAAAGTTAGCTGGGCATGGTGGTGGGCGCCTGTAATCCCAGCTACTCGGAAGGATGAGGCATGAGAATCTCTTGAACCTAGGAGGCAGAGGTTGCCGTGAGCCAAGATTATGGCACTGCCTTCCAGCCTGCATGACAGCACAAGACTCTGTCTCAAAAACAAATCAAAACAAATAAAGTAAAATAAAATAAAGGAGCCCAAACCAATTTATACTCCTACTTTGAATATATGAGTGCAAGTTTCTTCATATTCTTTTCAAAATTGAATATTATGAATCTAAAAATCTTACCAATCTGAAAGGGAAATTTAAAATATTTAATATCCCCCCCTTTTTTTCTTTGAGACTGAGTCTTGCTCTGTCGCCAGGCTGGAGTGCAGTGGCACGATCTTGGCTCACTATAACCTCCGTTTCCTGGGTTCTAGAGATTCTCCTGCCTCAGCCTCCTGAGTAGCTGGGACTACAGGTGTGTACCACCACACCCAGCTATTTTTTGTATTTTTAGTAGAAACAGGGTTTCACCATGTTGGCCAGGGTGGTCGTGATCTCTTGACCTTGTGAGCCACCCAACTCAGCCTCCCAAAGTGCTGGGATTACAGGTGTGAGCCACCGCGCCTGGCCTTAATAACCTTTTATATTTATTTCTAAAAGTAATAATTATTCATTCAAACATATTTTTAAAAAATGTTTTATTTGAATAACAATGCTTGGCTAGTACCATGGGGCCGGCCACACAGGGTCCAAGTGAAGCAGACAGTTTTATTACAGAATTTTAATTTGAAGAGTGATGCTTTAAATAAATGTCCAAAGGTTTGTGCAGTCCCATAGTCCCATAATTATTTAAATATAATTATGGGGTTTGTCTATTTCATAAAAGGCATTAGCAATAGGAAGAATTGTAGGATTGATGGGAATGGAGATTAACTTGGAGGTCACATAGTGATTTAGTGAATGAAGTGGCAGTAGACCACTTCTCAAGGAATTTAGTCCACAGCTATAAAGAAAGTCACTCAAGGTTGGGTTCGGTGGCTCACGCCTGTAATCCCAGCACTTTGGGAGGCCAAGCCGGTTGGATCATGAGGTCAGGAGGTCGAGACCGTCCTTGCTAACACGTTGAAACTCCGTCTCTACTAAAAATACAAAAAAAATTACCCAGGTGTGGTGGCACGTGCATGTGATCCCAGCTACTTGGGAGGGTGAAGCAGGAGAATCACTTGAACTCGGGAGGTGGAGGTTGCAGTGAGCTGAGATCACGCCACTGCACTCCAGCATGGGCGACAGAGCAAGACTCTGTCTCGAAAAAAAAAAAAAAAAAAAAAAAAGAAAGAAAGTACGCAATAATTAGGAGAATCTAGAGAAAGACAACTGTTCTGGTTTAGCTTCATTTTTCTCATCTGTGAAATGAAGAGGTTGAACTGGGTAATTAATAGCCATCATTTTATACACACTTGCCATAAATCAGGAATTTTACAAGCATGATTTCATTTAATCCTCCCTCAGAAGAGCCTTATGAATGAGGTACCATTATTATCCACAATTTACAGAAGAGGCAGAGGCTCTGGCAAATGTTATATAACTTGGTCTAGGGTGTTTGGCTTAAGTCCAAAGCCCATATGGTTTCCATCCTGCTACTCTGCTTCTAAATGGCCTCCCAGCACTAATAGTCGAAGATTTTCAGTAAGGGACACCTTAAAATTTTGTTATTTTACTAGTCTTTTAAGAATAGGACATATTGGAAGTTTTTTTGTATGTTAAAGGGAAAAGATAATAAAGAGAGATTTAAGCCAAGTGATGATATTGATGACCTATCCTTTTTCATAATATTACTAGGCTAGAATCACTACAGAGAGTGGGCAAAAACATACCAAAGGCAACTTTCTTATAGATTTGATGACAACCACAGCAGATTTTTCACTTGCTCATGGCCTTATGGATAATAAAAATATTTTGTTATTTTTGATCCCTTATGGGAAGGTTGGAAAAACAATTTTCAAGCACAACTGTGGAGGATTTTTTTTAGGGGGGTTGGAGTTATCTTTAAAATGGACAAATAAGGAGTTTCATGAGAGAAACTGAAGTTAACTTTCATTAAAACACTCCTGGGATTTTGATGTGAACCACACTGTCTTGACAGATTAATTTAGAAAGGCCTGACTCCATACAATACTATGTCTTCCTATCCGGTGCTTTAAATGTCTGTTTGTTTTGGTGTTTCCATTAATTTAAAAACCTGCAAAATATGCCAGAACGAAAAGAAGTGGTTATTTTGACAAAACGAATCATTTCTTAAAAATAACATTTAGGCCGGGCGCGGTGGCTCAAGCCTGTAATCCCAGCACTTTGGGAGGCCGAGGCGGGTGGATCACAAGGTCAAGAGATCAAGACCATCCTGGTCAACACGGTGAAACCCCGTCTCTACTACAACTACAAAAAATTAGCTGGGCATGGTGGTGCGTGCCTGTAATCCCAGCTACTCAGGAGGCTGAGGCAGGAGAATTGCCTGAACCCAGGAGGCGGAGGTTGCGGTGAGCCGAGATCGCGCCATTGCACTCCAGCCTGGGTAACAAGAGCGAAACTCCGTCTCAAAAAAAAAAAAAAAAAAAAACATTTAGATGTAGCTATTATGCCTTTGATCATTTTCGAAAGGAGTGGCTTAGGTTATTATTTATGTTCACAATGAGATCATCTGCCTAGGTTTCTGATTTCGCTGGTTGTTTCACACAAGCCACTAAAGACAATATTTGGCCTGGTTGTTGGGTCTGCAAAAAATAAGGTTTGTTAACGACAAAATCTAACACAACTTGTCAATGCAAATATTATTATGAAGTCCTGTTGCTTGTAGTTGGACCAGAGAGAAATTATTATTATTCCACAAACCCGTGAAGTTTAACATGCAAAAGCTTGTTACACAGTCAATGAAGAACAGTTGTTTTCTGCCCTTCCATAAATAACTAATGCCAAGAGCAGCCTGGCTATCTGTTTCAGCTTCTTGTTACAGAATAATAAAACAGGCAAGACCTAAATATCAGTGCCTGTTAACAGAGCTGTCCTTTAAATTCTATTTGGCTTCTAATAGACTAATTCTCCTGCTTTTAGTACTTATTACATTGTATTTTGAATCTGTCAATTGCATTGTACATTTCCCTAACTCTTCCATTTCCATATGTTTATCTACTTTATTTCTAATTGGGTTGATAGTTCTGGATAGGACTCATTACAGAGGCAGCTTGATGCAGCAGCAGGCACCCTGGTCTAGGAGTCATAAGCAGCGTAGTAGGAAATTGAGGCTCTGTTACTAGTTAGTTGTGTGACTGGATGAGTCACATAATCTGCATATATTTCTTCATCTGTGAAATAGAGATAATAATACCATATCTTCCTAACTAATAAACAACATTCCAAATGTTCTCTTTAAAATGCCAGACAGCTGCTTGGGAAATATTTTGCTCCTGGGTAGTAATTTCTGGAAGGTTTCTGATGACAAGAAATTAAGCAAGGTTTGTTTTGTCTCTGAAAAAGGAAAAGCTGGAAATAGCGTGGTTATACTTGGTTTCCTTTTTGGACATATAGTTCTTCTTTCCTCTTCAATTTGGGTGCTGTTAAATGTGGAAGAAGGTGAGATGTGGTAGGTGATGAAGACAGCCAGAACTGTACACACTAATGAAAAGTTCAAGTAATAAGAGATCTTGAAAATCCAAGTAGTTTCTTGGTCTGATAAATATACCTATATGTATATCATACACACATTCTTATACCAAAAAACGGATAGTTTCAGGCCATAGTGATTTCTTTCCTTTATATCTTGTAGAGGTGGAGAAATTTCAGTAAGCTGAAGACTCTGTTCAGAGGAAATTACCTAATTGAAAATGTCTGGGCTAAGAGACTGATAATAAAGGAAACTGGCAAAAGTACCCTTTAATTACAAGTTCTTTTTCTTCTTCATCCAACACATCAATTTATGTGCTACACTGGGTTTGTATTATGTTTATATTTTAATTCCACAACTAGACACTAACTTTGTTGAGAGCAGGGATAGTCATTTCTTCGATTTCATTTGTGTTAACCCAACTGTAGGTGACAGTGCTCTACACATCATAGTTACCCAGTGAATTATATACCTGACAAATGATTGCTTATTGCTGGTATAAAACAAGATTTCATAAAATAAACATGACAAACTCGTTGTTTGAAGTACTGAACTTTCTAGGTCAATCTTGAAAAAGGAAGCTACATGACTGTCTTAGCAATATTTATAGGTATATTATAATGTAAGTGGGTGGGTCTGTTGGAAATTGAATTGGTAATACGGCTTTAGAGTAGTAACACACAAAAACTGTAGCTCTGTGGTCTCAGCTAACCACTCGTAGTGTCACCTGGGCTGCTTATTAAAAATTCAAATTTCTTATCCCTACCCAGATCAGCATCAAAATATTTGGGAGTTGTAGTTCCAGGAACCCACATTTTAACAAGCACTCCAGAAAATTGTGATGCACATTGAAGTTTAAGAACTACTCTAGTCTGTAATCTCAGGTGGTAAGGCATTTTCTGTGTGTGTGTGTGTATATGTATATATATATATATACACACACACACATACATACACGCACAACTGGTAATTCTGTGGGAAAATGGAAATCAGCAAGCGAAGTGAAATGTCAATTACCATCAGGACCAGGAAGCTAGCTCGCCATTACGCATCAGGGAACTGGAAGAATTATTGAGATTTATTTTTTTGGGTGATATATTCTTGGCAGTTTATCAGGGCTCATTTGCAATTATGGTCTGTCCCTTTTGAAGTCCTCAGATAGTTCGCTGGAATTTAATGTTTAATGGCAGTTTCTTGCATCTGTTGTAACAACATTCGTATGACTGGCTTATAAGCAATGATCAGGGCCAGTAAGATGTCACAAAGCTGCGGTGACTTTTCCTTATCAGTTGGGGGCTCTTTCGCCATGAAACCATCGTGGAAATGGAAGAAAACGTGAAAATTCTGCGTCCCTGTGATATTTCATTAGTGGGAGAGAGTGGGGATCTTAACACAGTGACAGGCAAGATAAATGGATGAGAGGCATTAGCTCAGGCTTACAGGTGCAAGATGCTTTTAGTCAGCGTTAAGATAGCTCTCTAAATGAGGAGCAGTGAAATCCAAACATGAGTATCTTTTGAGAGCAACTGGAAGATGACTCGAGGGGAACTTTTATCCACTCGAGGGGTGGAGTTCTGCGAAGCAAGCCGCAGGTAAGGGCGTGGGCCAGTCCTGCTCCTCACTACAATTAGGCGCAAGGACCTTCCGAAACAACCACACCAGCAGCGAGCCTGACAGAAACGACTCGTCAGCCAGAGAAACAACTTGCGGCGAGCCGTTAGCCGCCTCGCGTTCCCCGCAGACCCCCTCCCGCGCCCCAGGAAGCCCGCTCGGCTCCGCCTTTTCGGCTGACGTCCCCGGCGAGCGGGGGCGGGCGCGTGGGTGGGCCGAGCCGTCAACCGCCCGCGATTCGGCTGGCTCTGCCACACCACCGCGCGCCCCCGCTCCGCCCGCCCCTCCGGGCGCGTCTTTTCCGGGCTCGCGCCGCGCCCCGCCTCCGTTGGCTGTCTGGGTGCGCGCGCGGCGCTGCGGCTTTTTCTCCGGCCTCCGCGGCGGGCTCCTACTAGTCCCAGCGCTAGCGGGCACGCGGCTCCTTTTTGCTAGCTTCCCGAGTGCCGGCTGCGAAGACGCGGTGGGCAGCTCCTCCGGTGAGTATCCCTGGCTGGGGAGGCTGCGGCCCCGGAACCCCTGTCCTGTCGGTACCAGGGCCCCATCTCCGGGGGGGCTGGCGTACCTCACCTGAGCCGGGAGTAGGTTGGGTGGGCATTCCAGTTCCCGGAATCGGCTCGTTTTTTTTCTTGAGCCAGGGCGGTCTATCCTCCCGCCTCACGGGGGCCGGGAAGATTCTCGAGGTCACTGTATCTGCTCCTGTGATGGAGTCTGGGGTCCTCGGGACCCCAGCCTGCCTCTTACTGCCGCTCACCGCACCCTGAGGGCCAGAAGTCATCTTCCTGATCGGGGTACTAGGCTTTGCCACGGCCCTTTCCGGAAGAGACCACCAACTGCTTGCTAGACCTCCAAACGACCTTTAGGGTGCCCCTAAACCTCAACTCCATTTTGTACCCTCCCAGTCGCTCTGTAACTGAGGGCCAGGGAGTCTTTCTGGCCCTAGAAGCATCCGCCCTCTCGAATTTGAGGAATGCCCTTGCTTACGATGTCTTCCTTGCTTCGGATATCTTCCTTGCTTCTGTAGGTTTAGGTATGTTAGCACACATCTGGATCCTGGTGAAGCATGCTTTCCTTCCTTTCACCGTTCTCTCGGTCTACATCCCTGCCTTCGGTGGGTGCTATATATTTAGCATGAGCTTTATTCACTTCCTCTTCCTCTCGTTTGAGTGCCCAAAAGAACTGTGGCTGATGTCTAACGACACAGAAAAATCTAGGAGAATATGATTCATTGTTTAACCCCATCAAGGGGTTACATATTTTAAATAAGACGTCATTTCTCCTCTTCACTCCAGCATCTCCTCCTTCAAAGGCATTTTTTTCACCCTCTTGAAATTCATTTGCTCTGTTCGCTCTTTTCACCTAAAAAAAGGTCAGTCATCGCCCTGAGAAACAACAGTGAGATGCAAAATAATAGTAAAATGGCACTGAAGTGAATCCCTTTGGAAAAGTAAGCGGTTTGCTTTATTAATGGTCTCAGCGCTTCAGTTTCCTCTGCTTTGTTAGTTAATGGTCTCAGCGCTTCAGTTTTCTCTTCTGCAAAAATCAGTCTGTTGAACTAGAGCATAACTAGGGTTCCTTCTAGTGTTCTGATTCTAGGACCTCTAAATTCATGCAGGCTGCATAATGCAAATTTAACCTGATTAAAGCCTATTTCTCATAGTTGCTTGTCACTTTAGTTTTTCTTTTATGTTGCCTCTAATAAGAAAGACTTTTAAATGTTCTTGATATATAAGGCAGCAGGAGGAGATTCAATGATGGTACTGCCTGCCATTGAACATGTCAATCAAGATTTTAATAGTGTAAGGCCTCTGCCTTAAATTGTAAAATAACTCATCTTTTGATCGAAACTGCTAAAGTGTAAGACATGTAAGACTCCTGTTAGAATTAACACTCTCTCCCATTTAGGTGGGGGATGAAATATTAAACTGTCAGTACTTTAGAATAAAGTACCTTATTGTCCTGTTATAAGAAGTAATTTGATAACTAAAAGTCCATGGAAGATGTAATACAGCAATTGAAAACTCGAGTAAATTCCGTTTTGTGTTTTTTTTTTTTGAAAATCCCTTAGTTAAAAAAAACACGCAAGTGATTTAGATTAAGATATTTCTTTCAGCATTTTTGGTAGGGGTGAGATGAGTGGAGAAAGAAGAGTCCTGTCCAATTCAATGACAAGAGAAATGAATTGGAACTCTGGAGAGGCTCAGGTTCTAGACCCAGCTCTAGTTAGATATATAACTTTGAACAAGTCACTTCACCTCTCTTAGTTTTTGCCTTTGTAAAATAAGCGTCTTTATGGTTGTTGAAATGATCCACAAGTTCCCCAATTTGAATGCTATATTCTTATATATGTGACAAATATATATACACATATATGTGTATATATGTGTACACACACATACAATGCAATTTGCATTAAGGCTGTCATATACCCTGTTATACCAGTTGACTAGAATGTTTTTCTCAAAGGTTTCTGTGTAGTGGTTTCGATTTAGGTATGCTTAGTTCTTAATTTATCCTGATAAAATAAATTACTGTATGTGAAAGTATATAAACTCAGAAGCATTTTACTTTTTTTTTTTTTTTTTAAGATGAGGTTTCACCATGTTGGCCAGGCTGGTCTTGAACTCCTGACCTCAGGTGATCCACCCACCTCAGCCTCCCAAAGTGCTAGGATTACAGGCGTGAGCCACTGCACCCGGCAAACTCAGAAGCGTTTTACAAATGTCGGGTATTATGTTAATTTCTGCTTGCAAGTAAAATGTGTGTTATATCACACTATTTTTTAAACATCCATGGCCTTTAGAAATTTATAAGGGAATGTGTAGATACTGCCTTACAACTGTAATTGGCTAGGGACTTTAAAAGAATATGAGAGCAGCTCATTCATTTATTAATCATTCAACTATCTTGTTCCTTCATCTGTCACTTCTTTTATGCCAGGCCATCAGGACATGATGGTTAAGAAGACAAACCTTACCCTATGAGTTTATACTTTGGGCTGATGGAGATGGTTGTGGGGCATGTGGAGAGACAGATGTACATGCAGTTTACTTTTATTAAAAACAACAGTCAAATCAAAGACAAACAAAATTCTGGAGAAGTTAAGGATCCATCGGGAAGGAAGAGATGACTCTATTAATTGTAGCCTGTGGATTCTTTGACATTACTTTTTTCTTCATCCTTTCACTTTCAATTGCTGAGCCTTTAGCAAAAATAAAAGCTTTGTTTTTCCACTTTTACCACTGGCTGGTCTTATGTACCCTTTCTTTCCCTTTTAACTTTTTATTTTGAGGTAGTTGTAGATTCACATACAGTTGTGAGAAATAATATGCTTTATCTAATTTTCCCCAGTAGTAACCTCATGCATAAGTATAGTGTAACATCATAACTACAAAATTGAAATGGATACAATCCATCAACCTTACTCAGATATTCAGATTTTGTCAGTTTTAATGCAGTCATCTGCATGTGTGTATTTAGTTCTACATAATGTTATCACATGTAGATTCATATGTGCACCACCACAGTCAAGATACAGAACAATTGCATCACCACAAGGATCCTTTTTGTTGTCTTTTTATAGATGTAGTCATTTCCCTTCCTCCCTGACTCCAGGCAGCTGCTGATCTGTTTTCCATGTCTATAATTTTGTCATTTCAAAAATGCTTATATGAATGGGATCACACAGCATATAACCTTTTGAGACTGGCTTTATTTCACTCAGCATAATTCCCTGGAGATTAGTGCAGGGAATGTACCCATTATCAATAGCTTGTTCCTTTCCATTGCTGAGTAGTATTCCGTGATACGGATGTCCTGCATTTTCTTTAACCAGTCACCTGTTGAAGGGCATCTGATGTTTCCAGGGTTTTTGTTATTTGTTTTGCTTATTTATTTATTGCCTATTATGAATAAAACTCATATGAACAATTGTTTACAGGATTTTGTGTGAACATAAATTTCTGTTTCTCTTAGATAAATGCCCAAGAGTCTACCTCTTAGGTGGTATAGCACTTGCATGTTTAGTTTTCTAAGGAACTGCCAATCCGTTTTCCAGAATGGCTGGACCATTTTACATTCCCACCAGCAATGTGTGAATGTTCCTCATCCTTGTTAACATTTGGTGGTGTTACTATTTTTTATTTTAGCTATTCTGATAGGTGTGCAGTGATATTTCCTTCTAGTTTTAATTTGTATTTTTCTGATGGCTGATGATATTGATCCTCTTTCCATGTGTTTATTTGGTATCTCTATCTTCTTCAGTGAAATGTTGGTTCATATCTTTTGTCCATTTTCTATTTGGATTTTTTTTAACCTGGTAAGTTTTAAGAGTTCTTTATTTTTTACACTAATCATTTGTCAGGCAGTGGTTTGAAATTATGTTCTCCCAGTCCGTAACTTCTCTTTCCAACCTTTTCACAGGGAATTTCACAGAGGAAAAAGGCTTTAATTTGGATGAGGTCCAGTTTATTATGTTTTCTCTATGGGCTGTGCTTTTGGTGTCAAGAAATCTTAGGAACTTTTGTTATTTAATTTTATTCCTTTCTGTTCTGAATAACATCCATTATTTCTGTAAGCTATTTGAGCATTTTCTTTCAACAGTTTTAGAGCTCAAATATATTCTGTGAACAAGTGGCCTTGATGGATTAGAGTGTTAATACATATTCACACATGCTTTCCCTATATTAAAATGGCTGCCTTAAAAATATAATGTCTACCTCACCAGGCTGTCAAATGCAACATTAAAATTTGTATTTAAAATTAAATAGATGTATGATATGCAAAAGAGGTTCTTGGTTTCACTTTCTAAATTAAAAATATTTTGGCAAAACTCTATCATTTTTCATCAAGGATTTTGGTAAGTAATCCAAAGAACAAATTTGTATTCTCATTTAAATGTACTTTGAAAGTCTAATTCTACATTTTGAGTAGTGAAGTTATGATTCATGACCATGTATTGAGCAGACTTTTCTACTCACTGTTGATTATGAGAATAATGAATAAAAGATCATTGTATTTGACTGTCTAGACTGCATTATTCCTTTTATAGCAGCTACATAACATTCAAAACTGTCTTTTGAAATAAATATTAGGTTCAAGGTTATGCTTACAGTTTATATTTTCAAAAATGTATGTGCTCATATGAGAAGGACTTATAGGAAAAGGTTAGTGATTAGTTTTGAGAATATTCATTTCTGTAAAGCAGTACTGAAATTATTTCTCCCTTCAGTTTACTATATTTACTCAAATATGTGTGAAATGAGGGAAGTAGATTCTTATTTGAAAAAGAGAAAACATTGGTATAAGGCAGGGGCTGGCAAAATACTGCCTGTGGCAAAATCCTGCCCACCACCTGTTTTTGTAAATAAACTTCTCTTGGAATATAGCCACGTCCATTCATTTATGTATTTTCTGGCTGCATTCACAATACAACATCAGAGCTGAAACAGAGACCTTATGGCCTGTGCGGCCAATTTACTCTCTGGACCTTTACAGGAAAAGTTTGCTCACTCCAAAGATAAGGTAACTTTCTAAATTGTTGATTCCATGTACGCATGTACGCTCACACGCACGTGCGCAAACAAAATTTAACAAACTACCCTGACTTTTTATACTTTCTGGTTACATTTTCAGGCGATATTATGATTCAGGAGAGTGCATTCATTTTCTTTACTAAGTCTCCAAAGCACTGTGGTCTGGGAGTAGCAATAAGGAATGCATAGAGAGTTGGAGATGGTTGATTTTGTTGTTAAGTGTGGGTTATTTAAATGTAAATGTAAATTTGCAAGTGTGGCGACCAGTAAGCTGCAGATAGACTATGCAGTCTGTGATGTCTTTTGGAGATCCTGTTGTGAGCCATAGTGGTAATGAGAGAGCCAGGCATGGTAAGAGTTTTTGCTCCTGAAACTGCCATGTAATCTTTAAGTACGTAATAGTAAGAGCCTATCAAACTAAACTTAGACTGTTGGTTTATTATTTTGTTTATACAACTTCCTTTTTTATAACTAAGAAGTCGACACTTTAGTTCTTTTAAATGCTTTAAGTGTGATGTTGAAATGAAAATTGAGTAAAGACAGGTGGCTATGTTTTTAGAAAGTAATAAATCTCTGTCTCTCATCATACACAAAATAATTTAAGAATATTTTTAAAAAATCTAAGTATATATTAAAATAAAATCTTCTGGAAAGCATAATACATCATAACCCAATTAAAAAGACAAGTGATGGCCGGGCGTTGTGGCTCACCCCTATAATTCCAGCACTTTGGGAGGCCAAGGTGGGAAGATTGCTTGAGCCCAGGAGTCAACATAGTGAGACCCTGTTTCTACCAAAAAAAAAAAAAAAAAAAAAAAAAAAAAAAAAAAAAAAAAAAAAAAAGCCAGGCATGGTGGCATGTGCCTGTAGTCCTTGCTACTCCAGAGGCTGAAGTGGGAAGATCCCTTGAGCCTGGGAGGTCGAGGCTGCAGTGAGCTGTGATTGCACCACTGTACTCTGGCCTGGGTCATAGAGCCTGTCTCAAAAAAAAAGCTTTTACATGTACAGTAGAAGCTTTAATTGACCTCCGCTTAATTGACTCACCACCTTGAATAATTTTTATTTCCATTGTAAAATACAGTGTATACTGAATAGTTGCTATTAGTTGGTTGATCTCCAGTACTCCAGTGTGCTTGTGTACATATCACAGTAGATTTTTCTTTTAATTACTAAACCTGTATATGTTGGTTGTATTTTTTTTTTTTTTTTTTGAAATGGAATTTCGCTCTCATCACACAGGTTGTAGTGCAGTGGCGTGATCTTGGCTCACGGCAACCTCCACCTCCTGGGTTCAAGTCATTCTCCTGCCTCGGTCTCCCAAATAGCTGGGATTACAGGAGCCTGCCACCATGCCCAGCTATTTTTTTTTATTTTTAGTAGAGATGGGGTTTCGCTATGTTGGCCAGGCTGGTCTTGAACTCCTGACTTCAAGTGTTCCACCCACTTCAGCCTCCTAAAGTGCTGCGGTTACAGGCGTGAGTCACCGTGCCCGGCCTGGTTGTATTTGCTTTTAAAATGTAATTTGTTTAATATTTTGTAACCCAACGTAGTATGAGTGGGGGAAATTGGAGTTCTTTTTACTGAAAACTTATAAGTGAAATAATATGATGTCTGGAATTTGCTTCATATTATACAAGGGATGAGGGATGGAGGTGGGTTGTGGGTAGTATGGAAGAAATACAATTTAGCACATATGGATAATTGTTAAAGCTGAGTGATGGTTACATTAGATTCATTATGATAAAGCAAATTGTTTTGAGAAGAGTTAATGAAAGCAAGTTGCCTAAAAGAAAATACTGTCCAGTTAGATGTAAGATAGCTATGCGAGGTATCTTGAAAAAATACAAAAACTTCAAAAGGTTTTATACTCACATTACTTTTCAGATGTCTTTTACGTTGTTTGAGTTTTTTTTTTTTTTTCTTGAAATGGAGTCTCCCTCTATTTCCTAGGCTGGAGTGCAGTGGGGCGATCTCGGCTCACTACAACCTCTGCCTCTTGGGTTCAAGCGATGCTCCTGCCTCAGCCTCCCAAGTAGCTGGAACTACAGGTGCACGCCACCATGCCTGGCTAATTTTTTTTTTTTTTAGTAGAGACAGGGTTTCACTGCGTTGGCCAGGCTGGTCTCGAACTCCTGACCTTGTAATCCACCCACCTCGGCCTCCCAAAGTGCTGGGATTACAGGCGTGAGCCACCGTGCTCGACAAATTTTTATCTTAAACATTTAATTTGAGTTTCTTTCTTTCTTTCTTTCTTTTTTTTTTTTTTTTTTTTGAGATTGAGTCTCACTCTTGTTGGTGCCCAGGCTGGAGTGCAATGGCATGATCTCAGCTTACCTCACCTTCCACCTCCTGGGTTCAAGCGATTCTCCTGTCTCAGCCTCCCAAGTAGCTGGGATTACAGGCACGTGCCACCACGCCAGCTAATTTTGTATCTTTAGTGGAGACAGGGTTTCTCCATGTTGGTTAGACTGCTTTCAAACTCCCGACCTCAGTTGATCTGCCCACCTTGGCCTCCCAAAGTGCTGGGATTACAGGCATGAGCCACTGTGCCTAGCTAATTTAATTTAAATTTCTTTAAAATCAGTAGGCCAGGAGTTAGAGAAAATGGTCTTGGCCTCTTGGCCCCATATAGAAAGTCTGAGGTTGGAATGGTGGCTCATGCCTGTAATCCCAACGTTTTGGGGGGCCGAGGCAGGAGGATTGCTTAAAGCCAGTTCAAGACCAGCCTGAGCAATGTAGCAAGATCCTGACTCAAAAAAAATAAAACAAACAAACAAACAAAAAACAGCTGGGCATGGTAGCACACACCTATAGTCCCAGTTACTCAGGAGGCTGAGACAGGAGGATGAGTTGAGACCAGGACGTCAAGGTTGCAGTGAGTCATGATCACATCACTGCACTCCACGCTGGGAGACAGAGTGAGATCCTGTCTTTAAATTAAAACAAAACAAAACCAAACAAAACAACAAACCCAGGTCAGGTACAGTGGCTCACACCTATAATCCCAGCACTTTGGAAGGCCAAGGTAGGCAGCTCTCTTGAGGCCAGGAGTTTGAGACCAGCCTGGGCAACATGGTGAAACCCCATCTCTACAAAAAATACAAAAAAATTATTATTTTTGAGTTGGAGTCTCACGCTCTTGCCCAGGTTGGAGTGTAGTGGGATGATCTCAGATCACCTACAACCTCTGCCTCATGGATTTGAATGAGTCTCCTGCCTCAGCCTCCCGAGTAGCTGGCATTACAGGCACCCACCACCACACCTGGCTAATTTTTGTATTTTTAATAGAGATGAGGTTTCACCATGTTGGCCAGGCTGGTCTTGAATGCCTGACCTTAAGTGATCTGCCCACCTCGGCCTTCCAAAGTGCTGGGATTACAGGCGTGAGCCACCACACCCAGCCCAAAAAATGCAAAAAATTAATTGGGCATGGTGGCATGTGCCTGTTGTTCCAGCTACTGGGGAGGCTGAGGAGGGAGGATTGCTTGAGTTCAGTAGGTGGAGGTTGCAGTGAACCACGATAACTCAACGTCACTGCATTCCACCCTGGGTGACAGAGTGAGACTCTATCTCCAAAAAACAAAGCCAGGCATGGTAATGTACACCTGTAGTCCCAGCTACTTGGGAGGCTGAGGTGGGAGAATAGCTTGCACCTGGGAGGCAGAGGTTGCAGTGAGATAAGATCACACCACTGCATTCCAGCCTGGGCAACAGAGCAAAACCCTGTCTCAAAAACAAAAAACAAACAAAAAAGCCCTCCCAAAATAAATAAACCGAAACTACATACACAAAAAGTTTGGTGAATGAGTATATATATATACACTGATGAAATGAAGATGCAGTGTTTGCCATGCATATTTTTTATGATCATTTACCTGAAATTCACCTTTTAAATTATGTAACCAGTTGTTCCAAATCACATTAGATAAAAGGGTTTCTACTGCATAATATCCATAATATATAAAGAGCTCCTACAGATCAATAAGAGAAAGGTACCCACTACAAAAAGCAAAAAGTGGCAGAATATTATACATGGGCATTTCCCAGGAAAAGCAGTAGTGGTGAATAAAAAAGAAAAGATGTTCAAATTCACTTTGGCTGTTATGGAAATGCAAACCATTTTTCACCAGACAGATTGGCAGGAACTTAATATCCACTTTTAACAAATAGGCACTCTCATACACTGTTAATGAGAGTGCACACGTATAACTCTTTGCTGAAGAATACCACAATTATCTCATTTTTAAATGTGCATATATTTTGACCCAAAAATTTTATTAGAAAACAATTCTTGGGGAATATCACCTGTGTATAAAACTATGTATAAGGTTTCACTGCCATGAAACTGTTTATAACAGTGAAAATTTGGCAGTATGCTAAATAGCCATCAGTAGGGGAATGATTTAAAAAATGATAGTTTATACTGTGGAATACCATTAAGCTATTAAAGAAAAAAAGAAGAAAAGCTTCTTGGATAGACCTACAACTATATACACTGACATAGGAATTCCAAAGTATGCTGTTAAGCAGGGGAAGAGAGGCAGAGGGAATCAAAGAACAGTTGTATACCATGATTCCACTTATCTAAAAATAAACAAACTCATCATACGTATGGGTAATACAAAACAATCTGATTGGTGCACATCAAGAGTAATTATTCCTGGAGGAGAAGGGAATGGCATTAAAGGAAGGCAGTCTAGTTTTACTTTTTCCCTATATAATTCTATATGTTACAATTTACAATTACTATTTGATAGGTATACATATTACTAATATGAAACTTTTGCATACTGGAGGATGCTTATAATATGATTCCTTCATTCAACAACACTCTCCTAGAAATGTAATTAATGCCTTGTACTGAAGGGACACTCCGGTTATTAAATGATGTTTTCTCCCATTGATGAAGTAGTATTTGTATTTTCTAAATTTTTGATACCAAAAATGTAAGTATCGAAAAGAATAAAAGCAGTAATTTCATATCCAGAGACATTCATTGTTAACTTTTTGGTGTATATGCTTGTGCTTATATGGATGGACACTTGCATGCACATGTGCACATACATATAAATCACCTTTCTACAAAAATGGGTTTTTACTGTATATACTGATTTGTAACTTGCTTCTTTAACTCACCATTATATTGTGAGCATCTTGCAGGATCAGTAACTCTAAGTAAGTCAAAAAGACATCTGGTGGGAAAAGACCAACATTGTGCCATGTAAATACAGTGCTTTAGTTAAAATAACTGGTTTCTAGGAAAAAACTATAATTTAAAAAAAAGCCATGGTCACCAAAGTAAGTAACCAAGGAATTTTAAAGTCTTTAATGTTGAATCAGTTCAGTTCTGTTTTGAACTATGAACATGTTATTTACATTGTAGTTACCAGTGACGATGTAAAAGTGTGCAATATATTAAAATGTCATTAGAACGCTTTTTTGGGTGGAGTTTGATTTTAATGAAGAGTTAAAAACTGAACCTGAATGGTTGTTTTTGTTCAAAGAAAAACCAACTGCTGTGACTAGTTTTTGGTAAAGATGGGTGTAGTTGTATTCTTTTATAACTTATAAAAGTAAAGAATATCTAGGTATCTGTAGCAACATTAACCTTTTTCTACAGTATCTCAGTTTGTAGTTTATCAAATTGATTATTAGAAGAATTGTGTCAAAGAATCAAGTTCGATTTGGGCATGTATGTATGTATGCTTTTTCTTGTCATCTAGAAGTATTCGTTAAATTTGCTGAAGACCGATTATAACTTCCTTTGAGTTTATGCTGTAGGACTTAGAGGTGAAAATACCTTACTTTTGTTGAAGGCTTTTTGTTACTTATTATTTTCCATGAATTCAACAGTACATTTTACAAAAGAGGATTCTACCTGGTAGATAATGGTGTGAATGTGAAGGCCCAACATAGCTACTCAAGTTTTTGTTATGGTGATTGAAACAGTGTCCCTATTCTCCAAAGCCATTTAGGCCTTTTTGGAATTGATTTCACAGTACATAGGATTTTAGGTGCTATCAAGTTAGCAGATTTTAAAGGGAATCAGGATAGAGCTTAATGAGAGGGCATGTGAGATTAAACTTTTAGGGAGATATTGAAAATGTTAATGGTGGATTCTAGTGGTGGTTATGAGGTTAATGCAGTGGGGAGGTATGGTGAAATACATGTTTTCTCTCTCTCTCTCTCTCTCTCTCTCTCTCTCTCTCTCTTTCCTTTCCTTTTTCTTTCTTTTTTTTTTTTTTGGAGTCACACTCTGTTGCCCAGGCTGGAGTGCAGTGGCACAATCTCAGCTCAATGCAACCTCTACCTCCTGGGTTCAAGCAATTCTTCTGCCTCAGCCTCCCAAGTAGCTGGGACTACAGGTGCACACCATCAGGCCTGGCTACTTTTTATATTTTTAGTAGAGATGGGGTTTCACCATGTTGGCCCAGCTGGTCTCAAACACCTGATCTCAGGTGATCCGCCCGTCTTGGCCTCCCAAAGTGCTGGGATTATAGGCGGGAGCCACCATGTCTGACCTCTGTTTTTTCTTAGGTATACTGTTTTATTACCTTTAATGTGGACCTAAAGCATTTTAATACTATAAATAATGTTACAGTTTTGAAGAGCCAACTCTCCTGGGGATACCTGAATGATATTTTGTCAAAGAAAACTTGGAGAAATAAGCAGAGCTGCCACTGTTAAGGTGGTAAAAATTTACTGTAGTCAGAATATGTTAGTAATTTCTGCTTTTCAAATGAACTGAAAACAGAAAATTTCCCTCAATCAGGAGACAGGAACTTGGTGAATGAGCATAAAATTCAGTCATGGCTTTAAGAAGAAAAAGAACTAGAACTAATACCACATGGGATGAATCCAAGTAAAAGATCCTATACTCCACATGACCACTGAAGATACTAAGTTGAGAAGCAGCTTCAAACAATAGTTGAAAAATCACAACTTTACTGAAGAGTAGAACTGGGCAGAAGTAGCTGTAGCAATTGTTAGATGAATATGTTTCAGACAAACAGAGCAGAGAAGAGAAGAGCAGGCCTAGGATAATGGTATTCCTTCACCTGGAACCATGGAAACTTTCCTAATTTGGTCAACAGTTAATTGCAAGATTAGTCTAGGATGGTTTAAAGTCTTTAGTGGAGTATTTGGGGTTCAGAAAGTATCAGGAATCAAGGCAAGACGCAAAGGGATTTGGAAGACATTGGGGTCCCTCTGTACCCAGACAATTTTTTATAGGAGTAGGTTAGAATTTCTGTGAAGCAAGATGTTTCCATAATGTGGAAACTAGAAAAGGCAGGGCTCAGGCACACAGTATTGGTGAATTCTAGCCATCTGTAGATGGAAGCTATGTAGTTTTTTTTTTCTTCAAGTAGAAATGTGTTAGCATATTCATTCCAATAAAGTTACAAGTTACATTTTTTAAGCAAAATGACTGACCTAAATATGTTATACAGCTCAAACTTCCCCCCAGAAAATTTTGGACTGTTTTACTAAGATTTTGTTTTTTAGTGTCAAGTATTAAGGCCAGGATTTTTATGTGGAAGTACGTTTTTAAAAAAAATTATATACACATTGACTTAATTTTAACATCCTCTTGATCACCAAGAGATTAAGTATTTACATGTTTGTGGGAAAGTAGCTTTTTTTTTTTTTTTTTTGAGAGAGTCTCGCTTTGTTGCCCAGGCTGGAATGCAGTGGCACAATCTTGGCTCATTGCAATCTCTGTCTCCTGGGTTCAAGCGATTCTCCTGTCTCAGCCTCCTGAGTAGCTGGGATTACAGGCCTGCTCCACCATACCTGGCTAATTTTTGTATTTTTAGTAGTAAAGGGGTTTCACCATGTTGCCCAGGCTGGTCATAAACTCCTGGCCTCGAGTGATCTGCCTGCCTTGACCTTCCAAAGTGCTGGGATTACAAGCCTGAGCCACCAGGCCATTCCCCCAAAGAATTTACTTCATTACAGATGCTATCCTTTAAAGTACAGTCTGTTTAGAAGAGACAGTAGCAGAATGAAAACTTTCATTGATGTCTCCCCCACCTTCTTTTTTATTCCTGTTTAAAATAGATTTCCCCAACATCATCATTACAGCTCAGCCATACCTTTGCATTTCTTTGTGGACTTGGTTAGAACTGAGTGATTGATGATTTTCAACCCCAGGAGTACAAAATAGGGGAGTTGACACTTTCACCAGCCCTGCCAGCTGTCTTGAATCCTAGCTCAGTAGGGGTCACTCTCAAGCTGCAGTAAGCATAAGAGCTTTTACATAGGTGGCACTTGTGACACTTAGGAGAACATTCTAGTGGTGGGTTAGTTCCCAACCCCTGTCTTATCTCTGTGGTACCTTGCATCTATGCCATTGTTGTTTGGTTACATAAAATGTTGCTAGGGAATGATTGGCCTATGATTGCAGTGATAGCATTTAGTAAAACGGAAGATTTATTCCTAATACACATTTTAGAGAGCTGATCTTTTTTATTGAAAAACCTGTGGCCTGGTGTGGTGACGCATGCCTATAATCCCAGCACTTTGGGAGGCCGAAGCTGGCAGATCACCTGAGGTCATGAGTTCGAGACCAGCTGGGCAAACATGGTGAAACCCTGTCTCTACTAAAAATAAAAAATTATCTGGGCGCGGTGGCAGGCACCTGTAATTCCAGCTACTCTGGTGGCTGAGGCAGAATTGCTTGACCCCGGGGAGGGGGTAGGGTCGGAGGTTGCAGTGAGCTGATATTGTGCCACTTAATTCCAACCTGGGTGAGTGAGACTCTGCCTTAAAAACAAACAAACAAACAAAAACCTGTAACCCTAAAGACCACCATAGTTTTTGTTTTGTTTTGCTCTGTTTTGTTTTGTTTGTTAGCCTCATAGGGATAAAGTACTTACTTATAATCTTGTTTCCAATTGTCTTCCACCAAGGAAGCCTGTTAACTGTCTTCCTACACTCCCTTTGAAGGATCACCTTGCTTAGGGCACTGCCAGCTTAAAAGAGGAGGTGGATGCTGTACTACGACATTACCAAAGATGAGGAGTGGCAGTGAACTTACAGTCTGTAGCCAGAGTATACCTTGAGTTTTAAAAACCGAGAATCTGAGATCTAGTCTGTACTTAAGAGACATATTTAAATAACAAATTGTAGACTATGGGATTTTTCTTTCTTTCTTTTCTTTTCTTTCTCCTCTCTTCTCTCCTCTTTTCTTTTTTGTGACAGGGTTTTACTTCCATGACCCAGGGTGGAGTGCAGTGGTGTGATCTCGGCTCACTACAACCTCCATCTTCTGGGCTCAAGAGATCCTTCCACATCAGCATCCTAAGTACTGGGACCGCAAGCGTGTGCCACCATATCTGGTTAATTTTTGTATTTTTTGTAGAGATGGGGTTTTGCCATGTTGCCCATGCAGGTCTCCAACTCATGAGCTCAAGCAGTTTGCCTTCCTTAATCTCCCAAAATGTTGGGATTACGCGAGTGAGCCACTGTGCCTGGCTGACTATGGGATTTCTTAAGCTAAGTAGTATATTGAGAAGTCTGTAGTATTTCATTTGATGATCACAGTCTCCAGTGAAAATCTGCAGAATTGAGTCAAAACTGAATTTGTCTTTCTTTTTCAAAGTTGGGATTATTGTTATACAACACTTACATGTTACCTTAATGACTTCAGTGAGATGTAAGCAACACATTTTGAAGCAGCTGACTTTGGTTGAAAGAATTATTTTTCTCTAATTTTGCATCATTCCTAGCAAATTATAACATTAAGGTCTTATTATTTGTCCAGTCTTTAAATGTTGTAATGTTTTGTTCTGAAATCATGAAATCATGGGAAAATGTTACTTTTGCATTGTGAGGAGTGAGTAGGAATTTGTTTAGGACAGAAAACCAGGTCTTAGAATTGTGGACTCTGCTGATGACCTGTACCTCTTTAGTTAAAATCAAAGTTGCACAGTTACCTGTTTGAGTTGTATAAAACTGTTCTGTGGAATGATCCTCTAAACCATGGGTGTCTAACCTTTTGGCTTCCCTGGACCATGCTGGAAGAAGAATTGTCTTGGGGCACACATAAAATATGCTAACACTAACGATAACTCATGAGCTAAAAAAAAAATTAAAATTAAAGATCTGTACATAATTTTCATGATATCTACCACCACAGTTAAGCAAAAAGTCCTTGCATTCAAAGGGTTGGACACGGCTGTAAGTCTAAACTATTGCAATTTTTGTTGTTTGATTCTTGGCCGGGATTGGGGCCATATCCTGTTATTGCCAGACTATTTTTTTCCCCTTGCTCTTACCGGCACTGTCCCATTGCTGCTGAAAGACCAGGATGCTGTCTGGGCTTGGCATAAGGCTCTGAACCTCAATGTCCTTCCCTTCTACTTTCAGGCATTAGCAGCTCTGAAGACCATAAGATGGGGCTTTTGAAAGCATTTTGATATTAATCCTGTCTTATTCTTTTTTTTTTTTTATCAAGATGGAATTTTGCTTTTGTCACCCAGGCTGGAGTGCAATGGTGCGATCTTGGCTCACTGCAACCTCCGTGTCCTGGGTTCAAGCAATTCTTTTGCCTCAGCCTCCCTAGTAGCTGGGATTGTAGTTGCTTGCCACCACGCCCAGCTAATTTTTTGTATTTTTAGTAGAGGTAGGGTTTCACCATGTTGGCCAGGCTGGTCTCAAACTCCTGACCTTAGGTCATCTGCTCGCCTCGGCCTCCCAGAGTGCTGGGATTACAGGTATGAGCCAATTTTATTCTTAAAAGAAAAAAAAATCTGGCTTGTAAGACATGGTCACATAGCCATCAGTCAGAGTTCAAGATGTATGGGAAGAGAGACCAGTTTTGTTTTCAAAATTGTCCTCTGTGTTGGCCTTAGTTTTGCTTTTGATGAAAAAGCAATCTACCTTCTTATCTTTTGTTGCTATTCACATTGGTTGCAGATACTTCAGGGAGGATTGAATTTCTGCCTAGTTTAAAGGTGATATATCTTAATCACAGAAATAGCTGCAAAAGGATATATTAAAGGTACATTACATTGCAGATTTAACAGAAGCTAAATGCATTAGGGATACATGGGCAATATCTACTAGTAGGAAATACCAACACTGTTAGGATTACAGCAGATTTCTTGGCTGACCTTTGTATGGGGATACATAACTCTCCTTCCTTAAATAGTATTTTATTGAGATGGGAAGAAAGAGTCCTGTTCTGCTTGGGCTTTTTTAGTACTCTGGCTCTTCTCTTTAAGTCTGTTCTTAGAGTTCTTGTTTTGGCACTGTGCAAAAGTGCCCTATACCGAGGCATTTTAAGTACTTAAGGAATGAAACCTCCATTGGCTGTGTTCCACATTGGAACTAACCTATTCCAAACTTTACACTTGCTGGAGTATTATAACCAGACAGCAGTGTTGTTTGTAACAGCTGGCTAGTCTGTAGATGAAATTGACCAAGATGTTTTAGTTTCTCAGTTGATGCCTTTCAACTCTGCCTTTTTCTTTCCTCTATTCTTTCAGAACCTCACTTTCATCCTTTGGCTTTGCATACCTATCCTTGCCCCAATATTTGAAAGAAGTTTTTAATAACATTCATTTTCAAAGCAAGCCAGCTGATACTTAAGTAGTAACAGGTATAACTGGATAATTCCAGAGGGAAACTATGATTAACTTTAAAAAAATTTATAATTGTCAGGTTGGGCAATTATTATAGGGTTGAGGATTGCCTCATGTGCGACCTTTCTTTTCTATTCTAGCTACATGTCTAGTCCTCTGTGTTAGTCTACTGTCCATTTAAAACATTATCATGAGGCCAAAAAACATGAAAAAATGCTCATCATCACTGGTCATTAGAGAAATGTAAATCAAAACTACATTGAGATACCATGTCACGCCAGTTAGAATGGCGATCATTAAAAAATCTGGAGACAACAGATTTTTTAATGATCGCCATTAAAAAATGGTGATGCTGGAGAGGATGTGGAGAAATAGGAACACTTTTACACTGTTGGTAGGAATGTAAATTAGTTCAACCATTGTGGAAGACAGTGTGGCAATTCCTCAAGGACCTAGAAAGAGAAATTCCATTTGACCCAGCAATCCCTTTACTGGGTATATATCCAAAGGATTATAAATCATTCTACTATAAGGACACATGCACGCGAATGTTCATTACAGCACTGTTTACAATAGCAAAGACCTGGAACCAACCCAAATGCCCATCGATGATAGACTGGAAAGGGAAAATGTGGCACATATATACCATGGAATATTATGCAGCCATCAAAAACCATGAGTTCATGTCCTTTGTAGGGACATGGATGAACCTGGAAACCATCATTCTCAGCAAACTGACACAAGAACAGAAAATCAAACACTGCATGTTCTCACTCATAGGTGGTTGTTGAACAATGAGAACACATGGACACAGGGAGGGGAACATCACACACTGGGGTCTGTTGGGGGGAAATAGGGGAGGGACAGCGGGGGATGGGGAGTTGGGGAGAGACAGCATGGGGAGAAATGCCAGGTATAGGTGATGGGGAGGAAGGCAGCAAATCACGCTGCCATGTGTGTACCTATGCAACAGTCTTGCATGTTCTTCACATGTACCCCAAAACCTAAAATGCAATTAAAAAAATAAAAACTTACCTTCCTAAAACAAACCAACAAACAAAAAACCATTATCAGTTGAATAGTAAGCTCCACAAGGTCAGGGCATAGTATATACTTGCTGAGTATTTCTTTAACAACTGAATGAACATACACCTGTAACTGCCCTGGGTTTGGGAAACTAGATTTTTAAAAATATTTTGAAGGAAAAGGGTTGTTACTGGCTATATTTAACTTTTAATTTCTTCCCTCCTTAAATCAACATGTCATTATTGTTGTTATTCTTTAGCAATGAAGTTTACAAAACCAAATAAAATAGAGAATTAACCATTTGTTTCCCACTTCAGTGAGTCTGCACTCAGTAGGGTTACGTCACTTTCATATCTAGGAGAGGCCAGATGGTATAATTGTCTTTATAACTTTCTGCTGCAATTTAAAAGGGCATAGTAACTTACTACCAGAGAAGCTGTGTACCACCATATTCTTATTTTTATGTAGGGACCACTTAACCAAATGGATTCTTCTGTTTAGAATTTTTTTTTAAGTTTTAGTTTCATGCCTTCTAGATTGTTAAAATATGATCTTATTATTTTGTTATATATGTATTTATTGTGTTTTATATATATGTACACACACACACACACACATACACACATACATTTTTTTTTGAGATGGAGTCGGAGTGCAGTGGCATGATCTCAGCTCATTGCAACCACTGCCTCCTGGGTTCAAGTGATCCTCCTGCCTCAGCCTCCTGAGTAGCTGGGATTACAGGTGTACACCGCCACGCTTGGCTAATTTTTGTCTCACTAAAAAGTGAGACAGGGTTTTGCCTTGTTGACCAGGCTGGTCTCAAAACTCCTGACCTCAGGCAATCTTCCCACCTCAGCCTCCCAAAGTTCTGGGATTACAAGTGTGAGCCACTGTGCCTAGCCTGTTTTATAATTATAGGTTACAGAACATTTAAGATAGTTCAGAGGTCCTGTGTGACATGCACCCAACTCCCCCTACTGTTAACATTTTATGTAACACTAGTGTGATACTATTAACTAAACTGTAGAATTTATTTGGATTTCCCTGTTTTTGTACTGGTCTTTTTGTTTTGTTTGGTTCCAGAATTCAAAATTATTATACATGTTTATTTTAGAAAATGTATGTAGGTAAAAACATAAAACAAAGTACAGTAATCTTCCTACCCAGAAACAACTACTGATATTTTTAGTATATATCCTTCCATACTGGTTTTTTTTTTTTTTTTTTTTTTTTTTTTTTTTTTTTTTTGAGGTGGAGTCTTGCTCTGTCACCCAGGCTGGAGTACAGTAGTGCAATCTCGCGATCTCAGCTCACTGCAACCTCCATCTCCCAGGTTCAAGCAATTCTCTTGACTCAGCCTCCTGAGTAGCTGGGATTACAGGCATGTGCAACCACACCTGGCTAATTTTGTATATTTTTAGTAGAGATGGGTTTCACCATGTTGGGCAGGCTAGTCTTAAACTCCTGACCTCAGGTGATGCACCTGCCTAGGCCTCCCAGAGTGGCTGGGATTACTGGCATGAGCCACTCCATCCTTTTTTTTTTTTTTTTGGAGATGGAGTCTTGCTCTGTCACCCAGGCTGGAGTGTAGTGGCATGATCTCGGCTCACTGCAACCTCCGCCTACCAAGTTCAAGCGATTCTCCTGCCTCAGCCTCCTGAACTGGGATTATAGGCATGTGACACCACACCTGGCTAATTTTTGTATTTTTAGTAGAGACTGGGTTTCACCATGTTGGTCAGGCTTGTCTAGAACTCCTGACCTCGTGATCCACCCACCACGGCCTCCCAAAGTGCTAGGATTATACGCATAAGCCACCGCGTCCAGCCCCTTCCATACTTTTTTGTATGGAGAATATAAATCCATTCACCCACCAAACTGTTGAGATTTCCCTAAAAGACAGGTTTCATAATCTATTTTATGTACCGTTTTGCCTTTTTTTTTTTTTTTTTTTTGAGATAGGATCTGTGTCACCTGGGCTAAAGTGCAATGGCACGATCGTGGCTCACTACAGCTTCAACTTCCCCAGGCTCAAGTGATTGTCCCACCTCAGCTTCCCAAGTAGTTGGGACTACAGGCACTCACCACCACATCCAGCTAATTTTTTTTAGTATTTTTTGGTAGAGGTGGGTTTTTGCCATGTTGCCAAGGCTGGTCTCAATCTCCTAAGCTCAAGGGGTCCCCTGCACCTCAGCCTCCCAAAGTGGTAGGATTATAGGTGTGAGCCACTGCACCTGAACCACATTTTACTTTTTTTATACTTACATAGCATTTACTTTTTTTGTGACCCTCTTGCCATGTTTTGTTTTTAATACATATATAGTCATAGGTTGCTTAATGACAGAGATATGTTCTGAGAAATGGGTTGTTAGGCAATTTCATCGCTGTGAAGATTTTAGAGTATACTTACAGAAACCTAGATGGTATAGCCTACTATGCACTAAGACTGTATGGCACAGCCTATTGCTCTTAGGCTACAAATCTGTACAGCATGTGACTGTATTGAATGCTGTAGGCAGTTGTAACACAGTGCTCAGTATTTATGTATGTAAATATATCTAAACGTAGAGAAGGTACTGTAAAAAAAAGTATAAAAGATTAAAAAATGGTCCAGCTGTATAGGGTGCTTACCATGAATGGAGCTTGCAGGACTAGAAGTTGCTCTGGGTGAGTCAGTGAATGAGTGGTGAGTGACTGTGAATGCTGAAGACATTACTGTATACTACTGTAGACTTTATAAACACTGTATATTTATGATATACTAAATTTATAAAAATATTTTTATTTCTTCAGTAATAAATTAACCGTAGCTTACTATAACCTTTTTAGTTTATAAACTTTAAATTTTTTTGACTTTTTGATTCTTTTATAATAACATTTAGCTTAAAATACAAACACACTGTACAGTTGTATAAAAATATTTTTTTCTTTATGCCCTTATTCTGTAAGCTTTTTTTCTATTTTTAAAATGGATTTTTTTTCTCTTTAAACTTCTGTGTTAAAACTAAGACACAATCACAAACATTAGCCGAGGCCTACACAGGCTCAGAGTCATCAGTACCACTGTCTTTCACCCCTACATCTTGTCCCACTGGAAGGTCTTCAAGGGCAGTAACATGTATGCAGCTGTCATCTCCTATCAGAACAGTTTCTTCTTCTGGAATGCCTCCCAAAGGACCTGCCTGAGGTTCTTGAAAAGGCTTCATTCTTTTCAGAAATATCGATATGTCCATGGTGGTTTGCTAGGTTATTCCTTTTCTTCATCAGAGATTTTCATGAATAATGTGTTGTTTTGTGACTTCACTAGGCAACAGGAATTTTTCAGCTCCATTATATTCTTATGGGACCACTGTATATGCAGCCCGTCGTTGACTGAAACGTTATTATGTGGTGCATGACTGGAGTTTAATCCATTCCCTATTTTTAGATATTTTGTTGTTTCCATCTCTTTGCTCAGTTCATTCTTCATGACTTTAAGTAAAAGGCCAACTGTGTGTGTGTTCTCAATCTTTTCCCCCCCAACAAATGAGAAATATGGCACTCTCATCATTACAGTGGCTCAATAAGCCAGTGATTCTAAATGTATGTATATTAGGTTGACCCACTTGAAATTGCCTTGTTTCCTTTTTGTATGTAGCAGACTTTTTACTCTTGGGAATTTTATGTGGTTCAATCTAATAGCTTGAAAAAGCTTTCCAGGTTATTCTGACCATCCTGCACCCCTGTCCCATTTCCCACTTCCTTGAAAATCTGCATTTAGAATAGTGAACTGATTCTGAAGCCTTCGGGCTAGGCAACAATGTTGACAAACTCACCTTGCAGGAGTCTCTGATAAACACAACATCCTTAAGACATATCCTTGTGTTGATGACATATGCAGAGAACTTTAACTATGTGTGCCAGTACAATGGAGATAGACTTCTGAGCTTTCATCTAAGCTCTGCAAGAGAGCTTGATGGTCCCCTATCCTGGTTCCGTATCTGTAGTGTCTAGCTAAGGACAGTGGTGCCACCCAGTGGCACTTTGTAGACAAGCTGCTGATGTTGCTCTAGCACTCTTCACCATATCAAATTCTTCTTTCCCATCCCTTTCCCTTCCCTTCTTTCCCCTCCCTCCCTCCCTCTCTCCCTCCCTTCCTTCCTTCCTTCCTTCTTCTCTTCTTCTCTCTCTACCCCTCCCTCCCTCCCTTGCTCCCTCCCTCCTTCCCTCCCTCCCTCCCTCCCTCCCTTCCTTCCTTCCTTCCTTCCTTTCTCAGGTTCTTACTCTGTCACCCAGGCTGGAGTGGAGTGGCATAATCTCGGCTCACTGCACCCTCCACCTCCCAGCCTCAAGCAATCATCCCACCTCAGCCTCTGGAGTAGCTGACACTACAGTTGTGTGCCACCACAGCCTGCAAATTTTTGTAGAGTCCCCATGTTGCCCCGGCTGGTCTCAAACCCCTGGCTCAAGTGATCCGCTCACCTCAGCCTCTTGAGTAGCTGGGCCTACAGACACATGCCATGGCACCTGGCTTTCTTTTTCTTTATCGTATGCTCTTCCACATTCATGATCTAACTTTCCTTTTATTTTCCCTACCTATGCCACTGGCACTTATGAGTTTCATTTAGCCCAGCTGATAATATTCAGGGAGCTACACTAGCCATGTAATTTGGCTGTGATACCCTTATTTTAATAATGGCTTTGGAATATAGGATGTGAAATAATAAGTGTAAACATACTGAACACACTGTCACTCACTCTGCTTATGAAGTCATGGTTCTTACCCAGAATTGGCATCAAGTTTGTACTTAGTGAGAATATGGCATGTCTTGGCCAGGCATGATGGCTCACATCTGTAATCCCAGCACTTTGGGAGGCTGAGGCAGGAGGGTCTCTTGAGCTCAGGAGTTTGAGACCAGCCTGGGCAAGATGGTGAGACCCTGTCTCTACAAAATTTTTAAAAATGAACCAGGCATGATGGTGTTTACCTGTAGTCCCAACTACTCAGGAGGCTGAGGTAGGAAGCTTGCTTGAGCCCAGGAATTTGAGGCTGCAGTGAGATGTGATTGTGCCACTGCACTACAGCCTGGGCAACAGAGCAAGACCCCATCTCAAAAAACAATATGGCACTTCTGCACAATTTTGAGCCTCCTAATATATTAGAGGAAGCTCTCCTATGTATTTCAAATGTGGAGAGGCATATACTTCTACTCAAATTGAAAGATTTAGCTTGGAAATGCTTTTTTGGTTTCCTTTCTACATGATATGACTTGTCATTTCATTCCAACAACATTTATTAAGCACCTGCTGTGAACCTGTACTGTGGTAGGCTGCGAGGATTACAGTGGTTATCAAGACAAACATGACCTCTGCCTCTAAGGAGCTTACAGCCTAGCAGGGGAACAGAAACTTAGACAAGTTTAAGTGCTGTCCTGTAGGATACTTTGAGGTCAAACAGTAGAGGCACCTCACATAATATAGGAAGTGAAGGAAGGTTTCATTTAAACGAAGACCTAAGGGAAGCAAGAGGCCAGACACAGTGGCTCACGCCTATAATCCCAGCACTTTGGGAGGCCGAGTCAGGCAGATCACAAGGTCAGGAGTTTGAGACCAGCCTGACCAACATGGTGAAACCCTGTCTCTACTAAAAATATAAAAATTAACTGGGCATGGTGGTGGATGCCTGTAATCCCAGGTACTCAGGAGGCTGAGACAGGAGAATTGCTTGAACCCAGGAGGCGGAGGTTGCAGTGAGCCGAGGTGGTGCCACTGTACTCTAGCCTGGGTGACAGAGCAAGACTCTATCTTGGGGGAAAAGAAAGAAAGAAAAAAAAAGGGCAAGCAAGAAAAGGCAGAAGAGAATGTTACTGGCAGAGGGGAGAGCATGTGCTAGAAGCAGAGGTTAGAGAATAAGCTTGATGCTTTTGAGAAATTAAAAGAAGTTCAAGTTCATAATGGCTAGAACTGTAAGATCAACTCTTTTAATTCCAATATACAGTAATATTGAAATTGTATGCATGGAAATGTAAGTAATAGTATTATCCCCTCCATTTTTATGGTTGTGGCAAATGAGGAAAAGATGTTAAATATTTTGCCCTATGTCATCCATCTCTAGTAAGTGGCACAGTCAGGAACTGAACCCAGGTTGTCTGGCTGTAGCATATTGGCTCCTAACTAGCATACTGGATTGTCTCTCAGCTGGGGCATGGTCTTCCTTAGTAAATGGAATAGTCTGTGTCTAGTACTACCTACCATAAAAAGAGCTGGAGCTTATAGGATCTGGATTAGTATAGAAACACAGGTTTGCTTTAGTCTTTTATTCTTGGTTGGAAATGAAATGCTTCATTTGATATGCAATTCTGAGGTTGCTGACACATATTTTCCAGAAAATCATAGATGGGAAATTATAACTGGTTACATATTTTGTTACAAAAATAAAATTAGTGTAAAATATGTATTCCCTGCAAGGCTATTGTTTTTGGTTTGATTGTTAAAGTTAACTTGGCAGTATCCTTTTCTCTGATTTTTAAAGTTAGTTAGGCTGAGTGCAGTGGCTCATGCCTGTAATCCCAACCCTCTGGGCAACCAGGGCCGGAGGATCACTTGAGCCCAGAAGTTTGATACCAGCCTGATTAAGATAGTGAGATGCTTACTCTACAAAAATAAAAAATAAATTATCTGGGTACAGTGGTGAGATTTTTTTTTGTTTGTTTTTTTTTGTTGTTTTTTTGAGATGGAGTCTTGCGCTGTTGCCCAGGCTGTAGTGCAGTGGCACGATCTCGGCTCACTGCAATCTCCGCCTCCTGGGTTCAAGCAATTCTCCTGCCTCTGCCTCCCAAGCAGCTGGGACTACAGGCATGTGCCACCACGCCCAGCTAATTATTTTGTATTTTTAGTGGAGACGGGGTTTCACCATGTTGACCAGGATGGTCTCGATCTCCTGACCTCATGATCCACCTGCGTCAGCCTCCCAAAGTGCTGGGATTACAGACTTGAGCCATTGTGCCTGGCTAGTGGTGAGTTCTTAAGTCCTAGTTATAGGAGGCTAAGGCAGGAGGATCCCCTGAAGTTCAAGGCAACAGTGAGCTATGATTGTGCCACTGTACTCAAGCCTGGGTAACAAAGCAAGACCCCATCTCTAAAAAGAAAAAAAAAATTAAAAATAAAGTTAGTTAAAGGGTAAACATAACTTATTATACAGGACTATAATCTTTTAAAATCACAAGTTGAATACCTATACATGGAGATAGTTTCTTACATTGCATCTGATTTATCCTATATGTGTTTAAGATGCAATTGTGTTTTTTGTAAGATGAGAAATTGACTTCAGTTTGAAGTCATCAGTTAAGGTATTAATCTAGAGTCTAGAAATTGCATTATAAATGTTACACATAAACAGATTGTAGTAACTTAATATCATTGAAATACTTGGAATAAAGAGTCTTGTGTGTGTGTGATTAATGCTGTGCAGCTGGTGCTTTCATTTACTTGCCCATCTTATATGACTGAATTCAAACAGGAATTTTTACATGCAATTGTTTTTCCAGTAGTGAAGGCTGGCTTATGCTAATATACCCATACATTCTTGCCTTGTTCTCCGCGGGATGAGAATTAGGCTATAACTAGGGTCATCATTAGGATATTTTTGCAAAAGAAAGAATGGTTTGATAGTTATGCTGGGACAACCACAGGACAGTTCTTGGAAATGTGGGAAATATGTTCGCCTTTATTTTATTTTTTTATTTTTTTTATTTTTTGAGATGGAATTTCGCCCTTGTTGCTCAGGCTGGAATGCAATGGCGCAATCTTGGCTCACCGCAACCTCTGTCTCCTAAGCAATTTTCCTGCCTCAGCCTCTCGAGTAGCTGGGATTACAGGCATGTACCACCATGCCTGGCTAATTTTGTATTTTTAGTAGAGATGGGGTTTCCCCATGTTGGCCAGGCTGGCCTCAAACTCCTGACCTCAGGAGATCTGCCTGCCTCAGCCTCCCAAAGTGCTGGGATTACAGGCGTGAGTCACCGTGCCTGGCCTTGCCTTCATTTTAACCAATTTATCCCGGGGATCAAGTTTGTGAGTTTAGCTTCAGAAGTACTGGCCCAACCCAGTTTAGTGAACCATCAATGACAGAGACATTTCCCTTTCCTTCGGAGTAAAAATGTTTATTTTTGAGTAAATATTCTACTGTATTATACTGGAATTGTATGCATAGCAGCTGTATTCTTTTTATACTTTTTAGCATTGTGAACTCCATGCTGCTAGACCCTGTTGGGGTTATTCCAGGACACATTTGTAGATGTGTGGGCCTTACAGGAAGTGAAATTATTTAATGATACTTTACCACTGCTGGAAACATTTTGAAACAAAAACTTTGAGAGAAAGAAATGATTCAGCCTTTTCTGCCTCCTACTTCTTTTTGAAGTCAGCTAGTACACATTTGTAATGTGATAGCACAGTTGACTGGAATTTCTGAAGCTAGACAGGTAAGATGATATCCTCTGAAGTTTGAGTATTTGGTCCCAGAACCAGGTTGTAAAGAAGAGAGTACTGATGAAAAGCTCACTTCAGAAATCCCCTCCTTTCACAGGCCCTCTGATATCCCATGTGGAAAGTAGCCCTCTGAGTTTACTAATCACAAACATCAAAGGAATAGTATTC
Source organism: Sapajus apella (assembly GCF_009761245.1). Classification (NCBI taxonomy): domain Eukaryota; kingdom Metazoa; phylum Chordata; class Mammalia; order Primates; family Cebidae; genus Sapajus; species Sapajus apella. The sequence goes on from NW_022437013.1 coordinate 5,702,224, forward strand.
ATTTGGTTCCTTTTGCTTGAGTTACCTTCTCCTGGGGCAGTCTTCATTTCCTGTAGGGGATTGATTCTGGTCAGTTGAAAAACATTTTCATTATGGGGCAGAAGGTTGCAAGTATGGCATGGTACCTATTCAATCTCATGCAGATATAATCTGGCATTTGAGTTCCCATTTGTTTTAATAGGATAAGTATGTAGAATTCTTAGCTTTAAATAAATTATTTATACTTTCATCTGTGCAGAACCCCTCATGATTGGCTTTTTGATCTTGTCTGTTTACTTGCTACTGAAGGTTAAGTATCCCTTATCCAAAATGCGTGGGGCCAGAAGTGTTTGGATTTTGGAATTTTTCAGGTTTTGGAATATTTGTATTATATACAAACTGGTTGAGCATCCCTAATCCAAAAATCTGAAATATTCCAATGAGAATGTCCTTTGTGTATCATGTTGGGGTGCTCATAAAAGTTTCAGGTTTTGGAGCATTTCAGATTTTGGATTTTCAGATTAGGGAGAGTTAGCCTGTACTAGTCAATTTTTGTTTGTCACGTTTTGACATAGGGGACCACAAGGGTGCTTAGCTTTAGGAAACAGTTAACAATGGTAGTTACAGAAAGGAAAAAAAAAAACCTCATTTTATTTAGCTTATAGATTATATTACATGAGCAAAAGAAGAGTTTATTTTGCTTTGAGCCTAATTTAAAAACAGAGATGTCTAACTTACTTGCTTACTGTAGGTAAAGCCAACTTTTAGTTCTTTTTACAGTATTACTTTGCCACTTGAATAGGGCTAAACACCTTTTGGACCATATTCATTGTTGCAATCAACATACACATAGACACACATTAGAATTAATTGAAAGGCTGGTGCTATATTTTCTACTTTATTAATTAAATGATAAAAGTAACATTCACTGTAGGAGTTTTAGAAAATGTAAAGAAATTATAAGGATAAAACTAAAAATCACCTCTAGGTGGGTGCAGTGCATGCCTGTAATTCTAGCACTTTGGGAAGCTGAGGCAGATGGACCGCTTGAGCCCAGGAGTTGGAGACTAGCCTGGGCAATATGGCAAAACCCTGTCTCTACCAAAAATACAAAAAATTAGCCTGATATGGTGGTGCATGCCTGTAGTCCCAGCTACTCAGGAGGCTGAGGTGGGAGGATTGCTTGAGCCCAAGAGCTCGAGGCTGCAGTGAGCTGAGAGTGCACCACTGCATTCCAGCCTGGGTGACAGAGCAAGACTCTGTATCAATTAGAAAAAAAAATCACCTATAATTCTACAACTTAGAGATTAACATTTTGATTTATAGCCTACATAAATTTGAGGAAGTTGATCTTGAGTACTTGAAGTTTCATCTTAAATCAATTTCACTTCATATATCTTAAACATTTTCTCATACTCTTAAAATACCCTGGCAATGCTGCATTTGATGGCACATAGTAATTGATCACATGGATACATTATTTTACCAATCTCCTATTGGGCATTTGAAGTTGTTCCTATTTTTTTTCTGTTATCTGGACCACAATGATGATTGTCCTCTATTTTTTGTGTGAATCTATAATGATTTCCTTTAGGACAGGGGTCTCCAACCCTGAGGCCACAGACCAGTATGGGTCCATGGACCAGAACTGGGCTGCACAGTAGGAGGTGAGCGACAAGTGAGCATTTCTACCTGAGCTCCACCTCTGGTCCCTGGTGCCTAAAAGTTTGGGAACTGCTGCTTTAGGTTATTCCTAAAAATAGAAAGTGAAATTACAAGTGCAGGAAGTATAGCTGGAGGCCTGTTGTCACATATTGCCAAGTTGTTTTCTATTTAGCATGTACTAATTTCTACTTCTGTCAACAGTAAAGTGCCTTTTTGTATACTTTTAGCCGAAGTAATTTCTTTATTCTTAATTAGCACTAGTTTTTATGGACTCTCAGTGCGTTGCTCTTTGTTCTAGTAAATAAAAGTTATTCATGGCAGAAATGAAAGTAAGGAGTGATATTATAAGTAGTAGTAATGCAAAGAACTGGTAACCCCAGCTGGTACTTTGAGAATTGTCTAAACAGACCATATTTTAACACTAAGAGTCTATGTTTCTAAAAATACATTTTTTTCCTTTCTCAAATACTTTATCAGTCTCTAATGTAGAGGAAAGTGCTATTTTTTTTCCCTAAAATTATTATTACATGTGTACTTTTTTGCGCATTTCTCAGTGTGGGAGACTTATGTGTCATTTTTAAAAACAAAACCAAAACATACCTTCTGGCAAAAATCGCACAAATTTCGTGGAAACTCTTGATTGTTACACAGGAGTACTTTCTGATAAGATCGCTTATGGTAACAAACACTTTCTTCAAGTATTGTTCCGGTCTCTAGTATTTTAATGAATGCCTTGTAAATTCGGATTAATCCATGTATCAACATACTTCTTGACTAAACTTGGAAGGAGAGATGTGGTAAGGTCAGTGTTTGCTGTTATGTATTCTATTTTCCAAAATATTTAAAAATCAGAATCGTAAGATTTCTAATTCTGAGTTAAGAATTACCAATGTGACAGCAATTTTCATGTGTCGAAAGTTTTTTTTCCCAGTAGTTGTTTCACAATAATCAGCTGTTTCTCAGGTGTGGACCTCAAAAAGTATGATCTGTTGATTTTTATGACTTTGAAAAATTCTTACTTAAGTGCAGTTGATATATTGAGAACTCATAAAGAGAATGTACGTTCTCTGTTGATACTGCTGCTAATTTAATCCTAGGTAACTGAAAGAATAGGAATGGTGTACTTTTTTGCTTTTTTCTCATATTCTCACATTAACCTTTTATCTAGTCTCAAGATGGTCTTACGAGTAAAGCGATAATTTTAACTGATTAGAAAGAATTTCCTAATTTTAGTATAGTGGGAAGCACATAGGGTGCTTTCTTAATGTTCTAGAAAGCAGACCCTATTTTAGCTTCTTACTCATGGAATGGGGGGAACTGTTTCTTTCTTTTTAAAATTATCTTACAGTTTTTGTTATGTTCAATTTTTAAAAATTCTTATAATACTCCTGTGAGGAAGGTAAAGAGTAGGTGAATAAATTTTAATGTCAACTTATTACTTCACTCTGTAATTTATTTGTTTTATAGTCAGTTGTTTTAAGCTAGTATATACCCCTATTTTATTGTTAAAAAGTAAATGGGGCTGGACACGGTGGCTCATGCCTGTAACTCCAGCACTTTGGGAGGCTGAGGCAGGCGAATCACCTGAGGTCAGGAGTCCGAGACCAGCATGACCAATATGGAGAAACCCCATCTCTACTAAAAAGACAAAATTAGCCAGGCGTGGTGGCCCATGCCTGTAATCCCAGCTACTTGGGAGGCTGAGGCAGAAGAGTCACTTGAACCCAGCAGGCAGAGGTTTCAGTGAGCCAAGATCGTGCCACTGCACTCCAGCCTGGGCAACAAGAGTGAAACTCTGTCTCAAAACAAACAAACAAACATAAAAAGTGAATGGATTTTTCTGGCATTTATGAAAGCTTTCATTGCATCAGATATTGGAAATCCCTCTAGTGTTTTAATAACTTCTATTTGTCATTAAATATGAGGCAGGGGTGGGTTTGTGGTTTAAAAAAATAAATAGCAACAATTTCCCAAAAGGTGCATATTTAAACTGAATTTGAAAGCTGAGATAAAAGTATGGCTCAGAAATTGGAGATTTCAATTAAGCCTCAGGTAAAGGAAGCAAATGGGCAGAATAAACCACACAGACAAAATGTCAAACCAGGCAATGTTTATCTTTGAGCATCTTCCATTTCTTATTTTAGTATGCATTTCACTAATTCTGTGTGTCTTTTGCCCTGCTCTCTGTCACTGGTAGCAGAACAAGCTAAACTTACTTAAGCAAAACTATCCTAAGAAATGTACACTGCAGAGACTTTCCAAAGAGAGAGGGATGGATTCATTTGGAAACCTCTGTGTGCACACTCTAATTTGTATTCATTTTTCCCTGGAGAATGATTCCACCTATATAATTATAAAGTTGCCTTTGAAAACTGTTGGTACCAAAAATAGACAATAATTAATGCCCATCCCTCATTTTTAAAAACCATTTTATTATGGTATGATTGACATGCAAAAATCTATAAAGATGGAATGTATACAACTCAGTGAGTTTGGAGAAAATCATCACCACAATCTATGCCATAAACTCATCCATCACATCTAAAAGTTTCCTGCTGCCCTTTTATTTATTGTTATTTGTGTGCATGTGTGATAAAAACACTTAACATAGATTTACCCTATTAGCAACTTTTAAAATATACAGTGCTGTTAACTATTGGCACTATGCTGTACAGTAGGTCTCTGGGACTTTTTCATCTTTCATAACTGAAACTTTGTATCATTTGACTAATACCATCCTGTTTCTCCCTCTACCCAGCTCCTGGTCACCGCCATTCTGCTCTCTGCTTCTATGAGTTTGACTATTTTAGATTCCTCTTATAAATGGTATCATGTCATATTTGTCCTTCTGTGTCTAGCTTACTTCACTTAGCATAGTCTTCTCCAGGTTTGCCCACGAGAAGAGTTTCTTTTTTAGAGACAACCTCATTATCTTCACTTTAAAGCCTATTTTGGTCTGAGAGTCTACAACTTTGTATGTAAGGAGTGAAATTTGTATGCTTGCAGTTCATTAGGCACTTGATAGATCTACATCAGTATATATATCTCTAAACTAATCATGGGGGAGATTTATGTAACAAAATGAATGATAATAGAAGTATTAGCTAGGATTGGCATACAAACTAGGCTCTGTCTGAGTTTAGATGAAGAGAATGGGTCTAGTATAAATAAGCATTGCTTATTTGCTTTATTTTTATCTTATTTAAAAATAAGATACTTAATGGAAAAGTTAACTTTTTAAAAAAGTTTTAAAAAATATTCAATCAGTATAAAATATATGAAATGAAGTGAAAGTGTCCTTTTTATCCAGCCACCTAGAAATAACAGCTGTTGTGTTTGTTAGGTAACTTTGAAGCCTTTTAAAAAATTTTTAATATATTTTATAATGACTAAATGGTCATAAGATTACGAGTCACTTGATTCATAAATATTAAACATATTAAATAAATGTTATACCCTAAGTACAACTACCAAAATCTAGTCTGTGCAATGTAAAGAATGGACTAGATATGTTGCTTCATGGAAAAGTTAACTTTTTAAAAAAAGTTTTTAAAAATATTCAAACATTACAAAATATATTAAATGAAGTAAAAGTGTTTTTATCCAACCACCTAGAAATAACAGCTTTTATGTTTGATGGGTAACTTTGAAGCCTTTTTCTAAGCACATTCTAATACACACATGCAATTGTTGTTTTGTTGAAATGGAGTCTCACTCTGTCACCCAGGCTAGAGTGCAGTGGCACGATCTCAGCTCACTGAAACTTTCACTTCCCAGGTTCAAGCAATTCTCCTGCCTCAGCCTCCTGAGTAGCTGGAATTACAGGCATGCACCACCATGCCCAGCTAATTTTTGTATTTTGAGTAGAGACAGGGGGTTTCACCATATTGGACAGGCTGGTCTCAAACTCCACCCGCCTCAGACTCCCAAAATGCTGGGATTACAGGCATGAGCCACCGTGCCTAGCCAACACATACAATTTTTAAACAAAAACTGAATCATAGTATCTATAAAAAAAAAAAAAAAAAAAACTGGACCAGGAGCGGTATCAAATAAACAAATAAGCATTGCTTATTTGCTTTATTTTTATGTTTTCAAAATACTGGTTAGCAGACCAACTTATTTGCAGAGAGGGCTAGAGCCAAGCACATTAATGATTTGTTTTTAAGTCTGTCCCCAAATATGAAGGTTGTCTGAAATTGAACAACACTACCCTGTATTTGTATCAGTTTTTACTTTTTTTATGTCACTTTTACTCTCCTGTTAGCTGCATGGTCTTTATTTTGCTCACTGGCATTTGGTGAGCTGGGCTTTCTCAGTCCTGCCTTCTTTTCTAATTGTAAGATGATATACTTTTGATGCTGTATTCTCTCTCTCTGTCTCTGTCTGTCTGTCTGTCTGTCTGTCTCTCTTGCTCTCTAACGCTGCCAGGTTATTGTTAGGTTGAAACAAACAATATTATATTCTTCAGTCTGTTAAAAATTTCCTAGGCTAAGACTTTCCAACTTTCTTATATTACAAAAACCGTGCATATATCTGAAGTGAAAAGTCTAAAGTTTGTGTTACAATTCTATCTAAATCATCCCAATTCCTGATCATCTGAAATGCAACCTGCATGGTGGTAATCTGCTTAGTTTTTCATATTAAATTATTTCTTCAATTTATTTTAATAGAATGACTTTAAGAGGAAGGCGCTATTTTGTAGGAGGAGACTAGGAGAGAGGAGAGTGCCGGATCAGTTTTTCTGTTATATAGAACTAAATTAGGCTAGGTTACAAAATGTAATTTGGTTTCCTTTTCTTTGCTGGGTAGCTGCTACTTTCATTGTTTTTTGGTGAGAAAATAAATGGCTTTTAAGTGATAGGCATTGAGAAAAATAACTTCCTTCTCATTAGAAAACCTCTAAGAGTTGTTTCTCCTGTTCAGCCAATCTGGGGCTATGAGACTGGAGATGAGTAGAAGGTGTAAGCTGGGGCTCTAATCAAGCTTGGAGAATTCCCTGACACTCAATTATCCTCTAGAACCAAGGGTCAAGAGTTGACTATCCTTTGCAAATATTCATTTATGGAGTTATTTTCCAAATTAAGCAAACTAGTGGATAGTTTGGTATTTTTCTCTCTCCTCCCCTCTCCCCTGCAACTACTGCCTTTAGATCTTTAGATGATTTTATAGAAGGAGTTTTTTTTTTTTTTTGGTAATTTTTAAGTTATTGGAATTATCTGTGGGAGAAATGTGTACGTTTTTGTATAGAAGTATGAATCTTTTCTTCCCCAACATTCTCCTTGTGAGCTCTTTGGATCTTATTTTAATATCTATATGCAAGTGTTCCCTTCACCCCCAACTTCATGTTAATAGCAAATGTTAGCCTTCTGGAAGGAAAGTAAGAACATATGAAATAGCATGACTTCTGTTTATAGGTAGTCTTTACTATTTGTGTTAAGACATATACTGATACTGTCCCTGGTACCCCCTCAACAAAAGTAGATTGTGGATATTAACATAAAGTTGAAAGTATTTCACTATTAGTAACTAGCCTTTGTTAGTAATAGGCTTGGGTAGAAATCATTCTTTCCTTCATCCCTCTAATTGTAGCAAGGAGAAAATTTTAACTGTCTGAATTAACACCAGCTAGTTAGTGTGATGATTATAGTTACATGGATGTTTGTTTATATGATTTTCATGGGGGCGTCTAGACTAAAAATAAACAAACTTTAAGGGTTATTCTCATAACATAATCATATGCAAGTAGTAGTGAAAACTGCTGGATGGAATAAAGCTTTGGTTCTTCAGAATATAGCATCATGTCCTGGAGGCCTCAGCTCTGTAGAAAGCAATATCTAATTACTGAAGGGCCTTATTTTACTATTCCAAGTATTCAGATTGCAACTGGTTTTCTCCTGTATTGTCCTAAATAGGTCAAGGCCTCAAACATTTCTGGTGTATATATCTTTTTCCTTTTTCTTCCTTCTTTTTTTTTTTTTTTTTTTTTTTTTTTTGAGACAGTCTCACTCCAGATGCACAGGCTGGAGTGAAATGGCGCAAACTTGGCTCACTGCAGCCTTGACCTCCCAGGCTTAGGTGATCCTCCCACCTCAGTCTCCTGAGTAGTTGGAACTACAGGCATGTATCACCATGCTCAGCTAAGTTTTTGTATTTTTAGTAGAGACGGGGTTTTGCCATTTTTCCCAGACTGGTCTCGAACACCTGTGCTAAAGGGATCCTCCAGCCATGGTTTCCCAGGGTGCTGAGATTACAGGCATGAGCCATTATTACCTGACCCTTTTGTTATATATCTTGAAAAATGTCACAAAAATGATGTGTTTACAAATTGAAGGAAGATTGAAATATATTTATCTTTCTACTTAGCCCAGTGTCGTATTTGTATTTGGGAAGGAAACTTGCGTTGTTTCAAGGAACTTACTCATTTTTTGTTTTGATGGGAAAATAGATGCCTACAGTCATCTGTGTGTGGGGATGGCTGTCTTCTGTGACTGACTAGTTTGCTGTGGTCAGACATTGTCTCTGTGTCTGAACTTGGCTTTGGTCCTCACCATGGGGGAGTTAGAGATACAAATAAAACTGTTAAGAACATGGCTGTTGTTTCTTGCCATTTTCCCATAGAGTTTCAACTACTGTCACTCAAAGTCTCGTTCAGTTACTTTCTGAGATCCTAATAGCACTAATTCTAATCAGACACTCATCTCTAGTCATTTCTTGCTTTTCCTTTAGTACCTGGCATATCATGAGCCTCAGGTGCAAAGATAATGTGAACAAGCACTTAATCTTTCTTGTGAAGGGGCACTTTTCTCATGTCACTGTACTCATAAATTCTGTCTCACTGCAGATTGAAATCACAGAAGATATTCGTGTTCTTCTTAAGAGAAAAAGAGGACATTTGTAAGTATTTGTCCTTTAGAAATTCTAAATATGTAATTTTATTAGCTTTTTGAGAATTAAGTGACCATACTAATAGGCATCTTGACTCTTTTTATAGAGGAAAAACTCTACCAATATTTATGATTGTGTTTTAAAAGGCACTATTTTATAAAGCAAATAGGAAAACATTTTACCCTGTGCAGCTTCTAAAATGTAAACAATTTGCCAATCATTTGTAAAAGAGCAAGTGGTAATTAAAATTCAAACACAATCTTTCTATTTGAGTCATACCCAAAACTGGAGTCAGAGATTGGAGTTCCAGTTCTGACTACTGAGGCTTATAGAACATGTGTCTTTGGCAAGCTACTTAGTCTCTCATTATCTCAGTTTCCTTATCTTTAAAATGAGTTTAATAATAAGTACACAGGGGCTGAGCGTGGTGGCTCATGCCTGTAATCCCGGCACTTTGGGAGGCTGAGGCAGGTGGATCACAAGGTCAGGAGTTCAAGACCAGCCTGGCCAAGATGGTGAAACCCCGTCTCTACTAAAAATATAAAAATTAGGCTGGGCGCGGTGGCTCAAGCCTGTAATCCCAGCACTTTGGGAGGCCGAGGCGGGTGGATCACGAGGTCAAGAGATCGAGACCATCCTGGTCAACATGGTGAAACCCCGTCTCTACTAAAAAAAAAATACAAAAAATTAGCTGGGCATGGTGGTGCGTGCCTGTAATCCCAGCTACTCAGGAGGCTGAGGCAGGAGAATTGCCTGAACCCAGGAGGCAGAGGTTGCGGTGAGCCGAGATCGCGCCATTGCACTCCAGCCTGGGTAACATGAGTGAAACTCCGTCTCAAAAAAAAAAAAAAAATATATATATATATATATATATAAATTAGCTGGGCATGGTGGCAGGTGCCTGTAATGTCAGCTGCTGGAGAGGCTGAGACAGAGAGTTGCTTGAACTTCGGAGGTAGAGGTTGCAGTGAGCTGAGATTACGCCACTGCCCTCCAGCCTGGGTGACAGAGCGAGACTCCATCTCAAAAAAAAAAAAAAAAAAAAAAAAGGGAAAGGTAAGTACACAATCAGTGGTTTATTATTGTTATGTTGTTGAGACAGTCTCGCTCTGTTGCCCAGGTTTGAGTGTAGTGGCGTGACCTTGGCTCACTGCAATGCCCGCCTCTCCCTCCCCAGTAGCTGGGATTATAGGCGTGTGCCACCACACCCAGTTAATTTTTTGTATTTTTAGTAGAGATGGGGTTTCACCGTGTTGTCCAGGCTGGTCTTGAACTCCTGGCCTCAAGTGAAACTCCCACCTCAGCCTCCCAAAAGGCTGGATTACAGCTGTGAGCCATTGCACCTGTCCTCAGTGGTTCATTATTATTGATGAAGTTAAACCTATTGCAATTTATACTTACCTCAATACACTGAAGCTTATTCTTTGAGAGACAGCCACAGTGTATACTTGCCCTGATACATTGAAGCTTATTCTCGTGTTATTCTTATTGAAGCTTATTTTTCAATGTGTCAGGGCAAGTATACGTTGCGTTGCGGCTGCCTCTCAAACTGATTTAAGTATATTTCTGATCTTTATAAATTTAAGTATATGTTTCATTGATGACTATAATATGGAGTAAAAGAAATACAACAGAGCACCTAAAATTAAAATCATAGTGTTTGAGGCTTGGACCTTGAAATTTTCCTAGTCCCATAATCTCCAATTGTTGATTTTTAGACCAGTGCTGGTTAGCAAAAATGTTTTTACTGGTCCATGGTGAAGTGAGAAAAATCAGGACAGCAGATCATGAGTTTTTAAAAGCTAAACATTTTCAGTTTAAAGGATTGCTTCTTATATATATCTTTCCAATTTAGGGAAACTAAACATGTTCTTTATCTCATGAAATGATGGTGATAGTAAATGGTAGGGCTTTAAAAAAATTCATGCCTGGCAAAAACAACAACAACAACAACTTGGTAGCTCTGTGTCATTTACCCGCACTATTCTTCTTCCTTTTATATTTTTTACTGGTTTGAGATATCTTAACATATAAACCCAACTTTCTCATTTTACAGATGAGGAAACAGACATTGAGAAGTTACTTAATTTGTTCCAGGTCTCACAGCTCAGCAGTTTGTGAACCAGGACTCAAACCCTATATCTGATACCATCTCTCTAGAATTTTTGGTCTTCCGAAAATTGCTTTCATTGTAATAGGTTATAAATTTGAAACTGAAGATATAGTAGTTCTTATATGCTAATAACTATTTTTGATTTCCAAGTATAAAGAAATTCAAGGCTGGGTGTGGTGGCTCACGCCTGTAATCCCAGCACTTTGGGAGGCCAAGGTGGGCGAATCATGAGGTCTGGAGTTCAAGACCAGCCTGGCCAACATGGTGAAACCCCATCTCTACTAAAAACACAAAAACTAGTCAGGCATGGTGGTGCGCCCCTGTAGTCCCAGCTACTTGGGAGGCTGAGGCCGAAGAATTGCTTGAAACTGGGAGGCAGAGGTTACAGTGAGCTGAGACTGTGCCACTGCACTCCAGCCTGGGCAAAAAAGCCAGACTCTGTGTACAAAAAAAAAAAAAAAAAAAAAAGGAATTCAAAAGACTATGTTTTTGTATAGCTAAGTGTTGAAGTCCACTGATTAGCCTGCATTAGAAGAATCTTAAACATGGCCAAAGATTTTCATCAGCAGACTAGAATTAGCTGTCACTGAATTCAGCTACTTAGGTATTACACACTACCCAACGGCTGACAAAGAAGTTAAAATATCAATAAAGTTAATGTTTCCTTTTGGAAGTTGACAGACTATACTGCCACTGTGAAGAGTGGTAGTATTCAAACTCCTATAATTGATTTAACTACAGAAAATACTGTTTTCTCTCTCACAGATATACACCTACACCTACACATATATGTTTATAGCAGTCAATCTGTAGCCCATCTAGATATGGAAGGGAAAAAAATGCCAAGGTGAAGAGTAGGAGTTACCAGAAGCATTGGCATGAACATATCTAGCCAGTTGTGTTCAGGAGTTTGCAGATAGTATCTTGTGACACTTGGAGGCTCCCCATTAATTGCCTTTGTCTCAGCTTTCCCAAAATATGTTTCACAATGGAAATAATTAACACCCTTATCACTTTTGTCTCACTCATCTTACTGAAGCATAAGCCAAATAAATAAATGAATGTGGAGGGAGAGAACAGAATGACATGTATTCCCAATCCTAATGTGGAGACATTAACTCAAGGGGTACTTTCCATGGCTTCTTGTATTTGGCTTTGTGTGACTTCCTTCTTTAGGTAGGAATTCTTTAATTTCTAAAATGTCAGACACACTCAAAATGAAATGCTAACAAGGATAAAATGCATTTTTGAGTTATCTGCTGTCTTTAGAATATGTGCTCTTCTGTTCTTTGCTATGGCTAATATCTGAGTGTTGACTATATGGCCATAAGATTTCAATATTTAACAGATTTATCAGTCTTTGAGTTCTTTAATTAGAATCACTTATAAGGTATATTTAGTACTGAAGAGCAGAATGAGTTTTTTTTTTTAATCATGATACAATTTTGTATTATGGTGGTCAGGCAGCTGAACTATAGTCATTTAATTGGCCATTTTATAAGAAATGGTTTAAGACTACATTGTCGAATAATTTTTTAACAATCTGACATATTGGAAACAACATCGACCAATAACTAACCTATTAAACTGGTTCCTCCTCTAGCAAATGGGGAGGGCAGATCATGTGGCAAAAGAAAGGCACAGTTGTAAAATTCTCCTTGTAACATGAAGATATTCCTATGGAAAATACTACTGCTGCTTAAAGATTTTTTGAAACCTACACTCATGGTTGAAAGCCCTATGTTGTATTACTTTATTATAATAAATATGTAAGATGACAGGAGATAGATGTATAACCTATAGATATTTTGTATATTCTTCACTTGAACAAAACACATTTATTATAAAAGTTAACTTTAAATTCTATAACCCAATTATGTTCGGTTAACTTATGTTAAAATCATCTATATATTCCAACAGCGAAAAAGTGCCCAGTAAATCAGACTTCGTAGATAAAATAAAAGTCTGCCCTGCCCCATGGTGCAATGGGCAGGTTAATTTAGCAGCAAGGTTTTATGTACAGGGACCTGCAGCAGTTACTCTTCAGCATCAGTTGTACAACATTGACATTGTCATCATGTTCTCTGCTCCCCTTCTACAGCACTGACCATTTGTATTGCTCTCTAAACATATATCACCCAGAATTTAGTTTTTCTCCCTTTTTCATTATGTTTAATAAAGTTTGATTATAGCATCATGCTTGGCCAGTAGGTGTCACTTGTAGCCTGATTTATCCTCAAGATTCCTTTAAATGTAAGCTTTGGATTAAATTATTCACAGCCAATTATTGGATTAAGTTGTATACAACCAATTCCCAACTTTAGAAAGCTACATATTTAAAAATCAAGTGTGTCTTGATCACTTAAAATGAGGAATAGATGTATAATTCTACACAGTGTATGTGAAGTGTGTAGGGAGCAACATTGGCTCCTAGAGGTCTGCATTTTAACATATATAGATAGGATGCCAATTATAACATCCTATGACCTAGAAACAACCTTATCTGCTGCATGCCGGGGATCATCTTCTTAAGGCGTGATGGGAGGGAACTCACTCTAGAGCATTGAAAGTATTGTCAACATGGCAGCTGAGGTGCTTTCTTTGCTGGGAAAAGCTGGGAAGAGACTGGCAGAATGGCGGCTTCAGGAGTTAATACCTCTCCAGATGGTGAAGTAAACGGGTTCAGTTTATCTTGTGAGAGACGTACCCAAAGATCAGTCATAACTGAGACGATTTCAAACTAGCCAGGCACAGGTGTTTTCTGTTGGTATACGGTATCTATATAGTCATCTTAGGTTTTGTTTTGCTTTTCTCAGTTTTAAAATGTATTTATTATAATTACTGTATATTTGAGCTTAAGGTTTGATTGCACAAGTCATTTCCTACTGAGTAGACTGCTTGTTATTTGCAGTATAACAATTTGAATCAGATGAGATAAGTGCCGTACTAATACATATATTTTGCATGATTATTTTGTCTTGCTGACTGATGAAACATCTTGTTAGCAACTCTTTTTTTTTTTTTTTTGAGATGGAGTTTCACTCTTGTCACCCAGGCTGGAGTGCAATGGCGCGATCTCGGCTCACCGCAACCTCCGCCTCCTGGGTTCAGGCAATTCTCCTGCCTCAGCCTCCTGAGTAGGTGGGATTACAGGCACGCACCACCATGCCCAGCTAATTTTTTGTAGTTTTAGTAGAGACGGGGTTTCACCATGTTGACCAGGATGGTCTCGATCTCTTGACCGCGTGATCCACCCGCATCGGCCTCCCAAAGTGCTGGGATTACAGGCATGAGCCACCGCGCCCGGCCGTTAGCAACTCTTAATGCCTTTATTTTCTTAAGGTATTGGCATTCTCTAAGTTTTAATGTTAAAGTATAAGTTAATTGTAATGCCTCCTATAAAGTTTGATTTCATTTGCAAAGTGAAACCATTCTTACTCAGTCTAGCAGTTGAACTTTTTCTTGTATGTTTTACAATCATTTAGAAGTTTTTCATAGTGTGTGAAAGAAAATAAGATTTTAAGGAAGCACTCCACCCCTTTACAAAAGTCTTTGTGATGCAGCATCTATTTAGAAATATGATCTTTTAAAGTACAGCAGGTATTCTTATCTGTTTAATCTCTTGGAACTTTTATAATTGTTTTCTGATTTAATGTTTACTAGTTTGTAACTAATCTTTTTCAGAAGGCACATTGTCCCTTTATTTTGTATTTAAATTACTCTTAAATAATGTGTAATTTGAATATGAGACTTCTAAAAAGTAGCACTTATATAGTTAACTGTTTATTTTCAAACTGACTTAAAAACTTTTTGTAAGATCTTATGTCAAGGACAGAGTTAATTTGTCACTACTGTGTGTTTCAACTTAGCAGATGCATGGATCCTTGCTTGGCTTAGTTCATTTTCTAAAACTTTTGAAAAAATGTCTTGGCATTAACCAACTGCAGTTCAGTAGTTTTTCTCCTTTATTCTCAAACTGGTGTTGTGTCGCATGCTTCTGGGTAAGATGATTTCTTCTTTTAAATTCAGATTTTAATTAATATGTAGTGTTTGTTTACATTGTGTACTAGAGCTCAATGTATCACTAACGCTTTTTGTGTTTAACGTATCTCAGAGTGTTTGAAGTAACTGGAATGAAATAATTAACATTAAACCTCACCTCAGAACAAAAAAATAAAATAAAATTGAATCTGATGTTTCACTAAAACTTCTAGTACTTACTGGATATCTGGAGAGCCCCCCTCTTCCCACACACAATGTCTTAGGATATAGGACAGATCAGTGCTCAAAATTGTTGCCAGTATTTTTTCATACCCAAAGTTTGTCGCCCTCACTTATTTAGATTATACCAGTATGACCAGGATCACAGACAATTGAGCTAAGAACATGGACTTTAAAATCAAATCGACCTGGGTTCAGATCTCTACTCAGCTGTGCTATCTTGGGCAACTGAATCTCTCTGAGTCTGTTATATCCTTGAAATGAAGATACTACCTCAAAGGAGTCTTCTGAAGGATTAAATGAGATAATATATCTGAAGGACTTAGCACAGTACCTAGCCTGTAGTAAATGCTCAATACCTGGTTGTTACTAAGATTCCCATATGGAATGGTAAAGTTCAGCAGGAGCAATTAACTATCCAATGACTGAAGATAATGCCCTGCCTTTTTCCGGCTGATATACAAATACATTACTTGATCTCAAGGAAGCACCACTCAAAGTTCATGTCCTCCTAATGGTGGGATAGCAGTAACACTCTTCATACATGGAAGGACCACATACCTTTGAAAAGTATCAGTGAAAATGCACATAGTGCAAATTGTGTAACCTTCATGCTTTTATACCACACATCTTTTCTTTCTGTGCAACAGGCAGTTTTTCCAGTTTTATATTTTCTATTAAGCAACTAACAACATGTTCAAGTTTATTTTAATTACCAGGAATTTTAAGAGTATAGTATTTCCTAGGATGTTGGCATGGACAAGTGATTGCTTTTTAAGATGATTAAAGTTAGCTACCTTAACGTTATTATACTTGCATATATTTTTACCTTATAGAATTAGAACAATTCAGTGTATATTCTTAATTCATTAAACAATTTTACTGAAGCTAATACACAAAGACTCTGTTCCAGTCACAGATTCAGCAGCAAATGAGACAAACTCTCTGCCTCGTGAAGCTGATATTCTAATAGGGACATAGACAGTAAACACGAAAAATAAAACGTGGTATATTATGTGAAAAATACTAAGAAAAATACTAAGTGAAAAATACTAAGAAAAAAATAATGCAAGTAAGGGATAGAAAGTGTGGGAAAACAATTTTAAAAGAAGGTGGCTGGAGAAATGCCTCACTGAGAAGGTGTTCTTTGAGTAAGAAAAAGAAAAGGAGGCAAGAGAATAAGCTACGTAGGTGTCTTGGAAGAACATTGTAGACAGAGGGAACATCAAGTACAAAGGTCATGAGGCAGGAACAAAAGGGACTGCAGAAGAATGTTCCAGAGAAAGCATACTAGGAGGTGAAGTCAGAGCCTTGAGGGGTAGGGGAAAGATTATCTAGTCTTGTAGGTTACAGTAAGGACTTTAGCTTATATTCTGGGTGAGTCATATGGGAATTCTTTGAAAGATTTTGAGCAGAGGAATGGTATGATCTAACTTACATTTTGAGACTAGTACTCTGGCTTCTGAGTTTAGAATTTATAGTAGAGGTACAAAGTGGAAGCCAGGAGACTAGACTGGCTATCCCATTTATCCAGTTGAGAGATGATAGTGGCTTAAACCAGGACAGTAACAGTGGAGGTGGTGAGAAGTAGTTGAATTAGATTCAACTGATTCAAACCCTTAAGATTTGCTGATAAATTGCCTGTGGAATGTGTGAGAAAGAGAAGGGAGTAAAAGGGTGAATCTAAGATTTTTGGTCAAAGCAAGTGGAATAGATAAGAGATGGGTAAGACTGGGTGAGATAGGATTGTGGAAGGATGATCTCGGTTTTGAACATGCTAAGTTTGAGGTATTTAACTGACATCTAAGTGGATCTGTTGAGAAAACAGATACATAAATCTAGTGTTTAAGGCAGATTTCCAGGCTTGAGGGAGAAATTTGGAAGTCATCATGACATAAATATGTGGTATTTAAAATTGTGAGGTTCAAGGACCAAGCCTCATATCATTTAGAGGTCAGGAATATGAGAAAAAAGCAGAAAAAAAAAGGACTGAAAAGGAATAGCCAGGCAAGTAGGAAGAAAACCCGAAGAGTATGGTCTCCTGGAAGCTAAGTAAAGAAGTTTAAAGCAGAAGGGGGTTCAGCTGTGTTAAAGGCTGCCAGTGGGTCAAGGAAGAGAACTGAGCTTTAATTGACCTTTGGATCTAGTAGCATGGAAGTCACTGGAGACGCTGATAAGGAGAACAAGTTTATAGAGTGGTAGAAGACATAAGCCTGATGGTAGTGGGTTCAAGAGAAAACAGGAGAGAAGTGGGAGACAGAGAGCCATAGACACCCACCTCTTTCAAGCAGTGCCGAAGAGTTGGAAAATAAATGGGCTATAGCTGAAAATAAGGTACAAGGGAGGGAATGTTTTCTAAGATGAAAGGAATAACAGCTGGTTATGAAGCTGAAGGGAATAGTTCAGAAGAGCAGGGGAAATTAATGAGGCAGGACAGAAAGGGAGGAATTGGTAGAGTAGCACTTCTGTGTCCTTGTAAAGACAAGGTGTAATACACAAGTGAAGCTGCTGGCCTTAGCTAGGAACATCAACAGTTCATCCATGGTCACAGGAGAGAAAACAGTATGTGGCCACAGATGTGATGAAGTGGGTAGATGTAGTGGTGAGAGTCGGTGGATATTCGCTTTGGATTGTTGCTGTTTTCTCTGCAAAATAGGTCAGCTACTGAGAATGAGGCTGGATTAAGAATGTTGGTGGTCTGAAGAGAGTAAAGTATAAAATCCGGAAGAGTGGGCCCGTGAGTGGACTAGTGCAGTGTGGTCTCTCTGCATGAGGGAGAGCCCATTTGTGGTAGCAATCACAAATTTAAAGTGAGACATTCAGCACAGTTGTGTGTTTCTCACAGCAAATTCAGCTGCATAGGTACAGCTACAGATTAGGTGGAGAATTGGATAGGATAGAATCAGGCTGAGGCTGAGTTGATTAAGTACAACCAAGTGAGAGCATGGCAAGAGAGATGAGTGCGTTTGTCAGGGACTGAGTATGATTGCCTATGGAATTTAAGAGGAGCAAGACAAAGGTTTCTCCCAGCAGCACTATAAAGTAGGTCATACAAGCAGTATCCCTGTTTTACAGATGAAACCATTAATACAGAGCTTTTTGTAAAATTATACTTTAAGCTCTGGGGTACATGTGCAGAACATGCAGGTTTGTTACATAGGCATACACATGCCATGATGGTTTGCTGCACCCATCAACCCATCATCTACATTAGGTATTTCTCCTAATGCTGTCCTTCCCTTGGCCCCCCAACCCCCCGACATGCCCCTGTGTGTGATGTTCCCCTCCCTGTGTTCATGTGTTCTCATTGTTCAACTCCCACTTATGAGTGAGAACATGTGGTATTTGGTTTTCTGTTCCTGTGTTAGTTTGCTGAGAATGATGGTTTCTAGCATCATCCATGTCCCTGCAAAGGACATAAACTCATTCCTTTTTATGGCTGCATAGAACCATGTTTTAAACACAGATCTGTGAGCCTAGAAAATTTTTGTTGTTTCTCTTATGAGACATTTTATTCTTTTTTTTTTTAAGTGAAATGGAATGTTCAAATCTTTTTTGAAGTGAAATCAATAGGCTGAGTATAACCCCTTGAAAACCTCTTGACAAGGAAGTATTATAGTTTAAGATGATAGGCAAAACTGGGCAGAGGCTGGCTAGTGTACTTGAAAGAGCACTGGGTACTCAATTTGTGCTCTGCCATTCATTTGCTTCTCTGTAAGATGAGGGATCATTCAATATCAGTGGTTCAAATATTCAGCTGAACTGGAAGTTCCAAGGAGTCCTTTAGGGGCTGTTATAGCCTCCCCTACTAGAGAAACTCAGCTTTTTGCTTTTATCTACACTTGTGTTTTTATATCGATGTAAGATTTTATTCAAATGGATGACCCATTACCCCCTCACTACCTGCAGAAAGAATTTGAAAACCTCTAGACTAAATGATCTTTCTGGTTTCTTTCCACCTGAATGTTCTTTGAGCCTTGCCTACTTTGTGTGTGTGTGTGTGTGTGTGTGTGTGTGTGTGTGTGTGTGTGTGTCTGTACTAAGCACCATGAGGATTACATAGAAAGCTTTTCTCTTTCTCTAACACCTAAGGCAAATTGTATAAAAGGTTAAATGTATATAACATGAATAGCTAAAAAACATACAGTGCAGTTTAAATCCAACTAAAGTATAAATTCTTCAAAAGCTATTTTCTATTTCTTTATATATTTTCAGCCTTAAGTCTGTAGATTTCTCAATTGAGGGTAGCATGGTACTCACCTCTTAGGGTAATTTTATAAATGTGAAGACATGCTTTCATGTCTGCTAATATTGTCTCTGAGAATGTATGCATTGAAACAAGTATTTTTTGTTATTTTAAATTAGTTTCTTTATCGTACTCTTTTACCAGTAAGAAATTATTTTTTAAAATGGTGTGTTGGTACATTATGACTATCCTTAATGTTTATGAAAAGGTATCACAAAATATTTGTCATAAGAAAGACATGTTGGGTTTGATATGGTTGAGAACTACTGGGCTGTGTTCTATACTAAGGTACCCAGAAGTTTGGAAGTGAAGGTAATATAATCATGTATCAGATCAAGTGGTAGCTTTCCTAATGATGTAAGGAATTAGAAAAAGTGAAGATTGTTCTGGACTTGAGTAGTCATGAAATCTTCAATGGGAGGAGAGGATTGTTAGAGGGGATCTTACATATTGAGGACCAGTACTGTGATAAAACACTTGACACGACACACCTTATCTTGAAGAAATGAGTGAGCAGACTTGTCTAAGAGACTGAGAAAGTACTTTTAGGTAGGGTAAATCATAGAATTTAAACCTGGAAAGGCCCTAAGAGATCATCCAGGCCAGATATTCTTATTTCATGGTTATTGCCTTTTGAAGTTCATGGATGGATTTCAAGGAACTTGTGAGTTCCTTGAAATTGTATCATTTAGCATGTCTTTCTGAGGGGAACTGGATTTCTAGGTCTCATTGTCAAAAAGGCCTACTGATCTAGTGTGCTCCCAGACTCAGGCAGATGGTTTGCTTAAGGTTACATAGGCAGTTAGGGGCAAAGATGAGGACTGACACCCAGTGATTTCTAGTTTCTTGCTCATTTCAGTGCACTCAGCTAAATGAAATAAACAAAGGCAGAGGCAGGGTTAAGCTACCATTTTATAGTAGATGATATAAAAACAATCAACTAGCCTGGGGTCAATTGAATTAAGTGTGTTAGTCTTTCTACAAAAGTTGCAGAAGGATGGGCTTCAGTTTGTCTCTTCAAAGTTGACTAATACTTTGATTTTTATTGTTGAAATATGCTACTACTCACCAAAATAGCTTTCTCAATGGAAGGCAAACTCCTTGAAACATACTACTATTCTTGGGATGGGTACGGTGGCCCCCTTCTGTAATCCCAGCACTTCGGGAGGCCATGGAGGGCAGATTGCTTGAGCCCAGGAATTTGAGAACAGCCTGAGCAACATAGTGAAACCCCATCTCTACAAAAAGCACAAAAAACCTAGCCAGGCGTGGTGATGCACATCTGTATTCCCAGCTACTCCAGAGGCTGAGATAGTAGGATCTCTTGAGCCGGGGAGGCAGAGGTTGCAGTGAGCTGAGATCATGCCACTGTACTCTAGCCTGGGTGACAAAGTGAGGTCTTATCTCAAAAAAAAAAATTACCATTCTTGAGACTGTTTCTGTGGTTTCTTTCCAATGACACTGCTTTTCTAACCTGCAGCAGCCCCCAGCTTTCTGCGTAATGCAATCAAAATTACCTTGCCTGATTTGTCAGATCTTGTAACTACCATAGTGTATTTAGTCAGTGTGTACCCTATGCCCCAGTCAGACTAGTGTCCTTGCTATTGGTACTTCCTATTCTCCCAAAGTCCTTTCATTCCCACCTTTGTATCTTTTTTCATATGGTCTCTGAGCCTGGAATGCCTTCCATTCCTCTTTCATTTCTAGATGCCCAACATAAGATCCAGCTTAAATCTAATCTCCACAAAGCCTCTCCTAGTTACTCTTGGCCATTTTGCACTTCCTCTGAACTCCTTTTGCACTTATTGTTTATACTACTGCTTATACTGTGTGTTGTAGTTGTGTATTAGTTATGTATTACCACAAGGCTTTTCAGTAGAATTGCTTTAGTGATCATCTTGGGAATTGGGATTCCCGGAATTCTGGGGTGGGACTCTGGACATCCCCAAACCCTGTTTCAGCCAGAGCAACTCCACTTTTAGTATTATATATGGGCAGTTTGCAGTAGTGTTTTTTAGAAGAGATGGTTTAGTTGTACCCTTGTCCCCATATGCCCAAACAGTTTAAAAAACACTGGATCTATCTTCTGTGATAGTTGACTCATAAGTGTTAACTTGTAATAGGCAAGGACCAGGAATTAATACTACTTCAGACTTGTATTACCACTCCTAGGCAACTAGTGCAGTTTTGAGCACAAAGTGGACATGTAGGAAATGATTTTACAATTGTATTGCTCCCATATGGGGAATAGGAGATAGTAAATAACATTACTTCAGAAATTTACTTTAATGAAGAACTCAGAATAATGTTTCTGGGTTGATCTTTGAGAAATAAATCTAAGTTGGTAGTTTCTGCCCCACTCCCCTCCCTTTGGATGTACGCCTAACCCTATTTAAGGCTGTCTAGTTTATATACACGTTTAAGAGAAATCTCATTCTTGGCATACCCTATTCTTCCAAAGTTTTGCCAAACTTAAATATCATATTCATGTATTTGTATAAGTATTAAGGCTGTTATTCAACTCACAGAATGATATGCAGAGCACCAGTACACCTGGAAACCTAGAAAAAATTAAATTCAGGAGTTGGTGTGCTCAAAGACATTTATGTCAATCATGATTATAAATGGAAAATACCGGCCTTTCAGACCAGTTATTTCAGTTTTCTGTAATTAATTGTGTAAGCTCATAAAGACCTGAGTATTTAAATCAATTATGCTATCAACTTGTTAATACTCTTTTGTTTTTGTTTTTCCTGCTCTCTGTTTGGTTCATTGTCATCACCTACAGGTGTACTTTATTGTCGGCTTCCAAAGATTACTAACTTTTATCTGTATCACTAAGATTGAACTGCCTTGGCTCTACTGCTATTCTTACTGCTGCTTCCGTTATTGCCTTCTTCAGCAAAATAAGGCTTTCAAAAGCCAAAGAATAACAAGAAATAAGCACCATTTTAGAAGCCTTTCCACTATGAAACTTAAGCTAAATGTGCTCACCATTATTTTGCTGCCTGTCCACTTGTTAATAACAATATACAGTGCCCTTATATTTATTCCATGGTATTTTCTTACCAATGCCAAGAAGAAAAACGCTATGGCAAAGAGAATAAAAGCTAAGCCCACTTCAGACAAACCCGGAAGTCCATATCGCTCTGTCACACACTTCGACTCGCTAGCTGTAATAGACATCCCTGGAGCAGATACTCTGGATAAATTGTTTGACCATGCTGTATCCAAGTTTGGGAAGAAGGACAGCCTTGGGACCAGGGAAATCCTAAGTGAAGAAAATGAAATGCAGCCAAATGGAAAAGTTTTTAAGAAGGTAAAGTATTTTAGTGATTTTCATTTATTTTTTTAAAGACGAAGACACATTTGTTTTATCATAAATCGAGTGTGTTTTAAATATGCTGGCATTCTATTATAGTGATGTGTAAAACTACTCAGAAGCCGCTCATAGGTTCTGTATGTTCACTTAAGAGCATTTTTGGAGTTTTATGCTTTGGATAGTATTTAAATTGCTTGTTTGAATATACTAATATTAGAGAGTATATCACTTTGACAGTTAATTCTTGGGAATTATAAATGGATGAACTATCTTGAAGTGAACCTCAGAGTGAACAACTTTGGTAGTGGACTCACTGCACTGGGACTAAAACCAAAGAACACGATTGCCATCTTCTGTGAGACCAGGGCTGAATGGATGATTGCAGCACAGACCTGCTTTAAGTACAACTTTCCTCGTAAGTGCCTCATGTTTTTAGAGAAGGGAGAGAAGACTCTTTGCTTGCATGTGAAAATTGTTTTGAGATGCTTATGATTTAAAAGTACGTGTTGGTTAGCCGTTTTACACACAAATTATGTCCATAATACAGTATGTAATATTGTGGCTAAAAGATAACTAGTAACTCCTGTTAAATATGGTAACTTCTAAGAACTAATATGGGAATTGGCATCTTTAAGGGATGTGATTTAGACTTTTATTTTCCAATTGGAAATGAATTGTACCTAAAAGAGTTGGAGTTTGGGGGTATTTTTTAGAGGTGATACACAAAGAGTAATGATTAAAAGAACGAGAAAAAATTCTTAGGATAATTCAAGTTCATTGCTTCATTTTGAGATCCCTTATTTGACTTATTCCATTTTACATGTGAAATATGCATGTGACAGCTGGAATTGGCATTAGATATGTTAGAAAGTAAAATTGAGTATATTTCTAACACTCAAGCATTTGTTGTTGTCACCACTTAAGAAATAAACAATGCATTGTCACATAGTAAGTACTATATTGTTTGTTGAATGAAATATAACATTGTAGGGTAGGATTGGAGAGTTTGAATTTCAAAGAAAAAAATAGGTAATATGGAAATGATCCCCTGTGTACCCATCACCCACTTTCAACGATCAACAGCTTGTGAAAAGTGGCTAATTTTAACCACATTGTTGTTTCTGGTTGCCAGTCTAGAGCTCAATTTCCAATTCTTTCTAAGTTTAGAAAATGTCCTTTGATTCTAACTGATCTTGGTTTAAGTTTATGTTTAATCTTTGTTGGCTCCTAAGGAGTAGATCTCCTTGATCCCTCTAATTAAAGTGTGGAGGTCACCAATCACATTGGACATTGGACTCACTAAAACGGCTTCTTAGAAGGAGTAAGAACATTATTTGTGGCTGATCTTCTGACTTAAGAGCCTTTAGATTTTCAAGGACATATCTTTTCTTTGGAGGCTATGGCCAATGAAAGTGTGTATCATGAGAAAGCCCTAGCTGGGCCAGTCTACCTGAATTGAGTTCAGCCAGTACCTATTGGCTTTGAGCATCTTAATTGACAAGATTTTTGATCAGCTGTGGCAATGCCAGTATTTCTGGGTTTCTTCAGGTTTAGGAAGTGAGAGTTCTGGGAATTTGTAAGAAAAACTTTGTGCTACCAGGGAGTTTGAGGCAAGGTTGAAGGGTAGTAACAGAGACTATGAAATCAAATTAAATTATACAATGTCTTGGTGTCTCTAAGTGTACCTATTGTTAAAGACTGACTTAAATTATATCTCTTTCTACTAGATGTTTATTACTTAAAATTTGTGTTTATTTTTATTATGTAGTTGTGACTTTATATGCCACACTTGGCAAAGAAGCAGTAGTTCATGGGCTAAATGAATCTGAGGCTTCCTATCTGATTACTAGTGTCGAACTTCTGGAAAGTAAACTTAAGGTAAATATGAAATTTTCTTTTAATTCATGGTTGCATTGTCTGGCAGGACAGGAAAATGTTCAGTAAGTGAATTTTTGTTGTAGGCTCCAATTTAATAGCTGTTTTGTTTTTCTTTCTGTTCAACAGACTGCATTGTTAGATATCAATTGTGTTAAGCATATCATTTATGTGGACAATAAGACTATCAATAAAGCAGAGTACCCTGAAGGATTTGAGATTCACAGCATGCAATCAGTAGAAGAGTTGGGATCCAACCCAGAAAACTGTAAGTAAAGCAGTAAAAATAATTTAATTTACCTATTCCAGGTTTGTTATTTCAGTAGGTCAGGGAAACAAGTGACATGAATAAATCCACAAAAGTTCTTTGACTGAAAAAAAAAAAAGTTTAAAAATGTTTAAAAACTATCAAGACCATATATGACTAAGATTTTCTCTCCCTTTCTCCTCAAAAAAAGTAACTTAGTAAATTTCACTAAATTGTTGAGATGTAATCAGTGGTTCAGACTTTATGGCAGTTGCTGTCAAATGATTCTTCTTTTTTTTTTTTGATATGGAGTGTTGCTCTGTCACCTAGGCTGCGGTGCAGTAGCGCCATCTTGGCTCACTGCAACCTCTACCTCCTGGGTTCAAACAATTCTCCTGCCTCGGCCTCCCGAGTAGCTGGGATTACAGGCACCCGCCTGTAAAAATACTAAAAAAAATAAATACTAATTTTTGTATTTTTAGTAGAGATGGGGTTTCACCATATTGGTCAGGTTGGTCCCGAACTTCTGACCTCAGGCGCTCCATCTGCCTCAGCCTCACAAAGTGCTAGGATTACAGACGTGAGCCACCGCTCCTGGCCTGATTCTTCATTTTTAAAAAATAACCCACTATAACCTTCCAATTTGGGCCTCATAAAAGAATAATGTCTTAGGCCTTCCATTTAGTAAACTTTCTGAAAAAAATGCTTAATGCTAGTTATTTTAATGATGTTTCGGAGGATGCAAAACTGCTTAGCAATATTAATGCTTGGATTTATTTTACCATTGAGACGGTGTTTGGTATTTCATTTGAAACAACGGTACCTTGTAGCAAAATGTCAGTTGGCCATCAGGGCAGAGAGTTGAGGAAATTAATACTCCATTTGAAGAGTTTCCTTATAATGGTTAATGAGATGGTTATAATACCATACTACAATGAGGAGATGATTCATTTTTGCAGAAGAAAATGTTGGTCGAATTTCTACTCAGCTTCTGAACATTTTACTATTAGATAATGAACACACGTTTATAATAACAGGTATAGATTATAGCTTTCTGCCATGTGTCCAGAATGGCAGAGAGTCTGAGATTTTACCCTGCTTGCAGGTAAACAGATATGCCTGCAAAACTTCATGGGACCATAGACTTTTGGGTCAGAGATGAGGGACACTTTTTACTCACAACAATAGCAGTAGCCAGAAGTATCATATCGGCATTTGTATCATGGGAGAGGAACTCTGAGCTTAAAGGGCCTGAATATCTTATTTTTTTTTGTACTGGAAAGTAAGCATGCCTGCTGTTTGCTCTGTAGGGAGACACTGTCTCTGTGAAACATCCTTGTAAAAATAGTCTGGAACAAAGTCAGTGTCTTTGCTTGCAAGATGTGCAGAACACGAGACCCATGGAGAATTGTTTCTCTATTCCAGGTTGACTCTGTAAGATTGGGGTAAATTTGACTGGGAAGTCCTGCTTGGTCGGGATCAGTTGCCAGTTCTGCTGATTCACCAAAGGGTGTTGGCACCAAACTAAGGGGTCAGCAGTCTTCATAATTTTGTGTGAGCAATGATATAATAGGCCATATATCCCAGTTAGTGCTGTTCATCTCTGCAATAGATGGGATACATATGTTTTTGTGGTACATAGTTATTATGATGCCACTTTTTGCATATTTATTTAAAAGTGGGCAGAAGCAAAGTATCACATTATGTGCTTAGATTAAGATGAATTTAACTTAGCTACTGCTGTTGCTTTGGTTAATCATCACAGGAAATACGCAGTCCTTATTTGCTTGGTTTATAAACTATGACTATATCTTTAAAAAGCCTTAAAATTAGCCGGTTTAAGTATGACTTTATCTTTGTTTCAGTGGTATAGCTCACTGTTTTAAAAAATTATTTTAACTGGTGTATAAAAATGTAAATAATTTTTGTAAAGATTTTTAAATCTTATAATCCTGTTAAACTTGTATGTAATTCTGATATATCTGTGGCTTCTTAGCCATTTTGGTATATTCTTGGAAGGAAAAGCAGTTACTAGGTTAGCACTATACACTGTCTTAGAAGTGGAAGCTCCGGGGTGCTATTTAAAACTTAGCATCTTTGAGTTTAACATCGGAGTCACCTTTAAAGATCAGATCCAGTGGTTTTCAATCAGGGGCATGATATGATAATCACTTGTGGAGCTTTTGTTCTATCCCAGACGTACTGAATCTGAGTTTTCAGAAAGGGGGTTCAGAAATAGTATTTTGTTTAAGTTCTACAGGTGATTCTGATACCCACTAGTGGTTAATAACCACAATCTGTTCAGCTGTCTTATTTTAGAGATGAGAAACTGAGGCCTAAGAAGTTTGTACACAATATTCTATCCTCCTGATTCTCCAAAGTCCTAGAAATTTTTCCACAATATTGTTCTATATACAGTACTGTGGAGGGGCAATGCACACACAGGGATTAGGTTAAACATCCAGAAAATGGACCAAATTGAGTCCAAAATTCTCACTGTAACCAGAATTTGATAAACATTTTTGTCTTCTAGCCCAGGCTGAAGCACAGTGGTACGACCATAGCTTACCACAGCCTCAACCTTTTGGGATCACCCAATGCTTCTGCCTCAGCCTCTTGCATAGCAAGGACTACAGGTGCATGCCACTGCATCCGGCTAACATTTTTAGTTTTTGTAGAGACAGGGTCTAGCTGTGTTGGCCAAGCTGGTCTCGAAATCTGGGGCTCAAGTGATCCTCTCACCTTGGCCTCTCAAAGTACTGGGATTACAGGCATGAGACACCTCACCCAGCTCATTTTGATGATTTAAAGCAAATACTGTCTATTGATAGTTTACCATTATGCAAAATCTAAATTTCCTATTATTGTTTAGTAATTTAACTTTTGAACTGACATAAATGTGGTATTTTTCATTCATTCATTTAGTGAACATTCCTCCAAGTAGACCAACACCTTCAGACATGGCCATTGTTATGTATACTAGTGGTTCTACTGGCCGACCTAAGGGAGTGATGATGCATCATAGCAATTTGATAGCTGGAATGACAGGCCAATGTGAAAGAATACCTGGACTGGGGTAAGATAATTTTTTAACTTTCTTCTTAGATATCAGAGTTCATGCTCAGCATTCTCTAAACTCAATCTATAATAAAATGATAAAATTTGTTATTGGTATTTATAACTTCAAATGCCTTTTCAAGAATGGTTAAAATATTTCTCTTATTTTGTTTTAGACCAAAGGACACATATATTGGCTACTTGCCTTTGGCTCATGTGCTAGAATTGACAGCAGAGATATCTTGCTTTACCTATGGCTGCAGGATTGGATATTCTTCTCCGCTTACACTCTCTGACCAGGTGACAAACTTTTCAGTATATTGGCATGATCATATGATGCCACATAGTTTGGCTGAGAACACATTACTAGGACATGAGATATTTTAATTCAGCTAAAGCGTTTTCCTTGACATCAAAATAGCTTCCATGAACAATAGGTAGCTATAGTAAATTACCCCACAGATTTGTTAGCATTGCTTTAGCTATATATTTTAAAATTATTTCTTTTTCTTTTCTTTTCTTTTTTTTTTTTTTTTGAGATGGAATCTTGCTCTGTTGCCCAGGCTGAAGTGCAATGGCATGATCTTGGCTCACTGCAACCTCTGTCTCCAGGTTCAAGTGATTCTCCTATCTCAGCCTCCCAAGTAGCTGGGATTACAGGAACTCACCCCCATGCTCAGCTATTTTTTGTATTTTTAGTAGAGACGGGGTTTCACCATGTTGGCCAGGCTAGTCTCAAACTCCTGACCTCAGGTGATCCGCCTGCCTCAGCATCCCAAAGTGCTGGGATTACAGGCGTGAGCCACTGCACCCAGCCTTAAAATTATTTCAAAATGAAAAATTACTTTTATCTTTCTCTACTAGATTTTTACTTTTGAGAGCCACGATAGAGAATATAAATACAATGAGCCTTTTTGACACACTAACCATGAGCATTGGTGGGTTTTTTTGGAAGGAGATATGATAGAGTTTTGGCTCAGTTTTCCCGAGATTTTTCTAGAACAGTGCTGTCTGATACAGTAGTCACTAGGCAGATATTTAAATAAAAATTAAGTAAAATTAAATTGAAAAAAAAAATTATTTGCTTTGGCCATATTTCAAGCTCTCAGTAGCTGCATGTGACTAACAGCTACCATATTAGGCAGCAAAGATAAAGAATATTTTCATCATCACAGAAAGTTCTGTTGGTCAGCACTGAGGCAACTCCAAAGGTAGTCTCAGCTTACTGTACTAAGTCAGGATTCTTCCTTCTCCCTGTGGTTCATAGCAGAAAGCCCAACAATGAGTAGGGTTAACTCATGTATGTTATGCCCATTTGAAATTACACACCTAATACCTATTGGCGACAGTTCTGGTTTTGTTTGTTTGTTTGTTTTTAAATTTTTTCTTTGGAATAGTTGATGTAGAAAAGCTTCAAACAGGCATGGGGTAAAAAGGAGCTACTAAAGAAGCTGTGGGGTTCCAGATGCTGAAAGAAAAAGCGAGTATAGATAGAAATGACTTGTCAATATGTGGCTCTGCTCCTCCAACACTGGGGGCCCGACTGTTATTTTTCAGAGCCCCCCAGGCAATGCTGCCTTTTGTTTGAGAGTCTCCATGGAGCATGCAGTTGGTAAGATATGTCCTTGGTGCTCACAGTTAGAAATTGTAATACTTTATTTGTAGAAATACCATTTTAGGGAGAGGTTAGGTAGGTTGTATACTATTGAGACAAAAAGTTAAATAGTTTCTTTTTTTTTTGGACTTGAGATTCCAATCACCTTTTTTTTTGTTTTTTTGTTTTAGGTGTATGACTCAAAGTGTACAAATATTAAGTGTATTGCTTGATTAGATTTAATAAGCATATACACATATAGACCTCTGTGATCATCACCATCTAGATTAGGAAAGCAAAGAACATTTTCAGCACTCTTGAATGTCCCTTGTGTTCCCTCCTAGTCATTACCACATTGGATTCTCTTTGAAAGAAGAATCCAGCTGAGCATAGTGGCTCACACCTGTAATTCCAGCACTTTGGGAGGCCAAAGTGGGTGGATCACAAGGTCAGGAGTTCGAGACCAGCCTGGCCAATATAGTGAAACCCCATCTTTACTAATAATACAAAAAAATTAGCCAGGCATGGTAGCGGGTACCTGTAGTCCCAGCTACAACTGAGGCAGGAGAATTGTTTGAACCAGGAAAGCGGAGGTTCTAGTGAGCCAAGATAGCACCACTACACTCCAGCCTGGGTGACAGAGTGAGACTCCATCTCAAAAAAAAAAAAAAAAAGAAAAAGAAAAGAAAGAAGAATCCAGTCTCCTTTTAACATGGCTTTTTCTGTGAGAAAAAGTTCTGTTCCAAATAACTTCTAACTTTGTACTTTAAGAAACACCATCTCTTTGTACGACAGGGTGCTGCTGTATTTCACTATAGCACTCAGCTATAAGTTCACACTTAAGATCTGCTAGAATAGTAATGAGGTGAATAAATACACTATCCAACTGATAAACAGAAATTGATCTAGTAAAATCAAAGTAGACCTATCAATAAGACTGAGGCTTAAACTCTAAAAAAATTAGTAAAATCTGTGATGAATATGTTTTATTGTCATGCATTTTTCTTGTGATCAGAGACATTATTAAAATGTAGAAAACATTTCAGTAAACTTTGAGTATATATATTTTTCCCTTTGTGAACTTCAGAAGCTGTGACTAGCCATTCTTTTCTTTTTCACTGACTTTCTGAGAACAATAGCCTCAGTGTGGAAAGGAGGGACAGTTGGAGTCTGTTGCTGGTCTGACTTAATTCTTGCTGTCTCTTAGGCCAAGCTAGTACATTAGAAGCCTGTTCAATAAAATTCACACCTACTTTTAAAATGAACTTTACTATAAAGACTCTCAATCTTACTAGGAATCTAAAACCCAGGAACTTCCTTCACATAGGAAATTAGAAGAACGCAGGAGACTAGAAGCACCTCATTTGAAGCCAACTGATGATAGCAATATTGTCATAACCAGGATTACTATGATCACAAGAAGACAGCATAACTGATAAAATTACTAAAAGTAAAATAAATAAATAAATAAATAAGGGCTTCTTATTGCTTCTGCTATCCTGGAATTACTCTCTGTAGCAAAAACTGGTCAATAGCATGCAGAGGGTAACTCTGACCTGAAGAACATGAGAGCCCATTTTGTCTCTACAGAACAGCCCTTCTGTGTATGGTATACATGGTTTGTGTGTAAGTTTCCACTTGCAAATTTGCATAAACTTGCACATACATAAAATGAGTTATTTTATCTCCTTTATCCAGATTAAATAAAAGTAGGAGAAAGGCAACTTAATTCTACCAGGAGAACTCTCCTCTCTATGGCCGAGCTGGTAGTTCTTAATGGATCACAGTGCTTAACAGCTGGTTTTCTTCTTCCCTGTATTAGCAATGGCTAACATATTGTAAACACCTAAACTTGCAGGCTAATGAACTGTGTTACAGCAGATTTTTATTTTTATCTTGCTTTTTCGGTGGGTTACTTTATCAACTTTTCTACCAATTGTTCTAACGTTT
Organism: Sapajus apella; assembly: GCF_009761245.1. Classification (NCBI taxonomy): domain Eukaryota; kingdom Metazoa; phylum Chordata; class Mammalia; order Primates; family Cebidae; genus Sapajus; species Sapajus apella. The sequence goes on from NW_022437013.1 coordinate 5,733,381, forward strand.
GAAATCCCAAATATTATTTATGTGTATAAGAAAGAAAGATAAAAAGGGAATATGTGCATGTTTATGTATATATATGTGCAGCCCTGCTTTGTCCCTGGCAGTGTCCTCTGTATCTTACCAACCAGAATATTACCAAATTAGGGTTTCACTATGTTAATTTATGTTCACAGTGGTGTCTTTAAGATTTGGCTTTGCCTATTGGTTGATCAAAGAAAGTTAAAATCACCTTCAATTTTGTTTTAGTGTTATGTCTGTCTTAATCAAGTTTTTTTTGCAAATGTGGTAGTAGTCTGTGCTATATTTGAAAATATGTTGTTAATAAGAATGTTTGATGCATCAAAATATTCCATTCTCTTATTATCCTGCATCAAGATTTCTCCTCTAAGGAAGGTAGGAAGGTGAAATGTGCTAGAAGTTATCTGTAGCACTAAAGTACTTAACCTTGAATTTGTAGGTTGTGATAGTTGTTAACAGATAATCACAGAGCAATAAAAGCTCCAAGTCCATGTTTAGCTTCTGTATTTATTATTAATATTTGAATTACAACATGATTTGTTAAGGTTGCTTTTCCCGATCATATTTACTTTTTCCTCAATATAGTCCAGCAAAATTAAAAAAGGAAGCAAAGGAGACTGTACTGTACTGAAGCCCACACTTATGGCTGCTGTTCCGGTGAGTACAGAATATGAATATGAATATAAAAGGATTGTTTATATAATTTATTGCTTGTACTTGGACCTTTTAAAAAGTAATATGCTTCGATATGTATCTATATTTTAAAATAATTTTGCCTTGTTGAAATCACAGCAAATGTGTTCATTAAAATCTTAAGTACCATACTGGGGAAGACAAAATGGTAAGCTTTTGAAATGTATGCCTGTTTGAGTTTGCTGATACATGAAAATTAGGTGATGAAAATGACCTAGTTCAGATTACTTACTGTGAGAATGGGTCAGACTGTTTTAAGGTAGAATATACTCTAAAGATCATCTTGTTTAATGTCTTAATTTAAAACAAATGAGGAAACTTTAGGCCATCCTAAGGAGCTGAGGAATCATATACAAGGTGGAGGATCTAACCCCTCCCAATCCTCTTATGGTGATTAAGTAAACTGAAAATTGGAGAGTGCTTCCAAAGGAAAAAAGTGTAATTCTATATATTCAGAATCCTTATGTGAAATACTGCCTTTAGAAAAAAACAAGATGTTACATTTTATAGCCTTGTAATAATGAATTTTGGAACATTTAACACCATGTTTCAGATTTGTGTAATCAAATATGTTCTAGCTTTTTTTATGCTTCAGAAACCCCAGAAAGACTGTGTATCACTATTGCTTATTTTATGATCAGACTTGAAATCTTATCCCAATATCTTTCACAGAATTACTTTTGTATATGGAAAGTCTAAGATTAGATAAGAAAGTGTTCAGTCCAGGTTTTCCTGAGAATTACAGATGGAAGGTACTTAATGGTCTTCTTAGCTTCTAATTGCAAAATTACCAAATAACAAAGAAGTAGAATAGGTCAGAGAAGCCTTTGCCTTTTTATTTAGAGGTGCTGTATAATTCATAATGTTTTCAAACAGAAAGAAGAGGCTTCTGACTAAAACCATAACAAAAAGTTGCTAATAATAGCTAGTGTAGTGCTTCCTATGTCCTAGGCACTGTGTGAAATGCCTTTCTCACTTCATTCTTTCTAAGACTGCAAGGTGGGCCCTGTTATCCGTATCTTATAAAGAAGGAAAGTTGACCCAAAGCCACACAGCTCGTAGGTGATGGAATTGAAGTTTGAACTCCACCAATCTGATACTGGTGGAGTACCAGTCCACCAGTGTTCTTAACCACTATAGCTGTCTATTTAGGACTGTTTTATGTTCTTGTTATTATTTCATTTTGGAAAACAATACATGGGCTTTATTATCTAGCATAAGGAATTCCCTAGTAAACCTTATCGGATAACATAGGAAGGGGTAAGTGCTGAGGTGTCAAAGAAGTAATCTTAAATTTTATGCCTAAAGGATAAGCACAGTTAGCAGATAGGCTGCTTATACTCTAATTGCCCATTGTCCATTCTTCCCTGCTTTACTTTGTGTCTTGAGGGGCTATGTTCTGTGCATGAATTACCAGTGCTTCCTTGTTTTATGACTTCTAGTTGGGTTCAGCCAATTGGAGGCCCTCATGAGAGATCAGCGGGCAGAAAGATGGAGAGTATGCACACTTATCACCTTTGTTCCTTTGCTGCAAATTTTATTAGTCGTCAGGAGCCCCAGTTGGATAGTCTCCTTCCCATTGGTTGTAACCAGGTCTTTGCCATGGCTATAGTCCTCATCCAGGTTCCAGTGACACTTCTTTTCTTACTTCTTGAGGCCTTGAGATAGTTAATTGACTATGTTGCAAGTCCATTGGCACCTCATCAAGCATTATTGTTTCCTTTTTAGCTCCTCCTATTCCTCCAGAAATAGGCCATTTTTTTAAAAAAAACACTTTTTATTGAGAATTATTTTTGATCGAGTCTGTTTTTTGAGTTTGTTTCTTTCCTGGGTTAGAATGAAAGATTTATTGAGTACTATAACATTCACAAAGAGAATTAAGAATAAGTCACTACTTATCACAGTGGCTCCATTGAATATCCTGTAATGTTAGATTGAGATAAAGGGAGACTTAATGTGCCAACAATAAACCCCGCCAATGTATTACAACTTTATTATGTTCCTTACTGATCAAGACCTTGCCCATGTTTATGATTAGTATCTAGTGCTGAAAGGGGTAGTAGGCATGGTTCTTACACATCTGTCTCATTCCCAAGCACTTCCCCCCTCCTCCTCACCTCCCCCCTCCTTTTTAAGATCTCATGTGTTTTTTAAGAAGGATGGTTATAGGATATTCAAGTCCTGCTAGGGAATGATTGGGGTTTATGTCACAGATCTAGAGAAATATTTCAATTATATAATAGTGATTCCTTTTGTGGAAATGGAGAAAACAATAGTACCATGCTTGAGTGCTATGGTAACCATTTTAAGGAATAGTTCTGCTGTCTTCATTTGTGAGTGGCACTATTCTAATACTGAAAGAACTGCCCATTAAGTTATTCATTATAGCATACCTTAATTTGTACTGGTAATTGAAGTATTTAGAAAGACATATTTATAAACGGGTGTGCTTTATGTAATAATTCTTGTTAATTCGTGCTAAATAATTTCAAGAAAACATCATTTAGTGGTAGTCTGGGCTGTTTGGTTTTTTTGATTTGTATTAACCTGGGAGTCAGTATATCTTAAACCTGGACCTACCTCCAATTTTCCAAGTTTGTGTGAGCAAGAATATTGTTCTTTGCGTCTATTAAAATGGAATAGAAATGCTTAAATTATAGATAACTTAGGATTTTAAGAAACTGTAGTGCTTTATGCCATGTTATAAGAGGGTCACAAAGTTGTAGTAAAAAAAGAGAAAAGCATCATGAATAGATTCAACATAGTTAGGTATATTTTGTACTGTTTGAGAATAAGTGAATATATTGTAAAGGAGAGATTAAAATTTTTTTTTCTGTGACAGCTGAGTGAATTCTTTAAACTCAAGCTAACGTTTCTTAAAAATTTAGATTAATGTAATACATAGAAATGAAGAAATCCCCCATATCTGTCCTTAGTCTTTTTGAAGTAGTGAACAATAATCAATGAAATTAAGTATATAATTAAAGAAACAAATATGTTCATTATGCTAAACACTTTTACCCAAGATGTTGCAAGCAAGGTACCTTCAACTAAGATCTATGTCCATTCTTTTCAGATTATTGAATATTTTGTTTAACTTTCAGGAAATCATGGATAGAATTTATAAGAATGTTATGAGCAAAGTCCAAGAGATGAATTATATTCAGAAAACTCTGTTCAAGATAGGGTATGATTACAAATTGGAACAGATCAAAAAAGGATATGATGCACCTCTTTGCAATCTGTAAGTACATTTCATAAGCTCTGTGGTTTGAGCCTTTAAATTTTTTTATGCTTTTAAATCCAGAATATGAATAAATAAATGGCAAGTTAATTCATTTGAATATCACCACCATGATCATAAGATTGAATTTCTCTTTTACTCTAAGTTTTATTGTTTATATAGCAAGCAGAGGACTCTCATCCTGGCCATTTAACAAATTTTACTAATTGAGTACATATTTAAGATTTAATTATAAAATTTAGTCTCATGAAGAAAAACTAAAATAGATGTTTGAATTAAATACTTGAGTATAAAAAATGTCATTTCTAACTAAAGAAACTGATCTTCATTGGATAAAGTTTTCTGATTTATTTTATTCAGAAAATAGTGTGGTAACTATATGAATATAACCATTATTTTAAATGTGATGTTGAGGAGTGGGGCTGGGGAAGCGTTTTTTTTTTTTTTTGGAAGGGAGATAAGATAGGTAACTAAATGTTCCAAAGATAATTTAAAAATTTTCCTCTGATGTCATTATTTTCTTTCATTTACTGTGTATCAGCATAGTTTCCCTATACTGCACATTATTTTTCTTCATTGTTAAAGAGATTTTTCTGGCATTTTATTGTTATTGTAGTTTAAGTTCTGTGGTACATGTACAGATCTTGCTGGATTGTTGCATAGGTACGCACATGCCATGGTGGTTTGCTGTTTCCTTCCCCCTGTCACCCACATCAGGTATTTCTCCCAGAATTATCCTTCCCCAACCTCCCCACCCACCACTGTCCTTCCCCTAGCCCCTCAACCACCAAGAGACCCCAGTGTGTGGTGTTCCCTTCCCTATACCCATGTGTTCTCATTGTTCAACACCTGCCTATGAGTGAGAACATGCAGTGTTTGGTTTTCTGTTCTTGTGTCAGTTTGCTGAGAATGATGGTTTCCAGATTCACCCATGTCCCTACAAAGGACACAAACTCATCATTCTTTATGGCTGCATAGTATTCCATGGTGTATATGTGTCATATTTTCTTTGTCCAGTCTATCATTGATGGGCATTTGGGTTGGTTCCAAGTCTTTGCTGTTATAAACACCGCTACAGTGAACATATGTGTGCATGTGTCTTTATAATAGAACGATTTATAATCCTATGGGTATATACCCAGTAATCGGATTGCTGGGTCAAATGGAATTTCTATTTCTAGATCCTTGAGGAATCGCTACACTGTCTTCCACAATGGCTGAACTAATCTACCCTCCCACCAACAGTGTAAAAGTGTTCCTATTTCTCCACATCCTCTCCAGCATCTGTTGTCTCCAGATTGTTTAATGATCGTTATTCTAACTGGCATGAGATGGTATCACAATGTGGTTTTGATTTGCATTTCTCTAATGACCAGGGATGATGAGCATTTTTTCGTATGTTTTTTGGCCTCATAAATGTCTTCTTTTGAAAAGTATTTGTTCATATCCTTCACCCACTTTTGAATGTTTGTTTTTTTCTTGTAAATCTGCTTTAGTTCTATGTAGATTCTGGATATTAGTCCTTTGTCAGATGATAGATTGCAAAGAAATTTTTCCCATTCTATTGGTTGCTGGTTCACTCTAATGATTGTTTCTTTAGCTGTGCAGAAAATCTTAAGCTTAATTAGATTCCATTTGTCTATTTTGGCTTTTGTTGCCATTGTTTTTGGTGTTTTAGTCATGAAGTCCTTTCCTATGCCTATGTCCTGAATGATATTACCTAGGTTTTCTTCTAGGGTTTTTATGGTGTTAGGTCTTACATTTAAATCTTCAGTCCATCTGGAGTTAATTTTAGTGTAAGGTGTAAGGAAGGGGTCCAGTTTCTGCTTTCTGCACATGGCTAGCCAGTTTTCCCAACACCATTGATTAAACAGGGAATTATTTCCCCATTGCTTGTTTTTGTCAGATTTGTCAAAGATCAGATGGTTGTAGATGTGTGGCATTGCTTCTGAGGCCTCTGTTCTGTTCCACTGGTCCATATCTCTGTTTTGGTTCCAGTACCATGCTGTTTTGATTACTGTAGTCTTGTAGTATAGTTTGAAGTCAGGTAGTGTGATGCCTCCAGTTTGTTCTTTTTGCTTAGGATTGGCTTGGCTATGTGGGCTCTCTTTTGGTTCCATATGAAGTTTAAAGTGGTATAGATTTGCATATGTTGAACCAGCCTTGCATCCCCAGGATAAAGCCTACTTAATTGTAATGGATAAACTATTTGATGTGCTGTTGCACTTGGTTTACTAGTATTTTATTGAAGAGTTTTGCATTGATGTTTATCATGGATATTGGCCTGAATTTTTCTTTTTTAGTTCTCTGCCAGGTTTTGTATCAGGATGATGTTGGTCTCATAAAATGAGTTAGGGAGGATTCCCTCTTTTTGTATTGTTTGGAATAGTTTCAGAAGGAATGATACCAGCTTTTCTTTATACGTCTGGTAGAATTCAGCTGTGAACCTATCTGGACCTGGACTTTTTTTGGTTGGTAGGCTATTAATTGCTGCCTCAACTTTGGACCTTGTTATTGGTCTATTCAGGGTTTCAGCTTGTTGCTGGTTTAGTCTTGGGAGGGTGCAAGTGTCCAGGAATTTATCCATTTCTTCCAGATTTACTGGCTTATGTGCATAGAGTTGTTTGTAGTAATCTCTGATGGTAGTTTGTATTTCTGGGGAATTGGTGGTGATATCCTCTTTATCATTTTTTATTGCATCTATTCAATTCTTCTGTCTTTTTTTTTTTATTAGTCTGGCTATTGGTCTATTTTGTTGATCTTTTCAAAAAACCACCTCCTGGATTTATTGATTTCTTGAAGGTTTTTTTTTGTCTCTATCTCCTTCAGTTCTGCTCAGATCTTAGTTATTTCGTGTCTTCTGCTAGCTTTTGAGTTTTTTTTATCTTGCCCCTCTAGCTCTTTCAATTATGACAATAGGGTGTCGATTTTAGATCTTTCCTCGCTTCTCATGTGGGCATGTATTGCTATAAATTTTCCTCTAGACACTGCTTTAAATGTGTCCCAGAGAATGTGGTACGTTGTGTCTTCATTCTCATTGGTTTCAAAGAACATCTTTATTTCTGCCTTCATTTCATTGTTTATCTGGTTGTCATTCAGGAGCCAGTTGTTCAGTTTCCATGTAGTTGTGCGGTTTTGAGTGAGTTTCTTAATCCTGATTTCTAATTTGATTGCACTGTGGTCTGAGAGATTGTTTGTTAGGATTTCTGCTCTTTTGCATTTGCTGAGGAGTGATTTACTTCCAATTATGTGGTCAGTTTTAGAGTAAGTGTGATGTGGTACTGAGAAGAATGTATATTCTGTGGATTTAGGGTGGAGAGCTCTGTAGATGTCCTGGATAGCCATATTGATTTTCTGTCTTGTTGATCTGTCTAATATTGACAGTGGAGTGTTAAAGTCTCCCACTATTATTGTGCGGGAATCTAAGTCTCTTTGTAGGTCGTTAAGAACTTGCTGTATGTATCTGGGTGCTCCTGTATTAGGTGCATATATATTTAGGATTGTTAGCTCTTCCTGTTGCATTGATCTTTTTACCATTATGTAATGCCCTTCTTTGTCTCTTTTAATCTATGTTGGTTTAAAGTCCGTTTTATCGGAGACTAGGATTGCAACCCCTGCCTTTTTTTTTGCTCTCCATTTGCTTGGTGAATCCTCGTCCATCCCTTTATTTTGAGTCTATATGTGTCTCTGCACATGAGATGGGTCTCCTGAATATAGCACACTGATGGGTCTTGACTTTTTACCCAATTTGCCAGTCTGTGTCTTTTGATTGGGGCATGTAGGCCGTTTACATTTAATGTTACTATTGTTATGTGTGAATTTGATCCTGCCGTTTTGTTACCGGCTGGTTGTTTTGCCCTTTAGTTGATGCAGTTTCTTCATTGCGTGGGTGGTCTTTACAGTTTGGTACGTTTTTGCAGTGGCTGGTATTGGTTGTTCCTTTCCATGTTTAGTGCTTCCTTCAGGGGCTCTTGTAAGGCAGGTCTGGTGGTGACAAAATCTCTTAGCATTTGCTTGTCTATAAAGGATTTTATTTTTCCTTCACTTATGAAGCTTAGTTTGGCTGGATATGAAATTTCTGTGTTGAAAGTTCTTTTCTTTAAGGATGTTGAATATTGGCCCCTACTCTCTTCTAGCTTGCAGGGTTTCTGCCAAGAGATCTGCTGTGAGTGTGATGGGCTTCCTTTTGTGGGTGACCTGAATTTTCTCTCTGGCTGCCCTTAGCATTTTTTCCTTCATTTCAACAGTGGTGAATCTTGACAATTATGTGCCTTGGGGTTGCTTTTCTTGAGGAGTATCTTTGTGGTGTTCTCTGGATTTGAATGTTGGCCTGCCTTGCTAGGTTGGGGAGGTTCTCCTGGATAATATCCTGTAGAGTGTATTCCAGCCTGGATTCATTCTCCCCGTCACATTCAGGTACACCGATCAAGCATAAATTAGGTCTTTTCACATAATCTCATATTTCTTGGAGGCTTTGTTTATTTCTTTTCACTATTTTTTTCTCTGATCTTGCCTTCTTGTTTTATTTCATTGAGTTGATCTTCAATCTCTGATATCATTTCTTCTGCTTGGTCGATTTGGCTATTGAAACTTATGTATGCTTTGCAAAGTTCTCGTGCTGTGTTTTTCAGTTCCATCAAGTTGTTTATGTTCCTCTTTAAGCTGGTTATTCTAGTTAGCATTTCGTGTAACCTTTTTTCAAGGTTTTTAGTTTCTTTGCATTGGTTTAGAACGTGTTCCTTTAGCTCAGAGAAGTTTGTTATTATCCACCTTCTGAAGCCTGCTTCTGTCAATTTGTCAAACTCATTCTCCATCCTGCTTTGTTCCCTTGCTGGTGAGGAGTTGTGATCCCTTGGAGGAGGATAGGCGTTCTGGTCTTTGATGGTTTCATCCTGTTTGCGCTGGTTTCTTCCCATCTTCGTGGATTTATCTGCCTTTGATCTTTGATTTCGAATGGCGTCTCTGAGTGGACGTCTCTATGTTAAAGTTGAAGCTATTTCTTTTTGTTTTTTAGTTTTCCTTCTAACAGTCAGGCCCCTGTGCTGTAGGATTGCTGGAGGTCCACTACAGACCTTGCTTGCCTGGGAATCACCTGCAGGTGCTGCAGAGCAGTGAGGATTGCTGCCTGATCATTCCTCTGGTAGCTTCGTCCCAGAAGAGTACCTGGCAGGTGTCAGCCAGAGCTCTCCTGTATGAGGCATTTTTTTTGGTTATTCATGGGTCAGGGAGCCGCTTGAAGAGGCAGTCTGTCCCTTGTCTGCCTGCAGAGGTGCTGCTGGGCTGCCTGGGACTCAGCCTGGCTGCTGTATAGGCTTCCTCTGGCTTTTGTTTGCACAGGTGAGATTAGACCTGCCTTCACAATGGCGGATGCCCTAACCGCCACTGAGTTTGATCATCCTGTGTCGAGCTTGAACTGATGTGCTGGCTGTGAAACTCTGAAGCAAGAGGGCTTCAGTTTGCTGGTCTTTGTGGGGGTGGGACCTGCTAAGCCATATCACCTGTCTCCCAGTTTTCAGCTCTCCCTCTTTCTGGAGGGCGGGTAGATCTGCCCTGTAGGTGCTTTCGGCGCTAGTCAAAAGTTCCGCCCAGATCTGTGCTGGAGCTGTCACTCAGATCTGTGTTGGTAACTTGCAGTGCTTTTTAGCCTGGTGTCATTTTCCCGGACTGTGGGTTGCAAAGGTCATGGGAGAAGCACAGTATCTGAACTGGAGTGCCATGGGGGTAAAGTCCCTGATCATCCATCCAGCTGCACTTCCTGGGTGGGGCAGCACCCCTCTCTGCCTCAGCTTGCCCTCCTTGGGCTAACACCCACTGTCCAACAAGTCCCATTGAAATGAACCTGGTACCTCGGTTGGAAATGCAGAGATCACTCGCCTCTTGCATCTCTCTCACTGGGAATTGCGCTCTGGAGCTGTTCCTATTTGGCCATCTTGGCGGAAGTCCTATCTTTTCTGGCATTTTTTTTCAAGGTGTTACTAGTTGTTGCCTTGTTAACCTGTCATTCTCATCATGATTCTGACATTGAGATGTTTAACCAGTTGTGGAATCTTTCCTAGAGCTTATAAATTAGTGTGTTGCCAAGAATAATGTATGCATATACTAAAATCATTTATCCTCCTGTTTATCAAGGTTACTGTTTAAAAAGGTGAAGGCTCTGCTGGGAGGTAATGTCCGCATGATGCTCTCTGGAGGGGCCCCGCTATCTCCTCAGACACACCGATTCATGAATGTCTGCTTCTGCTGCCCAGTTGCCCAGGGTTATGGACTGACAGAATCATGTGGTGCTGGGACAGTTACTGAAGGTAAGCATTATTAATGTGGTAAATATTCTATATCAGCTGCTACTAATAAAATGCATTTGCATTACCTTTGGAAACCATGGTAACTTTAAAATACCTCTTAAGTAATATCAGATTCATTGCAAATTGATGTAGTTTTAGTTTTCTGAATTCTTAGTTATAAATATCATATGGACCCTTTAATTTTAAGCCAGATAGATAGATAGATAGATAGTTTTTTTTTTTGCGGGGGGACAGAGTTTTGCTCTTGCTGCCCAGGCTGGAGTGCAATGGCATGACCTCAGCTCACTGCAGCCTCTGCCTCCTGGGTTCAAATGATTCTCCTGCCTCAGCCTCCTGAGTAGCTGGGATTACAGGCGTGTGCCACCATGCCCAGCTAATTTTTGTATTTTTAGTAGAGATGGGGTTTTGCCATGTTGACCAGGCTGGTCTCAAACTCCTGACCTCAGGTGATCTGCCCATCTTTGCCTCCCAAAGTGCTGGGATTACAGGTGTGAGCCACCGTGCCGGCCACCTTATAAATATTTATGCTACACTGTTAGTCCTCAAAATTCTGTCACCCTGGTCCTTTAGTCTTTTTTTTCTAAATGATCGCTTCTTTAGAGAACTATACTGATAAAAATGAAGTATCACTTTTATGCTCCTTAAATCTATGTTCCTGTCCTGACTTTGCCTTCCCTTTTGTTATTTTCAGCAGCCTAAAGCAAGGTTTCTCAACCTTGGCATGGTTCAAATTTTGAATCAGATAATTCTTTGTTTCTGAGGGCTCTTGCTTGCATTGCAGGATATTTAGTTGCCAAAGCAGATGTTTATGTGGTCTCCCCAGCTGTGACAATGAAACATATCCCCAAACATTGCCAGATATCCCATGGGGGGCAAAATCACTTTAGGTTTAGAAACACTGGCATATAGGAATTGGGTTTTTTTGGATGATCTTATTTTCACTTTAAACTCATTGTGTCCAAAATCAACGACATTATTCTAAATTGTCTCTCTATTGACAAATTTGTTTGTATCAATGGTATTGCCATCCTTAAAGTCATTCAGAGTATTAGCTTTGAAGCCATCTAATTGTTTATTTTAAAATATTTTCAAATGCCGTCAGATCATTCCTTGATTAGGTTGCTCCTTTCCCTCCATAACCTTTGTCATTCATCCAGTGTTTTATTGCTCCATTCGGCTTTGACCTAACAGCTTTTTTTTGAGACTGAGACTCGTTCTGTCACCAGGCTGGAGTGCAGTGGCATGATCACGCCTCCCGGGTTCAAGCAGTTCTCCTGCTTCAGACTCCCGAGTAGCTGGGAGCATGGATGTGCACCACCATGCCCAGCTAATTTTTGTATTTTTAGCAGAGATGGGTTTCACCATGTTGGCCAGGATGGTCTCAATCTCTTGACCTCATGATCTGCCTGCTTCGACCTCCCAAAGTGCTGAGATCACAGGTGTGAGTTATCATGCCAGGCCTTTTTTTTTTTTTTTTTTTTTTTTAAGACAGAGTCTCGCTCTGTTGCCCAGGCTGGAGTGCAGTGGCACAATCTCAGATCACTGCAACCTCCACCTCCTGGGTTCAAGCAATTCTCCTGCCTCAGCCTCCCAAGTAGCTGGGTATACAGGTGCACACCACCATGCCCGGCTAATTTTTGTATTTTTAGTAGAGGCAGGGTTTTACCATGTTGGCCAGGATAGTCTTGATCTCCTGACCTCGTGATCTGCCCGCCTCAGCCTTCTGAAGTGCTGGGATTACAGGTATGAGCCACCACGCTTGGCCCACAGACATCTTTCAATGCCCACTCTTCAATAATGTCTTTCCCAACTACTTCATTTTGCATTCATTGTTTGAGTCTCTAAGCTACTATTATGCTCACCTTCAGTGTCATGCATTTAGTATTTAAATGTTGTCTAAATTGTTTCACATGCATTTCTTCCCAGGTCATTTGTAAGGTCATTGAGTGCAGGGTCTCCTTATCTCTCATGTGCTTTCTTCACAATAGTTAATGTAATGCTACTTACATAATAGACTGTCCATAAATATTTGATTATTGCTAGCAATAATCACAAGCTGCAAAAGAATAAAATATCATCATCATGATGATGTTTGATACCATCAGCTAACATCTTTTTAATGCTTAGCTTGTGCCAAGAAGTGTTAAACATTGTCCACATATCATCTCATTTAATCCTCACAGCATATCCCTATATGAAGTAGCTTCTATTACTATCCTTATTTCATAGAGGGGGAAATGGAGGATTAGAGAGGTTAAGTTACTTGTCCGTGTTACACAGCCAATAAGGGGTAGAGCAGGAATTCCAATCAAAACCTATCTTGTGACAATCTTAGGTAGATAATGGTGGAGCCATCTCTCCTCCTTTAACAGAGATTTTTGTACTTTAATTACGTAAAATATAACCATGAAAAGCAAAAATGATGTAACAGCAATGGAAATCATTGCACTGTTGAAATGGAGTTGAAATACTGAAAAATGATCACACTTTGCACTCCTTCTTTTGTCATCTTTCTGACTCTGGCTCTAACTCTGATATTCCTGGTACATTGGTACAAATTTGGAATGTGGTATGCTAATATCTCTGTTACTTTTTCCTTTACAGTAACTGACTATACTACTGGCAGAGTTGGAGCCCCTCTTATTTGCTGTGAGATTAAGCTAAAAGACTGGCAGGAAGGTAAGAATTTTATGGAAAGCTCTAGTGATTCAGGATATGCTGAAAACTACTATCAGCTTTTTGACTTTAATTTCTTTAAAGTCTGGGGACACAAATAATTCTCTGCTGTTTTGCTGTTGCCTGTCCCAGTGCATTCTTTTTCCTCAGTGATATCTTTAGGTTCCCACGAGGAAAACAAAATCTCTAGAATCTAGGATTAATGATTCTGAACTTGACAATACTTCAAAGTAAACAGAAAAAAATTCCTACTGGGGCTTTTTCTGGGATTGGAGAAGGTGAGGATCCTTGAAACTTGACTTTACTAAAGAGAATGATTGGGCTAAGAAAGAAACCTCAGATTTTTAGGAGATAGAGTAATGGGTTGCACACATACACACACCAACTTCTTGGATCCTGACCTGAGCAAAGATTTTCATAGTTCAGACTCAACTGTTCAGCTATTTGTATAGTTGAATTTTTATATGTACCTGCAGAGACAAGCCACTTAGAAGAAACCTACGGACATTGATGATCATCCTTTCTATAAATTAGCTGAAGGCAAATGTCAGTTGGCCTTCTTAATGAAAGATACTAAATATAGACATTAACTACAATAAAGTGAATTGTTAAATAAATAATTAACAGCCTAGCCATGCCAGATAAAGGAAGAATAATTAAAATGCTTAAGATTTTAAAAGAATATTTACCTTAGGATGGAATCATGGGCTAAAAATTTAAAGTACGTGTTACCTTGCAGGATGTAACCCTTAGGTCATCCAAACCCCCCAAAATCAGTATGTTTTTATCTAACATAAACTTTAAGTTTCTAAAGCATTTTTTATGTGTGCTATTATAAGTGCTCTATGAGCAAATGACTTTTTCTTTTTAAAAAACGTATTTTAAAAAGCCAGTTGCATTCCCAAGAGTTTTACACCTTGGGACTTAGTCTTCTCTTCTTCCATAGTAATAACATTCCAATTTTACTATGAAAGTCTGAAGAAAATAGTATGTGCATATGTGTTTTGGACATCAACATCAGAATTATTTTACTAGATAAGTTTTTATTTGTTAGGCAGTGGAGTCAGATAAATGTTTAAAGGCAAAAATCTCCTTACCAAGTTTTTCTATAATTTTTTTTTTCTGATTTCCTGGTACTGGGCCTTAATATCAGTTTTGGGGAGTAGGTCCATTGTTAAACATGCATTTGGAGTTTTCCTTGCTGTAAAGACTCCTTGGCTTTATACTGTAGGAGTAATCTCAGTTTTTTTCATACAATGGGTTTTATCATGTTGAAATTTTGAATAGTTTTAAATTTATGAGAGCAGCTAACAACTGAAAGGAACCCTGATGTTAATCCTTTTATGACACAAAATCTAATCTGTATCTTAGTTTACAAATTTAGATTTTCTTAAAGTAAGCTTTATTCAGTAATAAAGAGTTAATGCATAGTGTTAAAATATATTAGTAGTTATTGTCAATTATTTTAATGTTTGAACTTTTAAAGTCATGACTGGCCATAGGCAAAACTAATACAGTTTCCTTCCTGTTTCCCGTAGTCCCCTTTTCCTTCTCACTTTATGGCACTACCTTTTTAAGATACTTACTACATGTTCTCTTTGATTAAAATCTCCTTAGAAAAAAATTTGAAATGCATTGATATCAATGTGTTAGTAATTTACTTATAACAGCTTCAAGTGTTACTCTTCCTGGGGTGGAGAACTCTATAAACACCTAGCTGATGGTGTTCTGTGAAATGTTACGATATGGGAAGGTTTGAGATGGGTAATTGTTGGTGGTAATTATCATTGAATCTTTCCTGGTATTTTTAAAATCACAGTCACCCACTATCCTCATGTAAATCTTAGAAAATATAACCTAATGTTCTCTCATAAAGTGATATAAAATTTGATCAGCAGAAAAATACTAACATACAACCTTTAAGAATTAATGAAAGTAGATTTTGTTGTAGAACAATAACGAATTTACTTTTATGATTTCCAGGCGGTTATACAATTAATGACAAGCCAAACCCCAGAGGCGAAATCGTAATTGGTGGACAGAACATCTCCATGGGATATTTTAAAAATGAAGAGAAAACAGCAGAGGATTATTCCGTGGATGAAAATGGACAAAGATGGTTTTGCACTGGTGATATTGGAGAATTCCATCCCGATGGATGTTTACAGATTATAGGTCAGAATGTTTACTTTTTATGGTTTTCTTGAGTTTTTATAACTTCAATATATATGAAAGGTAATATTGATCAGTCATCAGTAAGGTTGATGGTTCCATTCATTCAAATTCTGGACAAGTTATTTAACTTATTTATGAGCTTTTCCATCAGTAAAACAGGGACAATACCAACCTCATAGGGCTGTTGCTAAGATTAAATGAGTTGATATATGTAAAATATTCTAAACAGAGCCTGAACGTTAGTGTAAGTACTAGCAGCAGTAGCAACAACAGCGTTGAGTGTAGCGAGAATGGGCAGGGAAATAGCAGATTAGTAATGAGAAAACAAAAAGAGCTCAGAGGAGGTCTTTCTTGGTCAACCACATGTGATTTTTGTATAACTATTTCCGTAACGTACTCTATGCTAGGCCTTCTTCACTCTACCTTTCCACCCAAGGGGCAGCATGGACACACACACACACACACACACACACACACACACACACACACACATACACACACCTAAATATATCTGTCTATCTCTATCTATCTATCTATCTATCTATCTATCTATCTATTTTACTGTTGGCTATTTATATGGGTCTAACTAGGCCTGAACTTTAGAAAATTAGTATCAATACTTAGCACTAGTCAGTTTTGAGAATGTCAGTTACTTTGGCATTGTCCTTATTGAGCCTACTGAAATGGACCTTTATGTTCAAGAACTGACTCCAAAATGGGCCCTTGTGATATTCACTTTGATGAGGCAAAAGTTAAAACAAAACTTGTTGATGAGGACCACTCAGCAGGATCCCAATCAGGTCTTTTTTAAGATATAGAGTTTCCTCAACTATGTCTAGTGACTGATTTCAATCTGTCTCTGGACCTCACGATATTTGACCTGAATAACGTTAGAGATTTCCTGGGAAAATTGGTTCTTCATCTAGAAATTTGATCTGCTGGAGAAATTCCCAGGAACCCATGGTTCAGTTGAGAACCAATAAGCTTTTTTTCCCCTTGTTTCTTAACTGCACTGGAATCAAAGGTTATTTCTGTAGAGTGGGCTCCCAGGCTATGGGTAGGCAAATCAGCACTCACACAAAGGTTCCCAGGCCATGTAATCATTATTCAAGCTGTGCCATCCAGTGCTAGCACTTTTTTAGAGCACTGTCATTTTAACAAGATAATGTCAAATGTGGAAAAG
The DNA here is from genome assembly GCF_009761245.1 of Sapajus apella. Classification (NCBI taxonomy): domain Eukaryota; kingdom Metazoa; phylum Chordata; class Mammalia; order Primates; family Cebidae; genus Sapajus; species Sapajus apella. The sequence continues at coordinate 5,749,669 of NW_022437013.1, forward strand.
GAGAGTTAACATGTGTTAAATGTGTTCTATATGCCAGACATTGTGGGATATGTCTGTAGGAGGCAGGCATCATTATCTTGATAAAACTGAGGATTAAGAGGTTAACTGACATGCCCAGAATCACTTATCTAGTACTAGGCAGAGTTACCATTGAAATTGAATGTTCCAAAGTCCTAGTTCCTTCTATTAACTTGATTATAATATTTAAGATTATAATAAGGTACCAAAGCTTTGGATATAAAGTGTAACTTTTAGCCAATACTTACTTAACTAGGGACTTTCTTTTTAACTGGTGTGTATGGGGAAGCATTATATAGATGCAGTTTTTGCCACTTTAAAAGTAATGGCAAAAACCACAATTACTTTTGCACCAACCTAATCATAATTTTAGAAGAAATAGTTTTGTACATAACAATTAAGGCAATGATATTCAAAGAAGACAGAATTGCATATACCTTAGTAAAACAGACTATGGATGACTTAACATTCTTTATGACTTAACAGATCGTAAGAAAGATCTAGTGAAGTTACAAGCAGGAGAATATGTATCGCTTGGGAAAGTGGAAGCTGCACTGAAGAATTGTCCACTTATTGACAACATCTGTGCTTTTGCCAAAAGGTAACTTTCCAAAGTTGTATTTTTTTTTGTTTCATAAGTCAAAAGATATTTAGAAAAGAATGTGATTACATATTATCATAAGGGTAACATCGATTTCTCTTAGAATTTTCATCAGATCTGGGGAATTGTACATTTATGAAAGTTACTGAATTCAATAGCTTGAACATTATTTGAGATAATGCAGACATGTTAACTGTTTATTGGACACCTGCATCTTGCTTAAATACTTAACTATGTCACAAGTTATTTCATTTAAAATCCATGACAACTGAGACTTAGCATAAGTAATTTTCACAATAAAGTAAGACAACTACTACATTTGAGATGAGTTTTGAACCCAAGTTTTTCTAAATCAAAAGCCTTAAGAGACTGAGTCAATTTCTTTATATGTTGATATATCTTATTTTTATGGATTTTATTCTTTTTAAAAATTGTAATTGCGGTAAAAAGCATGTAACTAAAATTTACCATCTTAACCATTTCTAAGTGTACAGTTCAGTAGTGTTGCGTATATTTACATTGGTGTGCAGCCAATCTCCAGACCTTTTTTTTCTTGCAAAATAGTCTATACCGATTATTAAACAACTCCCATTCTTCCTCCCTGCTTCCCCTGAAAACCACCATTTTACTTCCTGTTTCTGTGAACTTGACTTCTCTAGAAATCTCACATAAGTAGAATTATATAGTTTTTGTCTTTTTGTGTTTGGCTTAATTCCCTTAGTATAATGTCCACAAGGATTATCCATGTGGTAGCATATGTCAGAATTTCCTTCATTTTAAAGTCTTAACAATATTTCATTGTATCCATAGAATGTATGTTGTTTGTATATTCATTATCAGTGGACACTTTGGTTGCTTTCCCTTCTTGGCTATTGTGAATAATGCTCCTAGGAAAATGGGTATGCAAATATCTCTTTGAGATTCTGCTTTCAATTATTTGGATAAATGTCCAGGAATTGCTGCTGGCTCATATGACAGTTCTATTTTTAATTTTTTAAGGAACTGCAATACTGTTTTCCATAGGAACAGCACCATTTTTACATCCTATAACAGTACACAAGCATTCTATTTCCTCCACTTCTTCGCTAGCACTTGTTTGTTTTTTATAATACTCATCCTCATGGATGTGAGGGGATATTTTATTTTGGTTTTGATTTGGATTTCCCTAATGATTAGTGCCACTGAGCACCTTTCCCTATGATTGTTGCCCATTCATGTATTATCTCTGAAGAAATGTCTATTCAAGTTCTTTGTTCATTTTTTAAATTGAGCTATTTGGTTTTTTGTTGAGTTGTGGAAATTATATATTCCATTTGTTAACCCCTTATCAGATAGATGATTTGCAAATCTTTTTTTCTGTTCCATAGATAGCCTTTTTACTTTGCCAATTGAGTCTTTTGATACACAGAAGTTTTTAATTTTGACGTAGTTGCAGTTATCTGTTTTTGCTTTTCTTGCCCTTGCTTTTGGTGTCACATCCAAGAAATATTACCAAATCTATTCTCATAAGGTGTTTCTTCTATTTTTTTTTTTCTAGGAGTTTTATAGTTTTATTAGATTGGTACAAAAGTAATTGCAGTTTTTGCCACTAATGTGTAAATCCACAATTACTTTTGCACCAAACTAATAGTTCTTAAATGTTTAGCTTTTTTATCCATTTTGAGTTAATTTTTGTATATATTGTAAGGTAAAGGTCCACCTTCATTCACTGCAGGTGGATATCCAGTTTTCCTAGCACCGTTTGTTGATGAGACTGTCCTTTCCTCATTGACTGGTCTTAACACCCTTGTCAAAGATCATTTCTCCATATATACAAGGGTTTACTTCTAGCTCTCTATTCCATTGGTCTGTATGTCTGTCTTTATGTTGGTACCATGGGTTTTATTATTTCCTAATGAAATTTTAATAAATAAGAGAAATATATATTTTGAATTATCTTTACTGTTTCATTGACTAATTTATGAATAACTTTTCTCAATGATTTCATTTCTAGTTTGTTTTCTATCTTTTTAGTGACCAGTCCTATGTGATCAGTTTTGTGGTTCCTAATCAGAAAAGGTTGACACTTTTGGCACAACAGAAAGGTATAGAAGGAACTTGGGTTGATATCTGCAATAATCCTGCTATGGAAGCTGAAATACTGAAAGAAATTCGAGAAGCTGCAAATGCCAGTAAGTAAGAAATTGGTAGACTAGTATAGTCCCTAAAAGTCATCTAATAATGTCTTTTGCATTAGGCTTTCGAGATGTTCACTTTAATAATATAATACAGGGTTTTAAGAAACCTACTTCTTAAATATGTATAATGGATTTCCATGTTGGAACAATCCTTCAGTGTCATATAGTAGAATAATCTACCTAGTTCTTTATTGCATGTTTTAACATCTTTGAACATCTAGCCTGTGTTTGGAATGGTCCATGTTTGGGTAGATCTGTTATACAAGTCTACTTTGTGTCTGCAAGGTAGAAATTAATAACTTTAAGTTTAGTAACTAGTGTTTTAACCATGATTATGCTTTGTGTATATACTTTGGCTCTGTACATGGACTATCTCAGATGATGCATTAATAACCAATTGGAGAACATCTGACTATATAGTATGTGCCAGGAATTGTGTCCCACACTAGGAATACAGAAAGTAGTAAGACTCATTTCTTGCTCTCATGTAGTTCATTATCAGGTGAGAGGGGCACATAAGAGAGAAAACAATCTTAACAGCAATAGAGAAATGAACAGAGAATCATGGTACCACAGATGAGGGTACCTAACATACCTGGGGGGACATGGAATAGATGTCACTTGAGCTCATTCTTAAGGGTTGATTAGAAGTTAACCAGGGAGGACATTCTAGGCTAAGAAGCAATATGAGTAAAGGCAAATAGGTATGTAAAGGATGATCTGTGCGGGAACTACAAGGAATCTGGCATTACTGGTACAGTATAAAGTATGAGGTAAGGCTGTAGAGGTTAGCAGAGGCCAAGTTGTGTAGTGCCTTCTGTGCTGTGTTCAGAAATTTGGATGTAATCCTACAGGCAGTGAGGAGCCATTGGCAGGTTTTACTAGGTTAGTGACATGGTCAGGTTTGCATTTTGGATAGATGCAGTCACTCTGGAGGCCGTGCTGAAGATGCATTTGAGAGAGACTGGACTGAGGCAGAAGGCCAGTTTAAGAGGGCTGTAGGAGATACTTAGATTGGGGGGTGTTGAGTAATGAGGGCCTGAAGCAGGGAATCAGGAAACATTTATGAAGCAAAATTGGCATACTTCAATGATTAATTGGATAATGTAGACAAGGGAAAAGAGAAGTCTAGGTTAGCCCCCAAATTTGTAGCTGAAGTGACAAGGTAAATACTACTACTGATTGAGCTAGAAAATACAAGAGGAAGATCCGGCATATACAAGAAGATGATGAGGTCAGTTTGGGACACACATAGTTTGAAACACCTTTTGGATAGTCAAAGTTAAAATGTCCAGCAGGTGGTTGTGTATAGTCCAAATCTTATTGGGAGAGGCCTGGACTATACTATAGACTCAGGGATAATTGAAACCAAGAAGGTAGATGGGCCAACCTTGGGTGAGCTTGTAATGGGAGAACAGGAGGCTATGGATGGGTCTCTGGACAACACCAGCATATAAAGAATGGATGAAGAAAGAGATGTGTGTGGGAAGCATAATTTGCAAGATGCCAGGAGAGCAAAGCCCATGCAGACCACTGCTAAGAGTTTCAGGAAAGAGTAATCAACAGTTTTAAATTAGCAGAAAGGTCTGACAAAGCTTATTGGAACATTTATTGGAAAATTAAAGAGATTAAAAATTAATGCTCAACTTAAATAGTAGGCTTTTTTTTTCCTTTTTTACCAAAAAGGGATTCCATGTGGGTAGGTTGATTTTTATAACCTTTTTTTTTTTTTTTTTTTTTTTGGAGATGGAGTCATGCTCTGTCGCTTAGGCTGGAGTGCAATGGCGTGATCTTGGCTCACCACAACCTCCGCAGCCTGGGTTCAAGGAATTCTCCTGACTCAGCCTCCTGAGTAGCTGGGATTACAGGCATGCGCCACCACGCCTGGCCAATTTTTGTATTCTTAGCAGAGATGGGGTTTTACCATGTTGGTCAGGCTGGTCTCAAACGCCTGACCTCGTGATCTGCCCACCTGGGCCTCTCAAAGTGCTGGGATTACAGGCGTGAGCCACCATGCCTGGTCTTTATAACCTTTTTTAAGTTTCATTTTTATCAATATAACAAGTATATATAATTTTTAAAATATCAATATTATGGACTTGCAACAAAAGCAGCCCATATTGTATCCCTCTTTCCCCAGGTCTCATCTGTCTTCAACTTTAGTCGTTTTCTTAAAGTCTCTGACATTCGCCTCCATTTTTCTAAAGAAAATTGTTATATTGCTCCTTCTTGAATTTTTCATTTCTGATATTATCTATGGACTTCCAACCACTGAAGATTTAACTTTCTTATAACCATTCTCCTCCTCTTCCCCCCTACACTCTTTCTTTTCCAATATATAGTACAATTCATATTTTAGACCCAGGTTTACATTATGACTATGAAAATATTCACAGCTGAACTACATAGTGTTTTATGATTATATTTCCTTTCTTGGACAATTTTTTGGTTTTCCCTGGATCTTAAAATTTCCTTTCTTTATTAGTTTTCTGTATACCTATTCTTAAGTCTTCCTGTAAACTCTGATAGAATTGTAAAAATTCTCCCTGATACAGGAAAGGATAGCGTGTCTGTATTTTTTTTTCTCAGAGACACACTTCTTAGAGCCCTTTATCCTCCTGCTGAAATTTAGACAATCTGCTCCCCAAGGCTTCCGTTTACTGTCATCCTGGGAATTTCTTTGCTTCTCTCTTATGTTGGATCCTGTTTCCTGAATTTCATATCTGTCTTTTTGCTTGTTTACTTGCTAGTTTAGATAGAGCACATCCTTCAGCAGCTTCCTGAGAAAGGTGCATGGCCGGTAAATTTTTGAGACTGTGCTTGCATGTCTGAATATGTTTTTATTCTGTCCCTATCCTTGAGGTGTGTCTTGGCATATTTTAGAATGATAAATTCTAAATCATTTTTCCTGAACACTCACAGACTTGGTTCTGTTGTCTTCCAGCTTCGGTGTTGCATTCTGATTCCCATTTATTTCTGTATGATCTATTTTATCTCTCCTAGCTTTCAGAGTCATGTTAATTTCTGATATTTTCGTAGTTCATAATGATGTATCTTAGTGTGGGTCTTTGATCATTTATCATTGTACATACTTGGTGTGGGCCTTTTCAGTCTGGAGATCTCTGCCCTTTAGTTCTGGGAAATGTTACTTTATCTTTTGTTTGTTCATTTGCTTTTTTCCCATAATTCCCCCCCTGCCCTGTGCATCTATTTCTGTATGGCTGTTGGACTTCTAGCTTTCATCCTCAAATTTTATTATCCTTTTTAAATTTTTCTATTTCTCTTTTTGTTTTATATTCTGGCAGAATCTCAACTTTATCATCTCTTCGACTACTGAATTTCCAGTTTCCACCGTCAGAATTTTAATTTTCTAGAGCTTGCTCCTGTCCTCTCAGTGTTCCTTTTATTAGCACCCTGTTGCTCTTTCATGGATGTGACATGCATTGTCTCTTATTCCTCTGAGGATATTAAGAGGAATCCTTTTTATGTAGTTTTCTTCTGTTATTGTCTCCTTTTCCTCCTCATTGCGCTTTATGCTTGCTTTGGTCGTTGCCTCCCAAGTGTCTGCTGATCCTCGTATGTCCATATTTAAGAACCAGGTACTGAAAAACTGTTTAGAAAGCTTACTGGGCTTCACTGAAAAGGTATTCAAATGTTCGTGTCTTTTTCTCTTAAGTCATTCTATTTCTCCAAAGGAGATTTTTCCAGTCTCTTGCCCTGGTGGTACTAGCCTGACTGCCAGAATTCTGGTAGCCAAAAGACGTAAAGGAGTTATTGGGGGGATGAGGGAGCAGTGGGTCTCACCTCACTGATTCCTTCTGTTTTCAGCCTTATTCTCTCCTTCTGTTGTGCCTAATGTCCTTGAGTCCTAAGACTCTGCTTCAGTTTTTCCAAAAAGTAGACCTGTCTACAAGCGGCTTTGGGAAGAGCAGCACAGGGTGAGGGAGAACTATTCTCTAAACAGGCTGGGGCCCAGTGCTTTTGTTTCCAGCTTTACCTCTCATCTCTATCTTCAGACGCACTGGCTTTAGGGGGCACTTGCCCAGGCTGTCCTGTGAGGGCAGTTTGTTGCTTGTTGGCAACCTCTTCTGTTGATAGCTGCTTTGGCTCCCTCAGCCCTAAGTTAATTACCACTAATTCCTGTACTTTTTGTAAGCTTTTATTGCACTTTCTCATTCAGTGCCGTTTTTCTCTTGTTTCACTTTTTGCCTTGTGGTTAATACTGTTTCATTTTTAAATTATTCTAAACAATGTAAATTTTTTTTTAGGCAGAACAGAAACAAGCTATGTACTCTTCATGTTTAGTAGGAAGCTGTTAACCTAATTTTAACCTACTGTTTTTCTCTTACAAATAAAAATATCATTTTTCTGATTGTAGGTTATTTATACTTGTTATAAAATATTGGACAACAGAATATTATAAAGAAGGAAGTAAAAATCACTTGATAGTAGTTTATCTTTGGGTGGTGAGATTACATTTTGCTATATATATGTGTGTGTGTATATATATATATATATATATACCTGTCAACATCATTAAAGTTTTTCTGTCAATAGATAGAAAATTACAGTATTGGCTGTGCGCAGTAGCTCATGCCTGTAATCCCTGCACTTGGGAGGCCGAGGCAGGTGGATCACCTGGGGTCAGGAGTTCGAGACCCACCTGGCCAACATGGTGAAACCCCATCTCTACTAAAAATACAAAAATTAGCTGGGTGTGGTGGCGGGCGCCTGTAATCCCAGCTACTCAGGAGGCTGAGACAGGAGAATTGCTTGAACCCGGGAGTTGGAGGTTGCAGTGAGCCAAGATTGAGCCACTGCTCTCCAGCCTGGGCAACAAAGAGTGAAACTCCATCTCAAAAAAAAAAAAAAAAATTACAGTATCATTTTAAATACCAAATAGTCCCAGTATATAAATAGCTATTTAAGTCCCTATTGGATTTTTAGGTGAGTTTCACTATTTTCCCCCATCACTATAAACAAATATAACATGAATCTTGTATACTTAATAATTATTTTCTTATGTGATTATATTCTTAGCGTGAATTCCTAGAAACAGATTTTCTGAGTCAAGAAAGTATATATTTTAAAGACTTTTTTTCCTCATTGCCAAATTGCTGCCTCTCTCAGGAAAACTGAACCGTATCTATCAGATACGGTTTCATATATCTATCAGAAATACATGAATATACCTATTTCCCTAATGGGGCTCCTATAATTTTTATTTATCAAAAATTTAACTACTTAGGTACCATTTTGGTTTTAAAATATAGTTTATAGTGATAGTTTTTCTACCTGAAAACTAATTTTTCCCCCGGAACAATTTTCTGAACTCTGGACACCGTAAAGTTTTAAATAACAATTGCCTCTTAACATAATCATATTGAAAAAAACTTATTTATTTTATTCCTATAAAGACAGTGTGACATAATATTTCCTTCTTCAAGATGGTTTTCTTATAATATTGTTGATATAACACACTTTTATATTAATAACATCAGGCTCCCACAAACTTTTGTTACAAACCCTGATTTTGCTTTCAATATACTATTTTCAAAAATATATTTTCTTTAAATAAGTATTTAAGTGTAGCATTTCAAATATAATATTTTCTTTAAATATAGTATTTCAATAAATTGATATTACACTGTAGTTATTCTTAGTTATCCTCTGAATGTACTAATGGATTAGAATGTGACTTGAATGATTTTCCATTGCATATTTAATTGTGTAAAAGCAACAATGGGGGGAGTCAAGCTGTGTCCCAATTTGGTAGAAGGCAGAATAAAATCCTAGGACCCACTAGGATCCAATAGGCCCTCATAACTTTCCTGTGCTTGGAGTGAGGCATTTAATTCATGAGTTGGATAATGAGTGCTAATCATGAGCTAAATGTATAAATCAGGAACCTTTTGTGCCACAAAATATTTATCTTGCCAACATTTTGCTTCAAATTATAATTTCAGAGACTTATGCAAAAAAATTGTAAAATAATCTTGATTGTATTCAACAAATCTGTCAGAAATTATACATCTTTCATAGCAGGCCTCTTCATATTTTAAGTATAATTATGAGGTATACATAGTATCATAAGAATGCAAAATACTTGTTTTGGATAATTTGAGCAACTACTAATGGCTATAAAAATCGATATTTGCTACCACCTGCTGGTCACATTTCATAATGTTCTAGTTAATTGAGATAAAAATGCCATGTTTTCGTTTTTGTTTTCCTTCCCATAATCTTTCTAACTTGTTGGCAGTTTATTCTATTTATAGGAAACTGTGACTGTTGATTGCTTTCTATGGCTTGTGGTATTAGAGAATGTTTAGGAGTTCTTCAGATGAAATCTCTATAGCAGTCTTTATTTTTTTGGCTTTAAAGTAGGACTTTAATAAAGACTAAATAGAAAGATTGTTATCACCCTGCTTTCATTTGTTTGTGTGCAACTGAAATAATGTGTTTGCCTTGTCCCAATTTTGTCAGTGTTTCTGGACTAGGACCTATGTATGTAAGAAAAGTAAAATGAAACAAAAAGTTAGGGAGCCAAGTCTATAGTTGAGAATTTAACTGTTTCCTTGAGTTTCAAATGTAACCTTGGGAGCAGATAGTCTTATTTTATGAACCTCTGTATAACTGAGCTGTACTTTATTAACAGAGTAGACATGGTTAATTCAAGCAAATTTTATGTTCCTTTACTACCTGTTCAGACATTATTTTTAGGAAGTTGGTTTTAACTTATATTTGGAAGATTATTTTTCATACTCAGCTTTATATTTTTCTGTTGTTTTAGTGAGAAACTCACTAAAATGTAGACTAGTACTAGAAAAGAACTTCCATGAATGTGAGTTATTTGTGCTTGCCACTGAAACCAAATCGTTTCTCAAGTCATCTAGGCTATTTAGTAGTATTTTTAAAGAATGTGCTGATGTTTGCTTCTTGGCAGTTGGTGTTTTAAATAATCACATAAAATAAACTTATCTGTTTATTAACATTACTGTTAATAGGCTTCCATAATCTAAAGAATTACCCTTGTATTCATAATAAATAACTTGATGGCATATAATTTATGGAATTTAAAAGTATTAATACTATATTAATTACCTTTATGTCCTTACTTCCTTATATTTTTATAATATGTATTGAGTTGTCTAACTCAAATACAATATTCATTGCATCAGTTTTTATACAATTTAAAGATATGAAATTCACAATCCCTTTTTTATCTGTATTTTAATATATAGTAAAGTTTATAAAGAATATTTGTCTACAGGCTTAATTTTCTGTGGAATGAATTAATAAACTTGTATATGTTTATGGAAGGCTCTCAACCTAACCCTATGGATGGCAGTGAAAAAAATCAAAGACCTTGCTTTTATGGAGCTTACATTTTAGCTCCATGGTAAGACAAATATATAATATGTTGGGTAGTGATAGGTATTTTGAACAAAGCACAGTGTTAAGAAGATATGGAGAGACAAAGGGACTTCTCTTTTGTTATGAGTGATCAGGGAAGTCCTCTCTGGGGAGGTGGCATTTGAGCAGACATATAGATGAAGTATGGAAGTGAACCACACAATTGTGTTGAGAAAGACCATCCCAGGCAAATATAAAATCTCTGAAGAGGAAGGGGTGTGTGTGTGTGTGTGTGTGTGTGTAAATAATGTGTATATGTATGTTTATTATAATAACCACATAGACTAAAACTATCCAACTGAACTTACGTGTGCTTTGAGAAATATAAAATGAAATTGTAAGGCAGAGGTAGCATTAATAAACTACATAGTATACCATTAAATAAGTTTGTGGTGATTGGTGATTCATCACCTCAATCATCTAGGTAAGTCCTGAAAAATTCATATTTTATTAATTGCTTCTCTCTTCCCTTCTATCCCTGTCCCCACTCCTTTCTCCTCTCCTCCCCCCACTCCTTTTCACCCATCTTTTCCCTTCTAATTTCAGTGAATTTGGAGCGATTTGAAATTCCAATCAAGGTTCGATTAAGTCCGGAGCCATGGACCCCTGAAACCGGTTTGGTAACAGATGCTTTCAAACTGAAAAGGAAGGAGCTGAAGAACCATTACCTCAAAGACATTGAACGAATGTATGGGGGCAAATAAAATGTTGCTCTTTTATTGACACTTGTGCAGGAGGTAGCCTGGTGGTTTTTCACTTCTAGAGTTTTAAGCCTTTGTTGAGCTGTCTGTTAGAAAGCAAGGTATATTATTCTAAAGATACAGTAAAAAGAAAACAAAACCAAAAGTGATTAAAGTTGTTGTCCAATTTATTTTAACTTAGTTTTGCATAGTTCTAGTGCAACTGAAATTGAAAAGTTATTTCCCTTTAGCTGTGTTATTATAGAGCAGAAATTCTGTTTTTAAAAATTAGCCTAAGATATATTTGTTTTTGTAAAGAAAAATATTTACCATTGAACAAAATAAATTGGAGTTGGAGTAGAATGTAGTTTGAGGAAATTTGCAGCTTCTAATGCCTCTTGTCTTCCTATTTCAGAAGGAATTTAAATATTAAGCATGACAGAAAATATGTATTAACACTACTCAAAGCAAAAGTGCTGCAGAGCTTGAAAATTCTCTTCCAACTATTTATCTTGAAGGAAAAATTCAATAGTAATATAATACACAAAATCAAATAATACCTTAGAAGGTATTAAGATTATAATTGTTGCATAGGTTAGATATAGAGTCATTGTAACATTGTGAATAATTACAGTGCCTAAAGTAAGAATAAAACAACATATACAACACCAAAAAATATCTAGTAATATATTTAAAGGGAAATTGAGCTGCTCTTTTGAAACTTTGAGTTCTAAAAATAACTGTAATTATTTGAATGACTTAAGAGGAAAGTACATTTTGTAAAATGCTGAAAATTATCTTTTTATGTTTATTCAAACTGAAAAGCTGAGACCAAGAGCAAAAAGATAGGAAAGTAATAAAAATTTAACAGGCAAACATTTTCTCTTAGAAAAGAGATAAAATCATAAGTATTTGGAATTAGAACTCTTACACATCACTGAACATGGGAAAGAGATTTAAACTCTGAATTTATCTTTGATAACAGGGATTGATTTTAAAATGTATTAAATTACATTTGTAATTTAAGGTCTGTTTGCTGTTGCTGATTTGATTGTTGGTCAGTAGTTTGCATTTCAGAAAGCCTTTCATTTTGCTTTAATTTTAGCAAAGCGGGTTATAATGAATAACTTCCCCAATATCTTGCTCAAACTTACAGGTGATTAACTTGGATGAGTTTTGTGAAGTTAAAGGGAAGAACACTGTTATCATTTTTTCCTGTTTGGAAAGAGTTTAGAAACTGGAAATAGTAGATTTGGGATAAGGGCAGAGTTACTTGATAAGGGACTGATGTTTGTGCAGTAACTTGGAGTGTGGTTTCTTTTTGAATCTTTAATGACAACTTGGGATTATATATCCCTGATAGATATTCACACTTGAAACATAGTTACTGTAAAATGCAAAAATTCTTAATACTGTTGTTCTTTGCACTTTTTCTTAATCATTTTATATATATGCATATATATATATATATATATATGTTGCTTACGTTCTTTTGTACAGATGTGAACCACCATTGCAACAAAATAAATTCTTTTTGCTCTAAAATATTTATAAAGAAAATACTTAAGTGTTATATATGTGGTGGTAATAAGGGAAAAATCAAGTATTATAAACAAGAATGAAGGTTTTTATAAAGATTTCTGTTGAGTGTTTTGCAAGTTAAAATTCTAGGAAAGTTTTCCCTGAAGTTATGCGTATGTGAGAATTCTCATTCCTCCCAACTTGGCTTTGAAGAGTGAAAAACCGTTATCAGGCAGACTATTATTCCGCTTCTATTCCTGCCCTGCTGTGTATCCCTTAAGAATGAGTTTCTTGGACTTTTCCAATATGTGATTTTTTCCCCCATTTAGAATGATGATTTTAAGGTGTGAGTGCATGCACTATCTTATCTCAGATATTTGCACCCCCAATCCGCCCCCATCTCCCGAAAGCTAGAACACTGCCAACTGATCTGTTATATAGGTCCTTTAGAAACACATAATTAACACTTAAGGTTGGGTGCTGCTAATTCTTTGCGAAAATCCAAATATTAAGGGACCAGGGAGATGCCACTACCCCTTGATTTTCCATATAAAAATATACATGTTTATGTAAACAAATCTTTCCATATTCATAGTGACTTTTCAAGTACTTGAGCCTAAAGATTTTGATCTCACATTTTTATAACTGTTTAAATTGTCACAATTATTACGTACACGTCAGCCATCAACTAAAGTTGTACTTCAAAAATTTACAACAGTATGTGCATTTCTAACTCAAACACTTGTGACTTTTGCTTTAATTCCATGAATGTTCCTGCCTCCTTGATATCTGTATTTATTCTTTTTTTCTCTAGAGTGGAGGAATAATTGTGTGACATTTCAGAAATACGGATAAATGATTCAAAAAGTCATAGTTAAGGAGAATAATATTTCTTTGATCGTGAATAACTGATTAGTAATTCTTGCGTATATTTTCCTGATAGCATATGATAAATGTTTCTAAGGTAACAAGATGAGAACAGATAAAGATTGTGTGGTGTTTTGGATTCGGAGAGAAATATTTTAATTTTTAAATGCAGTTACAAATTATAATGTATTCATTTTTGTACTTTCTGTTAAAATGCATGATTATAGAATTGTTTAGATTTTGTGTTTATTCTTGATGAAAAGCTTTGTTTGTTCTTAAGTTTGCACTCAAATCTTAAGAAATAAATTCACCCATGTTATCAAGCCAATTTGAACTTCATTATGCATTGAGATAAAATCTGCAGGCTTGAAGATTATTAACCAAACTTTTAAACACATAATTTTAAAGTACTCATCTCTGGGTTTATGGAATTGCATTAAGGATTTAAACCAGCTTGTATAGTCCCATTTGTAATATTGATATTTTGGAACAAAACATATTCATGTTGTGTGGATTATTAGTAGGTGCTACCAAATTATAACTGTTGCTTTTAGGCTAATTAATATTTTAGAGAGAAATTGATTTCAGTTATATCAGGGTGTGTATAAAATGGCATTAAAAGCTCTATTTCCTGGCTTTGCCACTCAATAGTTGTGTAATTTTCGGCAAATTAATTAGCATCTTGGAGCTGCATTTCTCCATCTGGAGAAGGTGGGTTGATGGATGATAGGATCTGCCTAATAAGACTGTTGTGAGAGTTAAAATGTGAAGTGTTTAGAACATTAGCTTATGTTAGCTATTATTATTATCATCATAATCATTATTGTATCAAGACACTAGTCATCAGTCAGGTTATTTAAAGTATTGACTAGCACACTCAGGGCCTTAAAGGAGTGACTGCCCCTGAAGATTTTGTGAAAAATGTTCTAGATTTAGAGGTCAGGAAACCTGGGCTCATTGACACTAGCTTTGTAACCATGGCAAATCTCACAACCTTAGCCTTAGCCTTAGTTTCTTCTTCCCATTAACGAAAAAAAAAAAAAAGCTTAAAAAATGCCTTTTGCAAAAAGGGAAAGACAAATGACAGAAGAAATAGGGAACATGATAGTCCTTACGGTCCTTCCTGTCTAGCTTTAGTATTCTGATACTACTGTTCCAAGCTCTATTTTCTTAAACGATGCTCTAGGGTCTGAGTTTCCCGTAAGGCTATGAGGCTATGGATCACAAGAAGTTGAGGATTCTAATAGGTATAAGGAGTCTGTGACTTTTTTTTAAATGTATTTTTGTTTTGAGATAGGGTCTCACTCTGTCACCCAGGCTGGAGTACAGTGGTGCCATCATAGCTCACTGCAGCCTTGAACTCCTGGGCTCAAGCAATCCTGCCACTTTAGTGTCCCAAGTAGCTGAGACTACAGGCATGCACCAGCACACCCAGCTAATAAATTTTTTTTTTTAAGAGATGGGGGTCTTGCTATGTTGCCCAGGCTGGTCTTGAACTTCTGGCATCAAGCAATCCTCCCACCTCAGCCACCCAAAGTGGCTGAGGGATTACAGGTGTGATCCACAGTGCCTGACCCTTATGTTTTATAAAATTTTAATCAGGGTTTTGCACACATAATTTAAAGTAGTGCTTCCAAACTTCTATTTACTGTGATCCACAATTCTGAGCACACACATTTTATGAAAATATTTTGTGAAAAAACTACTAATGAGATGCACTATTCTATTCTATTTTATTTATTTAAATGCTGGCTGTGACTCACTAAATTGATTTAATGACCCTGTAAAATAGTGCTGTTCAGAAGAACTTTCTGTGAAGTTGAAAATGTTCAGTATCTGCACTGTCCACTGTAGTAGTTGCCAGCCATATGTGGCTGTGGACCATTTAAAATGTGGTTATTGTTGGCCAGGCACGGTGGCTCATGCCTGTAATCCCAGCACTTTGGAAGATCACGATGAGAGGATTGCTTGAGGCTGGTAGTTCGAGACCAGCCTGGTTAACAGCAGGACCCCATCTCTAAAAAAAATAAAATAAACATTAACAAAAATTTTAAAAGACCGTTAAAAAATAAAATGTGGTTAGTGTGATTGAGGAACTGGATTTTTATTTTTATGTCCATATTGGACTGCATCACTCCAGAGAGATTGTAAGTCACAGTTTGAAAAGCACAGTTTTAAAGGCAGCTATTCTACAAAGTTTCTGAAAAACAGCTATCCACTGCCTTCATCCTCCCCATTTTCTCTACCTCAGAGGCAACCACTTTTGACTCTTAGTTGATTGTTTTGGTTTTTGCCGTCTTGTATCTAAATAGCGTGCTTGTATCCCTGCTTCTTGATTTTATCGACCTTTCACTGTACACGGGCACACTTCTCATCCTTTCAATATAAATGTATAGTTAGATCAGTAAGCCTTTACATTATAATAACTGCTATTCAGAGCTAAGTGTAGTAGGAAGACAATGATTCATTTCCTTCTCTTGCCTACATTTTAAACCACTGAAGCTAATAATTGTCTTTTTGTCATTTGCTTGGTTTTCTTTGTACTTATCACTAAATCTACCACAGGCTCTCCACCAATTGCTTAAAATCTCTCTAGACTTCCAGATAGCAAGAATTCTAACAATTTCATCTGGAAGAAATCTCTCCTACAACCAGATCATTTGCCCTTCTTTCCCTGGTGCAGGATCATTATTTTGGCATCTACCTTCACTGTCATCCTGAGAATTCCCTTTACCTTTGTCATGTGTTGCGTCTCCAGTTTTTTGTATCCCGTGTCTTTTTCTTACTTGGATTATTATTTATTTTTGATAGAATACATTCTACAGTAGCTTACTGAGAAGGGATGAATGGGAAATAAGTTGGAGGACTTAATTGATGATTTGGTTGGGTATAGGATTGAAAATTTCCTCTCCGTGTGGAAAGCATCATTCCATTGTTAATAAGCTTTCCATCTTATCTCTCCAACAGGAACTTTCCATTCTAGTTTCTTTTTTTCTTTTTCTTTTCTTTTTTTTTTGCCCTTTATACCAATTTATTTTATATCTTTTTAAAATACCATCCAACAAAAAACAATGAAGTTTACATCTAGGGCAGATATACGTAACTTAAGGCACTTGTAGTCCATCATGCCCATTTAATAACAACTTTGCTGTTGAAATTTCTTAAAACTTACCAAGTTAAAAGGCTGAGGGATGCAGAAGGAGGAGTATTTTAGTGTAATCTGTAAATTGGCTTTTCTAAGAAAGGAAGTAAATCCTGTTTTCCCAGATAAGTAAATAAGCAAGGGCTACATGCAGCAGTGTGAGTAGTAAGACCTTTATCAAGTCTTTCCAAATTAATCAAAGGTAGGTATGTGATAGGAGAAAAAATTGATGGGAAAACATTGCAATATATTTAATATAATATGTTGCAAACATATATTTTGTTTGCATGACGAATATATTTAGATAATTTAACATTTAAAAAGGCAAGAGGCGACATTTTAGCAGCAAAGTGCTTAATAAAGAGTACATTGTAGAGAATTATACAAAAAAGTATGTCACGCCAGTCAGAACGGGGATTATTAAAAAGTCAGGAAACAACAGATGCTGGAGAGGCTGTGGAGAAATAGGAATGCTTTTACACTGTTGGTGGGAGTGTAAATTAGTTCAAACATTGTGGAAGACAGTGTGGCAATTCCTCAAGGATCTAGAACCAGAAATACCATTTGACCCAGCAATCCCATTACTAGGTATATGCCCAAAGGATTATAAATCATTCTACTATAAAGACACATGCACATGTATGTTTATTGCAGCACTAGTCACAATAGCAAAGACTTGGAACCAACCCAAATGCCCATCAATGATAGACTGGATAAAGAAAATGTGGCACATATGCACCATGGAATATTATGCAGCCATAAAAAAAAGAATGAGTTCATGCCCTTTGCAGGAACATTGATGGAGCTGGAAGCCATCATTCTCACCAAACTAACACAGGAACAGAAAACCAAGCACTGAATGTTCTCACTCGGGTGGGAGTTGAACAAGAGAACCCATGAACACAGGGAGGGAAACATCACACACCAGGGCCTGTTGGGGGGTGAGGGGCTGGGGAGGGAGAGCATTAAGACAAAAACCTAACGTGTGGGGCATAAAACCTAGATGACTGGTTGATAGGTGCAGCAAACCACCATGGCACATGTAAACCTATGTCACAAACCTGCACGTTCTGCACATGTATCCCAGAACTTAATAATAAAAAAAAACCTTAAAAAAAGGGCACATAAATGGGTCAGCAGCAGGATAGGTAAAAGCCTCAAAGGAAAAATGATGTCATCGGTGTCATCGCTCTGGGAAGAATAACATGTTCTGAATCTGGAACTGTCTGGAATAAATTGTTTCCTTGTATTTACATATTTGAAGACCATGATTGAAGCAATATTTCCACAACAGTAGCAGTAATTAGGAAATATATAGCCTTTTTTTTTTAACAGAGGTGTATATAACACCTCTGTTGATATGCTCAGCAGAGGAATTTTAAGTTGTTGATAGGAGCAAATTCATTGTGATCTTCACTCCAGTGTGTTCTCCAGTATGTCAAGTTCATCTCTACCAGTGGTTCTTCACCCTGGCTGCACTTAGGAATCACATGGGAAGGTTAAAAACAACAACAAAACAGAAAAAAAAAAATCCCATGCCTCATCCACTCTCACTGGCCAATGGAAGCCATCCTGCTAGATCTTTCAATTCGTTTATTAGTATTTATCTTTAGGATTAAATAAAAATAATAATTCACAAAGGAGGGGACAGTCTTCACGGTTAGCCAAAGAAGGAGGTTCCTAGTTAACTGTTGGCTCTTCTAAATCTTCCTTCTTGGTAGGATCAATTTTTCTTTAACTTTGGCAGGTGTATTAGTCTGTTTTCATACTGCTATAAAGAACTACCTGAGACTGGGTAATTTATAAAAGAAAGAGATTTAATTGACTCACAATTTAGTGTAGTTGGGGAGGCCTCAGTAAACTTACAATCGTGGCAGAAGGTGAAGGGGAATTAAGGCACCTTCTTCACAAGGCCGCAGGAAGAAATGCCAAGCGAAGGGGGAATAGCCCCGTATAAAACCATCGGATCTCATGAGAATTCATTCACTAACCATCAAGAGAACAGCATGGGGAAATCTGCCCCCATGATTCAATTACCTACACCTGGTCTCTCCCTTGACACATGGGGATTATAAGGATTATGGGGATTACAATTCAAGATGAGATTTGGGTGGGGACACAAAGCCTAGCCATATCCGCAAGTTAGCTAGCTATTTCCTTTAAAAAGAGTGAGAGATTCTGAGAGGATGAGATATCAGAACATTTCTTGGAGGACACTCCTAAGGGTGTCACAAGTTAGAAATGGGCTCCTGTGGTGGTGGAGGGACACTTGGGAGTGCTAAACACCAACATTCCAAATTCATATTTTTGCCTTGAGGGTATAAGAAATCAATGAAACAAAAACCAAGGGACAAAGAAAAAGAGAATATGCTGAAATTCACCCACCAATGTGTCTCTCCAAAGTGACTTTTGTAGCAGAAATCTGAAAATAATTATTTTGAGGTCGGGTATTTATTTTGGCACTTGGCTCTTTGCTAGCCCATGAAGTTATAAGAAGCTCCAAATTAAATCTACATACACATACATATAAATTACAGCCGTGTCCACGTATACTTTCTTCTTTACGGCCAACAGCTCTTCTTACAAATGCCTTTCTCACCTTAGCTGTATCTTCAACATTCCTTACCACAGGGCACTCCATACCCCATATTCAGTTTCAGAAGATGAATAGCATGTATCGACACAGGAAAGTGGCAATGTGGCTCTACAAGAGTTGGTGTGGGACAAGGTCAGAGAGAAAAATCAGGAAGCCTTCCTGCCTACTGACTGAGGGAGGAATATAGAAAGACAGCTGAAATTGCTCAAGTGTGCTCCTCAGCCTTCCTCTAGGTGGCATCATTTCTCACCCAGATCTATATTTTATCATCCATCAGGATTCATGGTGGTGACAGAATTAACCTTTCTCAGGGAGTCCTGGTACAGGAAAGGCTATGAAATCTTCTGTTACATTTCAGCAGGAGTCTCTGTTTTCTCTGCAAGAGGCCTCTGGGCTCTGTTTGTGAACTCTTCCGTTTTACTTATGGTATGAACAATAGCTCTCTGGACCCCATATCCTGGGGTTGTGGGCTATCTTGGTTAGCCTTTGGTTTTGCTCAGAGAAGACAAACTCCAAAACCAACCGGCCTGGAGCTGCAGGGACTCAACATCCTGTTTCCAGGAGTAAGGTTGTACAAATATGTTAACTTGAGCTATTGACTTCATTCGCTCTCGTAAAACTTTGGGAGTTTCTCTTTTACAAGTTTTAAAGACAGATTGAGCACTGGACTTTTCTTAGGTAGCAAAGCCATTTTTATTCTAAAGCCCTGTGAAGTTCTAATACTCCTAGATTTCCTTCATCATAAAACAGGATACTTAAATGCTTTTCTGGCCCTTCTTCTGGTTGTTAGGTGTTATGAAGAGACAAAAAAGTTATTGTGCTATTAGCACATGATGTCAGACCATGGGGGTGAATGAGAAGCTGAATTGTGAGCTGAAGAGTCTACATATGTAGAAATTTGGAAAAGACAAAGAGTCTTACAGGATTTAGTTGCCTGAGAAGGCCTCTGGTCTGAGCCTACTGCTGAAGAGGCGAGAGTGACTCTTACCAAGTTCCAGATAATAACAAGGAGCTTGCATTCATTCCAAGCAGCATCATCTCTGCCCACTATACTATGAAATTCCTGTTACTCTCACCCCATGTAGTCCTTGAAGGCTGATGGGGCCTTCAAGGACTACATGGAGTGAGAGCAACAGGAATTTCATGGGTTATAGCTTGTTCTACACCAGAGATCTCTAAGAGATTCCTCATGCACCTACGATATTGATACCTTCTACCTTTGGGGTGGCCAGAGTTCCCTGGCAGGTTGCTTTTTTATCCATTTATCTCAGGGAGACAATGTATGTTATCTATGTGTGCTATGTGGTAGAAACTGTGTCTGTCTCATACACTGTTATATATCTAGTGCCTGCCACTATGCCTAGCAATAGTACATGCTCAGAAAATATTTCATGAGCGAATGAATGAATGAATGAATGAGGAAGCCTAGGCTTTGAAGGATAAGTAAAATTTGGATAACCTGGAATGGTTAAGGGTTTGCAAGGGTGATGAGTGATAGGAATAGAGTCAGATATGGTCTTGGTGTGTGCCAGGCACAATTTGGAGGCAATGAGAAATTATCAGGCCCCATCATGCCTATTTAACATAATACTGGATGAACAAAGAGCCATTGAAGCATCAGTGCTGAAGAACAAAGTAGAAGTTAAAACAAACAGGTGGTAGTTGACACAACTGGTCTTGATTTTTCTCTTAGCATCTAATTTCAAGTCAAACTCTATGTGTCCACTATGGGAACAATTTCGCATATGGTCTAGGGTCTAATTCCAATAATTCCTAAATGTTCCCATACATCTTCCAGCTTAGAAGCCCTCACTGCAACTCCCTGTACCCCCAAGACAAAGGGACACTGTACTATCATCTCTCACAATGTGAGATCAGAGGAGTAAACCCTGTTGTTTATTCCCTACCAATATTACAGGCATTGTTTTCCACATGAAGGAAGGATCCTAGTGGCTATTTCCTACTCAAAGCTTATAACAGGTGTCACATCTTAGGGAAATGTGCCCTGAGCTCTTAGGTTGAGTCAAATGGTCCTCTGTGGTTCTCACTGCACCATATGTTTAATGTTAATGAAATAACCACAGACAACATTATTGAGCACTTACCTGGAATAAATGTTCCAGGCACTATGTTCAGTACTTTACATGAATTATCTTACTCAATCCTTGCTGCAAAATCCTATGGTAAGCACAGTTATTATTATCTCCATTTTACAATTGAGCAAACTGGAACAAGGATAAGATGAATGATTTTGCCCAAGGTAACACAGCTGGTAGGTGGCCAAGCCAAAATGTAAAAAGGCAGGTTTGTTTGCAGCTGGAGCTGCTGTTCTTAAGCATTAGCTCTATTAACCTTTACCAGCACCTTTTCCACACCTTGTTGTAACGGCCTGGGTAGCGTCTGCCTTTCTCCCACCCCCAGAATGTTATCACCATCACATCGGGAACCAAGTCACCAAGTCTCCTCTGGATCCCAGCAAATAACGCAGGGCCTGACACAGAAACAATTGAATAGAAAAACATTCTGGATGAGGAGAAACGAAAACTCCAGGCCTCCACCAGATGGTGCTGTGGGCATCCAAGAGAAAAGTGCCCTAGGACCTCTTCCTTTCCCACTCCTTTCCCAAGAATACTCCAAATAGCCACATTTTTGGTTTGTTTTTTTCTTTTCCAGAGAAGGCTGAGTGGGTGTGAGAAACAGTTTCAAGATAATGTTTACCCAGGAATTGACATGAGTTTGATAATTTTATTTATGACCTAAGTTTTGGCCCAAAAGGCAAGGTTGACCTTATTCTACTCCACCCTTTTAGATTCATGTACTTCTTTCAAAGATCTCAAAGTGGTTTTTGCACCCTTTTCATCATTACAAAGCTGGAAATAAAATCTGAATTGCTCAAAGCATTGGTGGAGGCTGTGCAGTGGAGTGAAAAGGTTTCCTGACTGCAAGGCAGTCAGTAGACTTGGCTTCTGGTGGCTCTGCCATTAACTAATGGGAGATTTTAGGCAAGTGCCTTCACGTCTCTGGACCTTCTCCAACTCTGAAATGTTTTATTTTCCCTGCTAGTTTCTACACAAAGAACAGTGGACAATAAAAAAGAAAACTGACTGGTTCAAACCTCAGCTTGACTACCTAGGAGCTAATTGACTTTGGACAAATTAACCTCTCTGCAACTTAATTTCCTCACCTGTATGATGAGAATGCTGTTGTAACTACATCAGAGGGTTGTTGTTAAGGATTAGGTGAGATAATGTATGTTTAACACAGTGTTTGGCACACGAACTTTCAGTAAAAGCTATTATCACATAGAGCTTACCCTCACATTTTAGCAATTTCCTAGAGCTTGGGTGTTCATTTAGCAATCACCAAAATTGGGGGAAGTTTTAAGTACTAAACCACAAACAGTGAGGCTTGGCCCATTTATAAGTATAATGATAAATGCATTTCATGGGTGCACTGCAAGGCTAAGAATACGATTGAAACAGAGAGCTGCACAAATAACCATAAACAATTGGAATCCTCTTACACTGCTGGTGGGAGTCTAAAATGTTACAAGCCACTTTGGGAAAAGGTCTGACAATTTCTTATAAAACTAAAGTACATCTTTCCTATGACCCAGCATTTCCACACCTAGGTATTTATCCAAGAAAAAGGAAAACATATGTCCACAAAAGAAATTGTATGAGAATATTTGTAACAGCTTTATTTTTAATAGCCGGAAGTTGGAAGCAGACCAAGTGTTCATTAGTAGGAGATTGGATAAACAAACTGTGGTAGCGTCACACAGTGGAGTACCACTTGGCAATAAAAAGGAACAAACTACTGATACTTGAAACAGCATGTGTCATGATTCTTATGATACATGAGAATCATGTATCATGATTTGTGTATCATGTATGTGAATCATGTATCATTATGTATCATGTATCAGCATGATCCTCAAAAACATTAACCTGAGTAAAAGAAGTCTTGTTCAAAAAAGTCTATGCCTTATGATTCCATATATATGAGCTTCTATAACAGGCAAAACTAATCAATGATGAAAAAAAAACAAAGCCAGTGGCTGCCTCTGGGGGTGAAGGGAGAGGTTTCCCACGAAAGATCAAGAGAAAATGTTCTTGAGTAGTAGTCTATATCTTAGTAGGGGTTACATTTGCCAAAACTCAGAAAATATGCAATTAATATCTATATATTTAATTGTAAGTATATTTTACCTCAAAAGATAAAGAATAACAAACAAATATTGAACTATAGTTAATGTTAGTTATGGAGAAAGTGCTTAGGAGTGAAGTGCATACTGATGTATGCAACTTTATGAAAAAGATAATGAATACACAAAGATAATGGAGGGAGGAATGGATAGGAGAGGGATGAATAAAGTCAGCATAGGAAAATATTAGTGGTACAATCTAGATGGTTACCATATATCCTCTGTAAAATTCTGTCAATGTACGTTTGAAATTTTACACAGTATTCTTTTGGAAAAATGTAACTGAAAAGTTTCACATCTCTTACACAGTGAATCTTTTTCAAAGTTGGAAAGTTTTATTGGAGGAAGGCAGACCTCAGAGCTAGGTAAATATTTCCTGAGCACATACTATGTGCCAGGCACTGTGCCAGGCATGGTGAGAGATCCAAAGAGGAAGAACACAGCACCTGTCCTCAAGAGGTCTGTAGGGGCCATTTGATGAGCCCATCCATCACTATTATCCTACGCTATGAGATTACTAAGGAGAGTGAGATTTCGTCTAGTTGAGAAGGTGTGTGGCATTGAAGACGTTTTGTGTAATTATTGCTGTAAATAGGGTTGGACAGCATCTTTAAATCAGAGCACAGAGAGCCATGAAGGACACACTAAGGTGATCATTTGGAAGTCTAGTGGACCCATTCAACAATTTTGAACCAAAGTGACATCTTTAGGCATTTACTGGGAGAAAGGGGGCAGGTGCAGTAGATGCTATTGCTTTAGGGGGTTTGGCAGTCAAGGGAGCTTTTCAGGTACCTGCAATGAGCACTGGGAGTAGGTGGAAGCATCTATAAAGAAAGGTTCAGAATGACCAGGACAGCTCCAAAGCCTAAAGTGATGAGATCTTGGTTTGATCCCTTGGGAAATGGGAAGCTATTTCATCTGTGCCTCTGTCCTACTCCTTTGCCCGATGATGTTGTGGCTTTGTAAGGCCATACTTGTTGTTCACAGTCAACATCTATTCTGATGGTTTGTTAGTCCATTCTGATTGGCCAGCATTGAAGATACACTGCTGTTGAATCCATCCCTGCCTACCTCATAAGGTTGTTATAATGTTAATTAGTATAATGTAGGTAATGTATGTGGCACAGGATAGATACTTGATAAATGAAATCAGGGACCAAATTTGATGCTCCAGTATGTAGCCTGAATATAGAAGGATATCAGCACAAGCCCATGAAGATCTTCAAGAAGTCTCCAAGTAAGGCATTTGAAGCTCCTGAGGCCCATTCCAACCTACAAATATTGTGATCTTTATCAAGCCCCAGTTAGTCTAACATGCTGTGTAAATTCCCATGGAACAACTGAGAAGCCTCAGTTGGATTCAGGAACTGTCTAATTTATTCTCATCAGTCTTTTGAGAACAGACCTGCTGTGGTAGCTTATGACAAACCATACTCTCAAGATGGTGCTGCTGGGAGGAGGCAGAGCAGGTTGCCACATAGCCAGAGACAGTGAGCTCAGACCACCTGGAGTCTTCCTTTTTCCAAACAAGGCTTTGGACTCTAGTGCTTAGAGATTGGGCCCAGAGTCTCAATTCTCTCCAAACTAGAATTCTGGCTGGTCTTCCTGCCCACTACTTACCCAGCTCCACGTCCTGGCACTCCCCATTTGTCTCTAGTTCACAAAGAAGTGTCTGTGAGAGTTACAAAAGCACAGACTGTTCACTGATGTGACTTGCTCACCGATGTATCTCTAGGACCCAGCACAGTGTTTCACACAAAGTAACATGCAATAAATATTTGTTGAATGAATGAATGAATGAATGATTCTTTCTCAGTCTTTAGTTGGTGCCTCGTGAAGCCTTCTTTCCTTCTCTCCTTTAGAGCCCATTGTGGCTTTGCCAGCCTCCTGGACTCCGACAGTGCTTACCATCTGTGTCTGTCCTTTGGCAACTAGCCAAACTCAACTCAGTTCAATTCAACCAAGTTCCATAGAACTGCACTGTTGGCAGGAAGCACTCACAGTCTTAAGGAATGGCGAAAGCATTTCCTATCCATGGCGCCTCAATTGTACTTTTAAAACAACCTTGGCATGAAAGAGAACCTTCCCTGAGAGTTTTTGAAAGTCTAAATACATGATTGTGAATTACTTCCCTTTGTCAACACACTTGATTACCATTTTGGAAATGAGTTCTAGGCGATGGATAAACAGATGATTATTTGACAGGTATGGGGCTGGTGGAAAATGGGGGTGGAGGGGTGGTGAGGAATGAGAACCAGTGCCCATCTGGTGGATTTGCAGTTTCATTAAATGTGGTAGGGAAAGGGGTTGGCATCTCAGCCATTCTGGGCAGGTCTGGAACTGAAATTTAAAGGGATGCCCAGCAGGCCCTAGTGTAAAAGAAAGCCAGAATCCCCTCCGCCCCACGCCTGTTGTTTTTTTCTTAGAGTGATGGGTCTTTTTAAAATTTATGACTGTTCTCCATTTCTGTTTCCACCCGCTTCTGCACATCTATCCCTCCCCATAGCATTCTTCTGTAAATTAGTTCATTGATTTCTCTCTGGTAATGATTTCTTTTAATAAAACGATAATTAGCATTGTATGTGTTTATTAAAACATGATTTTTCATAATAAAACCTGAAAATAGAACTCTTAAACAATAAATGGGAAACTTAAATAAATTATGGTAGATCCATATTCTAGAGTACTATGTAGATAATAAAATAATGCTATGGAGAAATAGTACATGACGTGGAAAAATTTATAATACATTGTTAAGTGAAAAAGAAACGCCATGAAATGAGAGATAGAGAGAGTCATGAGTATGCACTACTGGTAATTTTTTATTCTTTTTCTTGTCGGTTTTTTGTTTTCCAAGATTTCCAAAATGTTTCTTGTTGCTTTTTTTGTGTTTTCCACTGAATGCTGCAAAAGTAAAGCTCAGAAGGGTACATTATGAAGAATCTGAAAGCACAAACAGGGGGATAGAGTAAGGCTTCTTTCAATCAGTGAATTCTGAGGAAGGCAAAATGTACAGAGTATCAGAGGAACTCCAGGAAGGTGCTGTTTTTCAAATTCAAAGGGGAGAACATGGTGTCTATTGGTGGAGAGGACTTAAGTTCCACCGAAGAAGACTGAACTCCATTAAAGAAACAATGAAGACCAACTCTTGGGTTTCTGAACATAGGGCTGAATGGATGGAAGTGGTGTTGTAGATTTATTCTAGCCATAGCATGATAAGTTCAGCTATAGGCAGGGAGATTTGCCAGGAGATTCTCTGTTTGCATATTTGACATGAGGTAATGAGAACATGGATTAAGCTTGCGTCAATAAAACCAGAAAGGAAGGAACAAAGGATCTGAGACACGCTACCAAGAATCAGAGCTAGAGATTCAAATTTGGCTAAATATATGCCAAGTGGCAGGTGAAACCATGTAAAGAGATACTCTTCAAAGAAAAGGGTGTTAAGAGAGAATGCTGAGGATTGAATCTTTGGGGAGTCCAACAGTTAATGGGAGGAAGAAAGAAGAGGAGCCAGCAAAGGAGACAGAGAGTGATGGGTCAGAGAGATAAGAGAGACGTGGGAATGCAATGCCACGAGAACCAATGGTAGGAAGGAGTGGGTGGTTGATGGTATTAAATTCATCCTCAAGGTCAAAGATGCAAAGGGAGCAGAGACCTTTGAATTTGACCAAGAGGTCACTGGTGAACTGACTTATAGAAAGCAGTTTTGGCAGAAAGCACTGGACTCTAGAAGGTTCAAGAGGAAGGAGAGGTGGGAAAATTGAGGTAGCCCATGAGTGCCACCCACGTGACACAAGTAATGTGTTAGAACTAAGAAGAAGAAGGTCCAACTTTATAATTCCAGTCCTTCTACTTAACCAGTCTGATCCTCAGTTTCCTCTCTGGAAAATGAGAATCCTATTAGCTCATAAGGTTGCTGAAATTAGAAAACAAGTTTAAATTATTATTTTTATGTTAGAGTAATGGGGCTTCTTCCTCCTTTCCTCTAAAAAAAAAAATCCCTAGCTATTTCTAGGTATTTTTTAACACAGCAGTCCCTAACTGTTTTGGCAGAGACTGGTTTTGTGGAAGACAATCTTTCTGTGGACATTGGGGAGGGACGGATATTTTCAGGATGAAACTGTTTTACTTCAGATCATCAGGCATTAGATTCTCATAAAGAGCATGCAACGTAGATGCCTGGCATGCGCAGTTCACAGTACAGTTCGAGCTCCTCTGAGAATCTAATGCCATCACTGATCTGACAGCAGGTGGAGCTCAGGTGATAATGCTTGCTTGCCCTCTGCTGACCTCCTGCTGTGTGGCTGGTTCCTAACAGACCAGGATTCAGCAGCCTGGGAGGTTGGGGACTCCTGTTATAACATACAAGAGGAGTCTGTTAGCTCAATAGTCATATCACTAGGTTAGTACTGCTTTGAAAATTCTCTGGCTGTGTCCTCTGGCATTCATACTGCCAAGCTGCTTTAACAATTCTTTCTTGAGCCCCTCCGAGGTGAGAATATTGAGACAAGGTGATTAGAAGGGAGCCAGCGTCAGGGTCATGTGGAATGCCTTCAAGGCCTGTTTAGAGGCTGTGAGGCAAGGCTCTATTTGAGACCCTGGATACAGTTTGGTGCCAACCTTGCCTGAACACACAGGAGGCTACAGCCCCTGGGTAGATGGTGGGCTGAAGAACGGTTGGGGAAGGGGCAACGGAAAACCTTCCTTTTTAAACCCATGGCACCTACAGATTGAATGGTCCCTGGACTGAACAGTCTTGAACAGGCAGCATTATTTTCAAGGTGTGCATAAGGTCACATACTTTTCTTTCTTTCTGCTCTCATTTGGCAACTATGGACAGCCAGACCTAGCCAGCACTACCTCATTTTTTCTACCCCACCATCTACAAACCAACCCTTTTCCTTTGCAATGCTCAGTCTGTTACCAGTTTAATATATCTGGCCTGATCTTTGTCTTGGTACCTTGTTTTCCCCTAAAAAAAATAGCCTTTGAGAAAAACATGGCTGCCCCAAAAGCCATTCGGGCCTAGACCTATTATCAAGGTTTAGAAAGGCACATAGCTGTGTGCTGGCCTAGCTGGGAGTAGGGTGAGCATATTCTCTAGAACTGGCAATTTTCAGATCCTGAGGGCTTTTTTTTTTTTTTTTTTTTTAATGTGCATGCTACTCTTATTGGAAGAAGTTGGTTTCGCTTCTGGGAAGATGGCTTACCCAAGGGAAACAGGGTCCCATTATGAATAGTACATTCATATGCTAAGATGTGTGGACCTTTCAAAAAGTGTCATAGGACATCAGAGCAGGGGTGCATCCAAGAAGTCTGTTATATCACCAGAAACCATTTTGGATAACCAGGGAGTTCTACTTCTGCCTTGGCCTTCTAGCAAGTGCCTGAGCATTCAGTCACCAAATTCAGCCTGTGCATCTTCTGAGTAAGATGCTCTTCTCCCACAGGGTAGGAGGGGTGTGGGAAAGGGAGCGGGGAAAAAGGAACGGAATGAGGACTGGAAAGGTAGGCCAGGGTCCTTGTATATGGGTGTAACTTCCATAAGATGTGGACAAGGGGGTCTCCGCTGCGGAAAGGCATCTGCCGTCTCCCTTGAGCACCCCAAGGCAGAGCTGCCTTAGGGGGCCAAATGCTGTATCTGGGCCAAAGCCTGGCCTGCAGGGCAGGTGGCCAGAACTTGGAAGGAATTCTCTTCCGCAGCCCAGGGTCCAGGCTTGGCCCCAGCAAGCTGCCCTGCCAGCCTCTGCTGCCTGGGGCCTCGCGCATTCCGAGCCCCCGCCCCCTCCACCCGTCTGCCGGTCTCGCCCCCACTCTTGTCCCCTTCTCCTCCCCCCCCCCCACCAGCTGTCCCCTTTCCCTGGAGCAGCGAGACAGCCAGAGCCTGGGAAGAGGCGGCCGCGGGCTGGAGGGGGCGTGGTGGGGACGGGAGGAGGGGCGGGAGTGAGGGAATAAGGAGGCCCCGCGGTCGGCGCCCCCAGCCACTGCGCGCCCGCCGGAGAGCTGGGTGCCACCGCCGTCGCCACCGCTGAGCCCTGCCCGCCGGCCGGCCCGCTCGCTAGCTCGCTTCCCCTCGCCCAGGGGGAAAGGTCAGCAGCGTCCTGGAGCCTCCGTGTCACTCCCCGAAAGCCATGAACTGCAGCGAGAGCCAGCGGCTGCGAACCCTTCTGAGCCGCCTGTTGCTCGAGCTGCACCATCGGGGTAACACCAGCGGCCTGGGCGCTGGCCCTGGTCCCAGCATGGGCATGGGGGTCGTGCCTGACCCTTTCGTGGGCCGCGAGGTGACCAGCGCCAAGAGCGACGACGCCTATCTCTACATCCTGCTCATCATGATCTTCTACGCCTGCTTGGCCGGAGGCCTCATCCTGGCCTACACCCGCTCCCGTAAGCTCGTCGAGGCCAAGGACGAGCCGTCCCAGGCTTGCGCCGAGCACGAATGGGCCCCGGGAGGCGCCCCAGCCGCCGACGCCGAGACTGCCGCGGGCTCCCTGGCCGAGGGCCGCCACCAGCTTGCCCCAGGGGGGCTGCCTGCCCTCGCCCAGGGCGCTGAGCGGGTCTAGAACCACAACCACAGGTTTCTGGTTTGCGCCCTCCTCAACTCGCTCATCCCTGGGCGCGGCTTCCGCCTTCCACCCAGCACTCTTTTCCAGGGTTTGCCTCACCTGAGGCCCAGATAATGGTGAGAGGCCAGGAGACCTTGTCTGGAAGGCCCTGGAAGGAGAAGCACCACCTTACCCATTCCTGGCCAGTTTCTCCCTCTTCACCCCCGCGCCTCCACCTCCACCCCACACTCCCAAGTGCACTAAACTGCCTCTGCTCTCTTGTCTTCAGACAGCCCTGACAGCATGCTCCAGCCCTCTGGGAACTGAATCCAACACGTCCAACACTTGGCATTGAGCTGAAGCAATGCATTCTATCAGAACTCTGGGCCGTCTAACTGGCAGCTGCTCCAGGGACTGCCAGGGACTGCTCACTGCAGAGCCAACGGGCTTGCCAGGCCGACTGCAGCGGCTCCAGCTCCCAGTTGCCTTAGGGACAGAGACAAAGAAAAAGAAGAGACCTCAGATATCTTTCCCCTCTCTCTCTCTTTCAGCAGGGAGCTAGCAGGACACTAGGACCAGTCTGTGGGATAGAATGGACTTAATGGGGGACTGTTCGGGGAGGAGTGTTCAACGGTGAGGGAAAAGATCTCTGACTCCAACTGTATGGTTTTCTTGCCTCCCCAGTTTTCATCCCAGTGGTAACTTGCCTGATTTTTGGTAACTCTGCCAACTTCTGCTGACGGTTATCATTACTGGGTGGATTACCCCAATACTTCAAATGCCTCTCTGTATTGATTCAGTTGTTATTGCAGTGTCTGCTTCATCCATGGTACTTGACACTCAGATGTGCCCTGCTCTGTAACCCTGGGGAATGTCAGAGGCAGGTAATAAAGGTTGTTTAAACAACAGCGCAAGACTCTTCTCTCAAAAGATTCCAGCCTTAAGACCCAGTACCATATGGAGAAGGAATCCTTTTTCTTTTGCTTTTGGAAATGATGTTTGGATTTGGGGCTTGGGTGGTTGTGATATTGATACCTATATATCCACTTCCAATTTGATATGTGTGATTGTGGGTGAAGAAAATGTTTATATGGCTAACTGGGTTGTTTTTTCAAGTGTTTCAAAAGTTATACCTACTTTATTACTTAACGTTCCTATTTTCTTAATTCTGAAGCACTTTCAAATATCACAATGCGGTTTTTCAGCATGCACTTTAAAAAAAAAAACCTTTCAGGCCAATTAGTTTTAGCTATTATAAAATCTAATATTTAGAAGCCACCTTAATAACTGTTTTTGTTTTACTTTTTTTGAGACAGAGTCTCGCTCTGTCACCCAGACTGGAGTACAGTGGCACAGTTAAGGCTCACTGATGGCTCTGCCTCCTGGGTTCAAGCGATTCTTGTGCCAAGTAGCCTCCTGAGTAGCTGGGATTACAGATGTGCACCACCATGCCCAACTAATTTTTGTATTTTTAGTAGAGATGGGGTTTCATCATGTTGGCCAGGAGGGTCTCAAACTCCTGATCTCAAGTGACCTGCCTGCTTTGGCCTCCCATAGAGCTGGGATTACAGGCGTGAGCCACTGCGCCCAGCCTATAACTTTTTTAAAGTGGCTTATTAAAAGACAAGGAAGCCACCAAACAGTGCAAATCTTAAGTCAAAGAGAAAATGCTTGAACTGAGCCATCTTAACCAATGATGGGTAAAGTTCGAGGTGTGTGGTATTGATTTATTCTTGTTGTCTCAAGAAGGTTGTCGGAAACTTTCCTCCTTACAGCTGAAATACTTATGTCTGATGATGGCTGTTTTGGCTTCATCAACCACACATAAAATCACCTCAAAGTAAGCCAATTTGCTTAAATATAGCTGGGTTCTCTGATAATGATAGCAGCATAAAGATATTACCAGTTACTTAAATGTATTGATAACACACAAACCTCATTCAAGGCATTGGGTCGGACCTTCCAGTCCATCTAGCATTTTATTGAAACTATTAATAGGTTAAATGAACTTACCTTTATTTCCAGGATTCACTCCTTGAAGCTATACTGGCCTTGCCCCATGGGCTCCTCTCCAGTCCTCGTTCCAGCCATAAGGTCACCCTTGAAAGTGGGGGCCAGGAATTGGGCAGCAGTCCAAGACGATGACAGAAAGAGAGGGGAAGCTGTGAGAGCCATTTTAGCCAGGCAGGGAGGCTTGGGGAGGATGTGGAGGGAGGGCACAATATACAGCAATGCTGAGGACATGTGATGGGGCGGTCTTCAGTCCTGTGTTCTAAGTCAAACGATGTCACTCATTTATCTGGCATAATGGTGACTCAAGGTTATTATTATTCATTTTTTAAATTGAGACTGAGTCTTGCTCTGTTGCCTGAAGTGCAGTGGCACCATCTCAGCTCACTGCAACCTCTGCCTCCCAGGTTCAAGTGATCCTCTTGCCCCAGCCTCCTGAGTAGCAGGGACTACGGGCGGTGCCACCATGCCTGGCTAATTTTTCTCTTTTTTTGTATTTTTAGTAGAGATAGGGTTTCACCATGTTGGCCAGGCTGGTCTCGAACTTCTGACCTCAAGTGATCTGCCCATTTCAGTCTCCCAAAGTGCTGGGATTACAGGCATGAGCTACCACACCCAGTCTCAAAGTTATTTTGATAATGAAGCATAAGCACTGCTTCGGGTGTTGAAATTTTGTAAATACATTTGTACCATTTCCCCATAGACATTTAAAAGAATATATTTCCAAAATAAAGGAAGCTGGGAGCAGTTGGGACAGTGTCCATAATATATATTAATGTGCCAGCTGTGAAAGACAAATCCTATGGAAAATGTTCCTGTTTTTAAAAACATTTTATCCTTTTTATGATGATTTAGGCTACCCAGGAAGAACATGTAGCGAGAGTAGCTATGGAAGCCTCCTTGTGAGAAAAGTGAAATGGGCTGGGAAGAATGATTTGCTTTACTTCCCAGTTGCTTTTTTCAAATACTTTCAGACTTTCAACCGTGTCCCAGATAATGAAGTTTTTCAGAAGTCTGAACACTCAACTTGCTACCAGACAGTGGGGGTGTTAACAGCATTGAAGTGATCATATTTTGGTTAGCAAAAGATAGGGAGAAGAAAGAAAAACTAGGTGCTTGGCCAACCCCCAGTTTTGATAATGTATCCCTGAATAGCAATAGCTGACTATCCAAATTGGGAAAATGTTATCCTTGTCTTTAATGTGATTTTAAAGATGTTAAACATTCTAATAAATGAGAATGATTCTTTTTTCACTCCACCAAGCAGTCTATTTGTCCTCTCTGCACAACCAGGTCCTGTTTCAGTTCAGGTTCAGATCTTCACTTCAAAATAATAATGAAGCTAACTTGAGGCTTTCTACAAAGATGAACTAGGGGATGTTTTGAGTTTCAATGTCTGGAAGTGTTCATCAACAGTGCAAAAAGAAATGAAAGCTTTTCTTCTATTATAGACACAATTCCGTGT
Source organism: Sapajus apella (assembly GCF_009761245.1). Lineage (NCBI taxonomy): Eukaryota > Metazoa > Chordata > Mammalia > Primates > Cebidae > Sapajus > Sapajus apella. The sequence continues at coordinate 5,782,914 of NW_022437013.1, forward strand.
TGTCTATCTTACTTTTCTTGAAGGATACAAATGGGGTCTTTTGTTTGTTTGTAGTTACCATCTTCTCCTTTTCGATTTGCCATTGCTTTTATAAACCCAAGATCTGCACAACAACAAAAAGGTCTGAGCTGCGTTCCGAACAATCTTGCCTGCCAGCTGAAACAAATACACCATGATGTGGCGCGAGCATAGGACCAGAAATCAGGAGAACTGGAGTCCAGCTCAGGCTTTGCCAATTAACAAGCTTTGTTTCTCAGAGTGAGCTGCTTAACCTCTCGGGGCCCCAGTCTCTGCAGCTGTGGGGATTTGAGGATCAAGTGAGATAATATATGGGAAAAGGCTAGTAGAGGTATAGCAGGTATAGAAGGTGCGAGATCTATGCTTTCCTTTCCCTTTTTGGAGGAGTGCCCTTGGCATTTGGGTGGGGGTAGTGGGAGGAAGAGAAAATTTTCCACTATGTAGTTTCTACAGTTAATGCTCAAGAAGAGGATTGCTAATAGCCACTGGTTCCTAGATTTTCGAGCTTATCTCCCCCATTCTCAGATTCTTGGCTGACTAGGACACTACATAACTGTCTCACCAACCTACTCTACTTCCTTTTACCTGCAGTCACATCATGCTCTTTTAAAAAAAAAGTATGAACAGTAACACTTTATTTACAATGGTCTACCAGGACTGGGGTCTAGACTTTTGAAGTCAAGAGTCCACAGGGATTGGCAGTGAGCATGAGAGAAAAAAATGAAGGGTAAGAATCAGAGGCATTGGGCTTCATAAAGGAGGTAGGAAGAAGAGTGAACTAGAATGTTCCGTGAAGGTAAGAGAGTATGATTGAGGATCACCAAAGATGAATAGATTAGATTGGTCAATAGCCTGCCTAGATCAACTTGACCTTTCCATCAAAAATGGCATTGGGAGAAGATGTTGGATGAGAAGTCACTTTTCAGTCCTTTGGTTCCTACTTAACATAACCTATAGGTTGTCCAGGAAGACAAATAATATGATTAAGCCAACTCCTCTTTCAGTGCTAGGCCTCACAGCATGGGACCAGGTGGCCCCAACCAGTCCCCCATCTGCTATGTTTTGAAAGAGGACAGAGTCATGGTCAAAGCTGTGGCCTGTGCCTCTTCCTCTGGAGAGGGTGCAGCCAGAGCAGACAGGGAGATACCTCAGATACATTTTAAAAATTGTAGTAAAATACACATTATGTAATATTTACCCACATAGCCATTTTAAAAAGTGTACAGCTCAGTAGAACTACATTGACTTTCTTTTGCCACAACACCATTTTCAGTCAGAGAAAAAGGAGAGCAGCTAAATTCCCTTAAATAAAAGAGGTATACTTAAATCATTGCTTCAGATGGCACCCCTTCCATGGATATTCACATTTCATAACAGATCACTTAGGACAGTGTAAAGGTAGAACCCCAAGAAACTCCAGTTGTGGGGTTCAGTGGAATCTGGAAGGAGATATACTTTGAAATGTTCACAGATGTCAGGCAGAGTACAGAGGTTGGTGTGCTGGACTTCCCACAACTTTTCAAGTCACATTCTACTCTCATTGCCAGATGTTCTTAGAACCCTGGGGAGGATGGAGGTGGCCATGAATGACTGGATTGCAGTACAAACTCACTGGATTTCCACATGCCTGACTCATAAGATGTCTATTCAAGAAAACACTTCAGGTCCTTAGTAAGACAGGGGGTCTCTCCTTGGCTCTTTTTAGTATCTAGGCGTGATCCAGTAGTGGGTACAGCTCCAGCAGGCCCAGCACAAGAAAGAATGGAGTTAAAGAACTTGTTAACTTCAATCTTCCTCTTTTAGGATCACTTCTTTAGGGGCACTGTGATCAGAATCAGCTTCTGGAAAAACTACGGGATTGGTATTTATCTCATTTTCCCCTTGTTGTTCTGAGCTCACCCCTGCTCTCCTCCCTAGTCCCAGTATTCCAAAACTCTTTCCTACTGCTAGAATCTAACGATCTTATTCATTTACATCTAATCTGCTGTTCATCTCAGCAATGATGCAAGGATGTTTTTAATGGTGGCTCTCAGACACTGGGGTGAGAGAGAGGGGCATGAAAAACTGCTTGTCCTAGGACACTCAAGTATGATATGGGTAAGGCTAACTCTGGCAGTCACAACACTGTGATTAGCTTCTCAAGGACAGGACTTTATTTTTTATTTTTTATCACCACTGCTTCTAGGGATTTTGGAAGACTGCAACATTCAGCCTAGGAGGGCATCTTCATTTCCATGCCAACCTCCTACTGTGGGGGATAAGATAGGGGTGAAGATGGGAATAATCAGGACAGGTGGAAGGGGAAAGAAGTCCTTTGCCTGCTTCCCAGGAATCCCTCTGTCCACTGGAAGGCCACCTTAGCAAACACGACACCAAGGGGAATGGCTGAGGGGAGTGAGGGGAGAAATACTAGGATGGGTCCCCTGAGGACTGTAAGAATGGAGTTGCCATCATTTTTCTGCAATCTACTTATAAGCCTATACTAAATCAAGGCCACAGAGAAATGACAAGCCTTGCTTGGAGGTAGCTGCTCTGAAATCAGCCAGATGGGTTAGTCTCCATCCTGTGTCCCAACTATCTGGTACTACCCCATAGAAGTTTGAGCCTTTCCTCTAGCAAGTCCAGTTGGCTGGTACGTTCAAGATACCCCAACTTTTGATTTTCTCCATCTTCCAATAAGGCAGAATACTGTAGTGCATAGGATACAGGTGCTAGTGCCAGAGTGCATGGGTCCAAATCTATGGTCTTTCACTAACTGAGTGATGTCAAGAGAGTTACTTAACTTCCAAGCCTCCTTTATTCCTCTGTAAAGTAGAGGTAATAAGTACTACCTACATCCCCAGGGTTGTTGTGAAGATTGAGAAGTTAACATAGTGCCTGGCCTAGGAGAAATGTTCAGTAATGGTAGCTACCATTCCGTACTTCCCTCTCATCTTGACTTTCAATCCCTCCACTACTATTGTTTTTTAGGACGTTGTTCTTATTTTGGCTCCATTTGCCTCATTGCTTGTTAGCCTACAAAATATGTCAGTCTTGCTCACCTGAAAAACAACTCTCTTGCCCTTCTTCCCCCACAGCTATTGCCCTATTCCTCTTTTCCCTTTTTGAGTAAAACTCCTCAAATGAATGGCTCTGTTTTTTACCTTCCTATCTTGTCTCAATCCATTGCAATACAGTTTTCAGCTCCACACACCAATGAAACTGCTTTTTCCTGGTCATCAATGACCTATATGTTGTCAAATCTAAAGCTCAATTTTCAGCCTTCATTCTTTGTGACTATTTAGCAGCATTTAATGGAGTTGATGACTCTCCTTGAAATTCATCTTTTGACTTCCATAACACTTTAGTCTTCTGGATTGTCTCTTTCTTCACTAGTCCTTTTTCTTCTCAGTCTCTTTTACTGGTTCCTTCTCATCTCCTCAACCTCTCAATGTTGAACTGCCCATGGCTCCATCCTGGGACCTTCTCTCTTCTCCATCTTATTCTTTCTCCTTTGATGATGTCAACTAATCTCAACATGAAAAATATCCTCACATATAAATACCATCTTTAAAATGATGACTCCCAAATTTATATATTTTTATCCATCAAAACCCCTACTCTTCACTCTTCTTAGAAGCTGGCCTGGTGTTCACAGGTAGACCATGTTATTCTCCTATTGGGCATAAGCAATCTCACAGAACACCAATACCAGAGAATTCTAACGGCAAGACATGTCTTTGTGACCTCACATGAAGTAAGACAAAACAAGAACATTTCATCATGTTATATAAGCACAAACATAAGTTTAGTGTGAAACACAAAATACCAAACATCCTCCTTTCCTAGCTAACTTGAGTGACTGCTATTGCTCTACAAATTATACCTTTAGTCTTTTTGTGTAGCCTTTCCTCCTCTAAATTAGATTTATTAAGAAAATTATAGGATTATCCTTATTGATAGCATTCATTTTTGTAAATGATACTACTACCAACCACCCATTTGCTTATGCCAAAACAGGAGTCAGATTGATTCTGATCTTTCCCTCATCCTCCCACACCCAATCTAGGAGCCAAATTCTTTCCATTGTACCTCCAAAAGAAATTCTACATATGCTCACTTCTCATGATCTCCACTTCTGCCACCCTTGTCTATATCTCCACCATTTCTTACCTGAACTATCCTAACACTTCCTAATTGGTCTTCCTGCCTGTACTGCAGCCACCCACAACAGTCAGAGCAATACTGAAGCATAAAGTAAAACATGTCTCTTCTCTATTTATGCTCTCATTGTATGCATAATCCAATGCCCTCCATTGGATTAACCATATGATTAGAACATAATTTCAACTCCTCACCATGATCTATAAGGCCCCTCATGATCTGACCCTTGCTAACTTCTCTAAATATCACCTCCTGATACTCTTTTCTCCTTGCTTACTAAACTCAGCTGACACTGGTCTTCTTGCTGTTTGTTCCCTGAACTCTTCAAGTTTTTTTCTGCCTCAAAGCCTTTGCATGTTCTGTTTACTCTTCTTGGAATGTTCTTTCCTTACATCATCTTATGGCTGTTTCCTTCTCATCATTAAGGACTCAGCTCAATGCAATTTCTCAGAGGCCTTCCTTCACCATCCCATCTATAGCTGCTCCTTTTTCCCACTCCCACGCTATTGTCTATCCCGTTGTCCTGTATATTTACTTCATAGCAGGAGACAATGTCTAAAATAATTATTTTTGTTTACTTACTAGTTTATTGTCTGTCTTTCCCATGTAGGCTATAAGTTCCATGAAGGGAGAGATTTTGTGGTCAATTTTTTATTTTTCTATGGCCAATTTTTAACATTTATTTTTATAACTTTTTTGAGGTATAATTGCTGTACAAACAGTGCATACATTTAAAGTGGATGATCAGATGGGTTTTGACATATGAATATATCTGTGAAACCTCACCAAAATCAAGATAGTGAACCTACCTATCATCCCCCAAAATTACCTTTGTGTCTCCCTCCTGCTGGCCCAGACAATCAATGAACGGGTTTTTGTTTCTGTAGATTAATTTGCATTTTGTACATTTTTACACAAATGTATAATGAAGTATGAACTTCTTTCATTCAGCATACTGATTTTTGAGATTCATCTATATTGTCGTATGTATCAATAGTTCATTTCTTCTTATTCCTATTTGCAGGTAGGTATCACCATTTGCTTATCTATTCACCTGTTGAAGAATATCTGGGTTTTTTTTCTAGTTTTTTTTTTACAATAATACATAAAGCTTCTATAAACATTTGTGTGCAAGTCTTTGTGTGGACATATATTAAACACAGGGATTTTGTGTGTATGGTTCTTTTCAGCATCCGTTATGCCCAAGCACTTGTGTAATATGTATAAAATATATGGTGGTTAAATATGTGTTGAAGGAATATAGATGAACCTTCTTTGCAGCCCAAATCCATGGACAGTTCCATGGCTCCTGTGCCCATCTTAGAATCCTTCACTATCCTACCTTTTGTCTCATTCTTGTCTTTCCAACATGTGGCCCTGAGTGACCCCTTGAAGGTGGCTGTTTCCACTCTTGGCTTGTTGGAAAAACCCTGCATTGGATTCTCTGCCAATGTGTGCTCTCTAAGCTGGCTTCTTTGGCTGTTCAGCAATCCGTTCATTCCTCGCTTGCTGACTCCCTATCACATTCCCTACAGCAGCTGCTCCAAACTTCCTGCCCTCTCCTCAAGCCCCCAGCCACATCCCTCCCCTTCATTCTCAGGAGATGACTTCACCTCCTTCATTTCTGAGAAGACTGAGGCCAACTGACAGGAGCTTCTAAGGCTTCCATCTGAGCCATCTCCACACAGCCATCTCAAATGCTTCCGGCTCTCAGAAAGATGTGCTCCTTCACCTTGCTAAGGTTAAGCTCTCTGCCAGTGTGCTTGATCCTAGCCCCAACTTTATGATGTTAATAACAACAGCAGCAAAATAAAAGTATTTAGCTTTCGATATGTGCCACGCACTTGGCTAAGCACTGAGGAAACAACTCTCACATTTGTTAAAAAACTATGTCATTAACATGTATCATTTCTACTTTTTCTAAGCTTAAAAACTCATTAACTTTTTTGTAAAAGTACTGTGAATACATACATACTAAGCACTTTGTGTGTGTTATCTAATTTAATTGTAGGGTAGTACTATTATTTTAAGATAAGGAGAGAGAGGATGAAGACAGGTAAAGTAACTTACTTTGGGTGATATAGCTAGTAAGTGGTAGAGCTAGAATTTCAGCTAAGGTTTAAATCCAGAGCTCTCTTTTCCTCTGTCTCTCTCTCTCTCTCTCTTTCTTTCTCTCTCTCTCCCCTCTCTCTCTCACTTCTCTCTCTCCCCCCCTCCTTGAATTTCAGAGAAAATTATCTTAATCCTACTTCTCAGTTCACGGCAAATGATCATCCTTAGTCAAAATATAAAGCAATTACAAAGAACAAGTCAAATAAAGGGGAAGAGAGTCACACTAAGGAGAAGATATGAAAGATCTTGCCAGACTAAGGAGTTTGGACTTCATCCTATAGCCAGTGAATCCCAAATGTTAATAAACATTCTCTGGGGCATTTGTTAATAGGGCAGATTCCCAGGCTCCCAACTCAGACCTCCTGGATCAGTCCCTTTGGGGATAGACAAATGCAGAAATATAAAAGACCAGTTTAGAGGCTGTGACAGTATTCCAGAGGAGAGATTACAGTTGCCTGGACTATGATAGTGGCAATGGAGGTAGAGAGATACAGTCAGTTTTTGGTTGTTATTGGTTTTTATTGAGACAGGGTCTCACTATGTTACCCAGGCTGGAGTGCCTTTGGAGTGGCGCAATCATGGCTCACTGCAGCCTCAAACTCCTCAATTTTTTTTATTGTAGTAAAATACATATAACGCAAAAGATACCATTAGAAACATTTTAAAGTATACAATTAAGTGGCATTTATTGTATTCACATGGTATGCAACCATCACCACTATCAATTCCAAAACATTTTCATCATACAGATTGGAGAATTTTTAAAGGTAGAATTTACAGAGTGATGCAACCAATAAGATGGTGAGTTAGAGGGAAGAGTCAAGCCCATTAGGGTTTTCTTTTTCTTTCATCCCACAAAGAGCGGAAAAGTCTTACGTTTGTTTTTTGTTTTGTTTTGTTTTTTGAGATGGGTTCCAACTACGTTGCCCAGGCTGGTCTTGAACTCCTGAGTTCAAGTGATCCTCCTGCCTCAGCCTCCCAAGAAGATGGGTTTATAGGCATGTGCCTGTATGCCTGTTATCATTAGGTTTTGACAGCATGCTGATGTGGATAGTGATATTTGACAGAGATGAGTAATAAGAGGTGGGATAGAAAGGAGACATAAAAGCAGTTATGGACATGGTGAGTTTCTTAGAGATCTTTGGGGAAAGATATGAAGAAACCTGTTGAAGTGGGCCTGTAGCATAGGTGAAACCTAGGGCCTGGGGTCCCAGACTACATAAAAGCAAACACTTGCATCAGGCTTACTATCTGTTAGACATTGGTTCAAGTGCTGTATATACATGATCTCAATGAATCCTCATGTTACAGATGAGCAAACAGAGGCATAGAGAAACTTGCCAAAGTTACTAGCACATGACAGAGGGGTATTGAAATTCAGGCAGCCTGACTTTCAAGTCAGTGCTCATAGCCATTATGTTATGCTGCCTCTCACTGAGGCATTGCATCTTGAATCTAGGAGAGTGGAGGCAAGGTGGAGGGCAGAGCCTTGAGGAAAATCGACATTTATGGAGAAAGACGTTAGAGAAATTTATTGAAGAAGACAGAGGAGGACAGATAAGAAAGGTAACAGGAAAGAGGAAAAATTGCAGAGGACAAATGAGAGGAGAATTTCAAGGAGGGAGTATCTGACTCTGAAGATTTGTTGCAACTGAAGCCTGAGAAGGAGACATTTGATTTGCTGATGACTGTCACTGGTCACTTTCCAGATGGCTGGTTAGTGGGGAACAGGGAAACCCTGAGGGAAAGGGTTAAGGAGAGAGTTGGTGGTAGGAAAAGAAAATAGCTAGTATTGACTATTCTTCCAAGAATGGTGGGCATGAAATAAAAGGAAAATATTATTAATTGATAAATCTCTGGAAGGAATCAGCATGGCATCTTGGATCATGCAGACAGATCAGACTTCCTGTTCTGTCACTTATTTGCTCAGTGACCTTGGGTAAGTGACTTAATTTCTTGGAAGCTCAGTTTCCCCATGATAATATCAGGGCCTACCTATCTCAGAGGGTTGGGAAGTGCGATAATGCATGTAAAATATACATAATTAGTTATTGTTATTAGTCACTCAATAATGCCAATGAATATAGTTCAGTGATTTTGATTGTCCAGGAAACTCCCAAATCCTGCCTCCTCAGAGTCTTTGAGATCAGTAATGACTGGACTGGTAGGTCTCCAACTGTTGTCAATAGGAGAAGTCCTCCTGAGGTCACCTCAGGCTGGAGCCAAGTTGTAGGGTTAAACTCAAATCACAGTGACTTAATTAAGATAGATGGCCCTTCGTATTGCCTCTCTGTACAGTGAACTGGGTAAAGCTTGTGTAAATTCCATATGTAGTGACTGGCCATAGAAGCAGAGTGTCCCTTTAAAGGAGAAATGAATAATCACATACACTCCTCGACCTGGTTTCTCTAAGCACCTAAGGAAGCAAATAAATGCCTAAATCTTCTTGGCATTAGATGTTTAAGAAGATTGTCCACTTGTAAGATGGGAAATTCCCTCCCTTCTTCCCTCCTCCTCTACTCTCCTAAACATTATTGAGTTTTTCTTTCAGGATTGGGAATACATTTAAGGATCTTGCAAAACCCCAGAGATCCAGAATCATCTATTTGTTCAGGTGGGTATCTCTATGAGCTGTGAAAAATTTTCCAGAATCTGTATTGATCCCACATCATTCCTTGAAAGTTGATTTTATTTTTAAAAAAGTATCTCTCCTGCCATCTGCTTCTCCACAAATGTTAGGGCATGATGACCCAAAGTCAGATTCTTGGTTATTTGAGATTTTCGAGTTTGAGATCAAGAGAAGTTTATCAGAGACATGTGTTTCCAGGTGGTGGCGGGGAGGATTTCCATCAGTGCTCAAGACATACAGCAGCTGTCATGAAGCCAATTTGCTGGGTCTGGCAACTAACTTCAGTGCTCGCTTTATAGAGCTACAGAGAACAAGTACTGACTGAATACTCTCTGGGCAATATGTAGGCCCTGTCTCCTAGGAGTTTCTGTCCAAAAGCAACTTACACGGAAAGGCATGTTTTTGCTTCTCCTCTTTTTTTAGACTTTTTGAAAATCTTTTTTTTTGTAAAGACTTTTCCTCTTTACCTCACCCCACTTCTTTATCTCCCTCTTTGTTCTTCTATTCATTCCCCTTAAGTCTTTGAAGTAATAACCCACAATTAAAATCTTCATTGCTCCCTCAGCTAGGTCAGCCTCAGAGCTGTTTGCCAATTGGAAAGACCTTTCTTCCATGGCTGAAGTTGCCTGTGTAGTCTGGTGACACTCACCAGAGTTTTCCTAAGTGGAAGTCTGTTTCAGCAGAGAACTGAAATTCAAGCAAAATGTCTGGAAGGGGAAACGTGGAAGCAAGCATTTTCTGCAGCAGGAGCCTGCCACTGAGCCCTGTCAACTGATCAGTATGGAGGCCCAGGCTTCAGGGCAAAAAGCCTGCTCTCATCTATCTACAGAAAAGCAACATTTCTCTGCCAAGCCCAGGCCCCAGTCCAAATACAATGTGACAGAGCCTACTTTTCATCTTATTTACTCATACGTGGAGCACAAAGGCCAATCCAAAGGCTGCTCGGACCTTCTCCAATATGCATTGCCCACCCTTTGGGAAAGAAGAGTTAGTTCTGCCTTTGGATACTCTGAGTGATGTACATGGTCCTGTAAGATTCAGATGCCTTGTGGCCCTTTTAGCTTGTGACTCGGAGTCACATTTATAGCTATACTCAAGTTTCCATACTTCCTCATCCCTCAAGTGCTCCAGGTAGGTAGCTGGTTCCCTCAGAGGGTTCTCTGCTTGTATCTGAGAATCCCTAAAAATGATGCCTCCCACGTGCTTATGTACTGATCCGTCAGTTGTACTCACTATCCTGCTTTTCTTCTTTTACTCCAGAACCCATTGTCCACACCAGCTATTGTGGCTAGGAGATGTCATAATGAACATACTGGTATCCATGCCTAGGGATCTGTCTGGCACCACATGCTCCTCTGGGAGTCACTGAAGATCAGAGTTATGGACAGAGGCAGGACAAACCATCCTTCTTGTAATTCTTTCTATACTGGGTTAGTGGAGCCCAAAGCCAGGCCTATTTATGCCTGAAGTCTCGTCAAGTTGCAAGTGAATTGTCTTATCAGCCTCTGAGCCTCAGCTCTCACTGAGAAGCTTACTAAGTCTCTATGGGTTTCAAGAGGGACTTAAACCCAGCCCAGTAGGCCAGAGGGGGAACAGGAGCCAGGCCAGTCTTCCAAGTCACTTTCCTTTCTTCTCAGCGAAAAGTCTGTTTCCCGCAAAAGCAGCACTGTCTCCCCTAAAGCAAGTAATATTTTTTTTGTTCCCTTCAAGGCAGATTTGTAGCAGCTTGGCACCAATACACAGCATTTTAGACCTCTCAACTCCAAAGCAAGGTCTTTGCTTTTACAGTTGCATTATTAGAAGAAGCAACTTGGAGGACGACCTAGGGTTGAAGAAGTGTGTTTGTATTTGTTTCTATTTCTTTCTCTCTTTTTTTTTTTTTTTCCAGATCAATTAAATTGGAAACCTGGGAAAGGGGTAGAGACATCAGTATTTTTAAATGATCCTATGGTGATTCTTTTTTTTTAATTTTTTCATTTTTTAAATTATACTTGAAGTTCTGGGATACATGTGCAGAACGTGAAGTTTTGTCACATAGGTATACACGTGCCATGGTGGTTTGTGGCACCCATCAACCCATCGTCTAGGTATTTCTCCTAATGCTGTCCCTCCCCTATACCCCCACCCCCAGACAGGCTCCAGTGTGTGGTGTTCTCCTCCCTGTGTCCATGTGTTCTTATTGTTCAGCTTCCACTTATGAGTGAGAACATGCCGTGTTTGGTTTTCTGTTATTGTGTTAGTTTGCTGAGAATGATGGTTTCCAGCTTCATCCATATCCCTGCAAAGGACATGAACTCATTCTTTTTTATGGCTGCACAGTATTTCATGGTTGTATATGTGCCACATTTTCTTTATCTAGTCTATCATTGATGGATATTTGGGTTGGTTCCAAATCTTTGCTATTGTGAACAGTGCTGCAATAAACATAAGTGTTCACATGTCTTTATAGTAGAATGATTTATAATCCTTTGGATATACACCCAGTAATGGGATTGCTGGGTCAAATCATATTTCTGGTTCTAGATCCTAGAGGAATCACCACACTATCTTCCACAATAGTTGATCTTATTTACACTCTCACCAACAGTGTAAAAGCGTTCCTGTTTCTCCACATCCTCTCCAGCATCTGTTAGTTCCTGACTTTTTAACGATCATCATTCTAACTGGCGTGAGATGGTATCTCATTGTGGTTTGGATTTACATTTCTCTAATGACCAGCGATGATGAGCTTTTTTTTCATGTTTGTTGGCCACAAAAATATCTTCTTTTGAAAAGTGTCTGTTCATATCCTTTGACCAACTTTTGATGGTGTAGTTTGTTTCTTCTTCTTGTAAATTTCTTTAAGTTCCTTGTAGATTCTCGATGCTAGCCCTTTGTCAGTTGGATAGATTGCAAAGATTTTCTCCCATTCTGTAGGTTGCCTGTTCACTCTGATGATAGTTTCTGTTGCTGTGCAGAAGCTCTTTAGTGTAATTAGATCCCATTTCTCAATTTTGACTTCTGCTGCAATTGCTTTTGGTGTTTTAGTCATGAAGTCTTTGCCCATGCCTATGTCCTGAATGGTATTGTCTATGTTTTCTTCTAGAGTTTTTATGGTTTTATGTCTTATGTTTAAATCTTTAATCCATCTTGAGTTAATTTTTGTATAAGGTGTAAGGAAGGGGTCCAGTTTCAGTTTTCTGCATATGGCTAGCCAGTTTTCCCAACATCATTTATTAAATAGGAATCCTTTCCCCATTGCTTGTTTTTGTCAGGCTTGTCAAAGATCAGATGGTTATAGATGTGTGCTGTTATTTCTGAGGTCTCTGTTCTGTTGCATTGGTCTATCTATCTGTTTTGGTACCAGTGTCATGCTGTTTTGGTTATTGTAGCCTTGTAGTATAGTTGAAATCAGCTAGTGTGATGCCTCCAGCTTTGTTCTTTCTGGCTAGGATTGTCTTAGCTATGTGAGCTCTTTTTTCGTTCCGTATGAAATTTAAAGTAGTTTTTTCTAATTCTGTGAAGAAATTCAATAGTAGCTTGACGAGAATAGCATTGAATCTATAAGTTGCTTTAGGCAGTATGGCCATTTTCATGATATCGATTCTTCCTATCCATGAGGATGGAATATTTTTCCATTTCTTTGTGTCCTCTGTTATTTCCTTGAGCAGTGGTTTGTAGTTCTCCTTAAAGAGATCCTTCACATCCCTTGTAAGCTGTATTCCTAGATATTTTATTCTCTTTGCAGCAATTGTGAGTGGGAGTTTGCTCATGATTTGGCTCTCTGTTTGTCTATTATTGGTGTATAGGAATGCTTGTTATTTTTGCACATTGATTTTGTATCCTGAGACTTTACTGAAGTTGCTTATCAGCTTAAGGAGTTTTTGGGCTGAGGCAATGGGGTTTTCTAAATAAACAATCATGTCATCTGCAAACAGAGACAATCTGACTTCTTTTCTTCCCATTCTAATATCCTTTATTTCTTTCTTTTGCCTCGTTGCCCTGGCCAGAGCTTCCAACACTATGTTGAATAGGAGTGGTGAGAGAGGGCATCCTAGTCTTGTGCTGGTTGTCAAAGGGAATGCTACCAGCTTTTGCCCATTCAGTATGATATTGGCTGCAGGTCTGTCATAAATAGCTCTTATTATTTTGAGATATGTTCCATCAATATTTAGTTCATTGAGTGTGTTTAGCATGAAGGGGTGTTGACATTTATCAAAGGCCTTTTCTGCATCTATTGAGATAATCATGTGGCTTTTGTCATTGGTTCTGTTTATGTAATGGATTACATTTATTGATTTGCATATATTAAATCAGCCTTGCATCTTAGGGATGAAGTTAATTTGATCGTGGTGGATAATCTTTATAATGTGCTGCTGGATTCAGTTTGCCAGTGTTTTATTGAGGATTTTCGCATTGATGTTCATCAGGGATATTGGTCTGAAATTTTTTGTTGTTGTTGTGTCTCTGCTAGTTTTTGGTAACAGGATGATGCTGGCCTTATAAAATGAGTTAGGGAGGAGTCCCTCCTTTTCAATTGTTTGGAATAGTTTCAGAAGAAATGGTACCAGCTCCTCTTTGTACCTCTGGTAGAATTCAGCTGTGAATCTGTCTTGTCCTGGACTTTTTTTTGGTTGGTAGGCTATTATTTACTGCCTCAATTTCAGAACTTGTTATTGGTATATTCAGGGATTTGACTTCTTCCAGGTTTAGACTTGGGATGGTGCATGTGTCCAGGAATTTATTCATTTCTTCTAGATTTTTGCATAGAGGTGTTTATAGTATTCTCTGATGGTAGTTTGTATTTCTGTGGGATCCGTGGTGATCTCCCTTTTATCATTTATTATTGTGCCTATTTGATTCTTTTCTCTTTTCTTATTTATTAATCTGGCCAGTGGTCTATCTATTTTGTTAATCTTTTCAAAAAACCAGCTCCTGTATTCACTGATTTTTTGAAGGATTTTGGGTATATGTGTGTTTGTGTGTGTGAGTCTGTGTCTGTCTCCTTCAGCTCTGCTCTGATCTTAGTTATTTCTGTCTTCTGCTAGCTTTTGCATTTGTTTGCTCTTGCTTCTCTAGTTCTTTTAATTATGATGTTAAGATGTCAACTTTAGATCTTTCCCACTTTCCCATGAGGGTATTTGGTGCTATAAATTTCCTTCTAAACACTGCTTTAACTGTGTCTTAGAGATTCTGGTATGTTGTGTCTTTATTTTCATTGATTTCACAGAACTTGTTTATTTCTGCCTTCATTTCATTATCTAGTCAGTAGTCATTCAGAAGCAGGTTGTTCAGTTTCCATGTAGTTGTGTGGTTTTTGAGTGAGTTTCTTAATACCAAGTTCTAATTTGATTGCACTGTGGTCTGAGAGACTGTTATGTTTTCTGTTCTTTAGCATTTGCTGAGGAGTATTCTACTTCCAATTATGTGGTTGATTTTATAATAAGTGCTATGTGGTGCTGAGAAGAGTGTATATTCTGTTGATTTGGTGTGGTGAGTTCTGTAGATGTCTATTAGGTCTGCTCAGTCCAGAGCTGAGTTAAAGTCCTGGATATATTTGTTAATTTTCTGTCTTGTTGATCTAATATTGACAGTGGGGTGTTAAAGCCTCCTACTGTTATTGTGTGGGAGTCTAAGTCTCTTTGTAGGTCTCTAAGAACTTATTTTATGAATCTGGGTGCTCCTGTATCGGGTGCATATATATTTAGGGTAGTTAGCTATTCTTATTGCATTGATCCCTTTACCATTATGTAATGTCCTTTTTGTCTTTTTAAATCTTTTTTGGTTTAAAGTCTGTTTTATCGGAGACTAGGATTGCAACCCCTGATTTTTTTTGCTTTCCATTTGCTTGGTTAATCTTCCTTCATCCATTTATTTTGAGCCTATGTCTGTCTTTGCATGTGAGATTGGTCTCGTGAATACAGCACACCGATGGGTCTTGACTCTTTATCCAATTTGCCAGTCTGTGCCTTTTAATTGGGGTATTTAACCCATTTACAATTAAGGTTAATATTGTTATGTGTGAATTTGATCCTGTCATTATGATGCTAGCTGGTTATTTTGCCCATTAGTTGATGTAGTTTCTTCATAATGTTGATAGTATTTACATTTTGGTTTGTTTTTGAAGTGTCTGAAACCAGTTTTTCCTTTCCACATTTAGTGCTTCCTTTAGGAGCTCTTGTAAGGCAGGCCTTGTGGTGACAAAATCCCTCAGCATTTGCTTGTCTGTAAAGGATTTTATTTTCTCCTTCGCTTATGAACTTAGTTTGACTGGATATGAAATTCTAGATTGAAAATTATTTTCTTTAAGAATGTTGAATATTGGCTTCCACTTTCTTCAGGCTTGTAGGGTTTCTGCACAGACATACATTGTTAGTCTGATGAGCTTCCCTTTGTTGGTAACCCGACCTTTCTCTCTGGCTGCCTTAACATTTTTGCTTCGTTTCAACCTTGGTGAATCTGACAATTATGTGTTTTGGGGTTGCGCTTCTCAAAGAGTATCTTTGTAGTGTTCTCTGTATTTCCTGAATGTGAATGTTGGCCTGTCTTGCTAGGTTGAGGAAGTTCTCCTGGATAACATTTTGAAATGTGTTTTCCAACTTGGTTCCATTCTCCCTATCACTTTCAGGTACACCAATCAAATATAGGTTTGTTCATTTCACATAGTCCCATATTTCTTGGAGGCTTTGTTCATTCCTTTTTATTCATTTTTTTTTCTAATCTTGTATTCATGGTTTATTTCAATAAGTTGATCTTCAGTAACTGATATCCTTTCTTCTGCTTGATCAGTTTGGCTATTGATACTTGTGTATGCTTCACAAAGTTCTTGTGCTATGTTTTTCAGCTCCATTATGCCATTTGTGTTCTTCTCTAAACTAGTTATTCTAGTTAGCAATTCCTCTAACCCTGTATCAAGGCTCTTAGCTTTCTGGCATTGGGTTAGAACATACTCCTTTAGCTTGGAAGAGTTTGTTATTAATCACCTTGTGAAGCCTACTTCTGTCAATTTGTCAAACTCATTCTCTGTCCAGTTTCTTCCCTTGCTGGTGAAGAGTTGTGATCCATTGGTGGAGAAGAGGCATTCTGGTTTTTGAAATTTTCAGCCTTTTTGTGCTGTTTTTTCCTTATCTTCATGGATTTATCTACCTTTCGTCTTTGCTGTTGGTGACCTTCAGGTGGGGTTTTTGCATGGTCGCCCTGTCCTTTTTATTGATGTAGATGCTATTGTTTTCTGCTTGGTAGTTTTCCTTCTAATAATCAGGCCCCTCTGCTGCAGGTCTGGTGGTTTGCTGGGGGTCCAGTCCAAATCCTGTTTGCCTGAATGTCACTAATGGAGGCTGCAGAATAGGAAAGATTGCTGACTGCCCCTTCCTCTGGAAGCTTCATCCCAGAGGGGCACCTGCCAGATGGCAGCTGGAGTTCTCATGTATGAGTTGTCTGTTGACCCCTGCTGGGAGTTGTCTCCCCATCAAGAGGCATGGGGGTCAGGGACCCACTAGAGTAGGCAGTATATTCCTTAGCAGAGCTTGAGTGCTGTGCTGGGAGATCCTCTGTTCTCTTCAGTGCCCACAGGCAGGAATGTTTAAGTCTGCTGAAGCTGTGCCCACAGCCGCCCCTTCCCCCAGGTGCTCTGTCCCAGGAAGATGGGAGTTTTATCTATTAGCTCCTGACTAGGGTTGCTGCCTTTCTTTCAGAGATGCCCTGCCCAGAGAGGAGGAATTTAGAGAGGCAGTCTGGCCACAGTGGCTTTGCAGCCCTTTGCTTCTATTTCTTAGGAAAGGAGAGGCTTGAGCATGTTTAAATGCTGATAGAAGAGTAAATAGGAGGGAAAAGGTGAAGGCATGGGAAACAGAGGGGTACCGTAGTTGGAGCCTGACCTCCAGTGGAAGACAAAAGGTGGAATCTCCTCCCCTACCTCTTTATGACAGGAGGAGGAAGGGGCCCCTTATTTAGACAATTTAAGAGTGATAGCATAGGAGGTTGAGCATTCCCACCAGAAAAGTTCTATTTTGTCAGTGAGATGAGAGAGGGAGGGAAGTGAGGGCTGGTGATCAGCGGCTTGGCAAAAATGAAGATTGTTTCAAATTGGCATTGTGGAGGAGGTTTGAACGGGCTAATTAGGAAACTAACAAGATTGTGTGGCAGCAATAAGGGACCCGTTGAGATTGGTCATAATGACTCCATAGTGTGTCATACAGTCTATCATATAATGTGTCATACAGTCTGCCCAGTTGTACATTTTTCCATGAGGGCTTAGAAGTCATGGAGAAAGAAGCTTCCTTTCTCTTACGTGGAAATAACTCTTTCTGCTCTTTCCCAGTAATGAAAAAGGTACTGGACTAAGAGTGGAGAGACCTGGGTTCAAGTCCCAGCTTTATCATTATCTGTGTGTCCATAAGGCAACTAATGTGACATTTCACATCCCATACTTTACCGGGAAGGGCTGTTATGTGAAAGAAAGCAGATGGAGAATGACAAAAACCACACGCAAGGCATGACAATGGCAAAACCAAAGAAAATGAAAAACAATTCTATCGTAAGCACCTGTAAAAATAAACTGCAGAAAAATTTTATAAATAAAATATTTGCAGCACATGATACAAAGGACTTACTATACAAAGAGTTCTTACAAATAAAAAACAAAGCAGAAAAAATGGGCAAAAGGAATGAATAAGAAATTAATAGGAAAAGAAATACAAAGAGTCAATAAACAGAAAAAAATGTTCAACTTAACTAATATAGAAGTTAAAATCAAAACAAACAATAATTACTTATCATATTTCACTTGTCAGACTTACAAAAATGAATCAATATTAAGACATTATCATCACTGTAGACCACACTTTTCCAGATTTCATTGGTTTTCCCCTAATGTCCCTTTTCTGTTCCAGTATGCCATTCAGGACACTAAATTACATTTAGTTGTCATGTCTCCTTAGGCTCCTGTGGACTGTGATAGTTCCTCAGATCCTTGATTTGATGACCTTGACAGTTTTGAAGAGTGCTGGTCAAGGTATTTCATTAGAATGTTTCTCAGTTTAGGCTCATTTAATGTGTTTCTTATGCTTAGACTGCAGTTTTGTAACTTGTCGATATTTACAATAACCATGTTAAACATTTGTAATCAGACTCAATAAAAATACTTATTTTAAAAAGACATGGTAGTAGGTGGTGAGGCAGGTGACAATAAGTAGCTAAAAAGAAGAATGTCTACTTGGAGCAACTTGCAGAATATACATGAGAATGTGGAAAGCCATGGCTGCCCAGAGTGGTCCATGCTGATCTTATGCTGGCACATCCTGCAATAGCTATAATCTGCCTGAGAAGGTGCCAGCAAGAGAGGGAACATGGTGAGGGGTGGGGGTCAACAGAGATTTCCCAAGGGGGACTGAGATCTTTCCATAACAAATGTCTCCTAAATCAAGAAGCTTTTCTAATCTCGAAGGACTGACTATTCAGCACCACATCAAGTGAGAATTCCTTACCACCGTCTGCGCAGATAGCGACTTGAAGCTGGATAGTGAAAACAGTTCTGGGAATGCCCAGGCATGAGCACAGCCTCAGCACTGGGTCTATTTTGGGAACATTTGGACATATTTTGCAACGTCATATTTATTCTTTGGCAAAACAAGTAAAGATTTAAGGAAATAATCCTTGACTTCCCCCTTATGCCTTCCATGTTTGTCTATAGAATGACATATTCTGAGCAGGGATGTGGAGCCAGGGATGGCTGGTTAACCATTATGAAACTCGGCCATCTGCAGGGATCGACCTGGATTTGAAAGAGCAAGTGCCCCGTTATACAGGGTTAATGGGGGCAGAGAGGGATCAAGTCAATGAAATGTGAGAGAATCAATATGCAGAATGCTTGACGATAGCACATTCACACATTTCACAGAGGAAGGAGGCTAGGGTTACACCCAGCAACTGGAGATGCTTGATTAAAAAAATCAACCTTAAGTATTTGCTATTTGTTCGCTGACTTGGGCATCTCCAATTGTCCGACAAGCGTGCCTCAATATTCTTTCTCTGTTCTCTCTGGAAATTTGTAGCCTAAGACTGCTCTCCCCCAAACCTCTCCAGCTCCCCACCTCGGCTCTACATGAACTTAGAGAAGGCTTGGGCAGGGAGGTTTCACTCTCTGAGTGAAAGTGTTCCCAAGAGAATGTGTGCCTATGTGTTGGGGGCGGGGAGCAGCGGGCTGGTGGAAAATGAGCAAACAGCTGGAGACACTCCAAAGCAAGATAGAATTTTAGATCCGGCACTGGTGGGGGCAGGAAGAAGAGATGGGGAGGGTTTGGAGACAGTGAAAAGAGATGGAATCTAGGAGCCTCTGTGGCTATTAAAGCTCAGCACCTGGTCTAGGGCTCTACACACAAATGACATATTAATTAATGTTCTGATAATAACTAGGATTTATTGGGCACTTACGTATCCCTGCATGCTATATTTCATATGCATTATTATCTTTAATCTCTCAATACACCATGGGAGAGGTAATACTATTATTGTTCCCTCGTTTTACAAATAAGATACCCAGAGGTCAGGTAAGTTGTCCAAGGTCACAATTAGCAAGTGGTAGAGTTGGGATTTCAATCCAGAGCCCACTGTGCTCAAATTCTTCCATCATGTGAAAGGCCTCAATGTGGTCTGTCAGGATTGCAGGACAAGGGAGCTTGATATTTCCAGCTCCACGCTGTTTCTTCTCAGAGTCAGGTCTCCCTCTCTTGTCAATAGGTTCCTCCCCATTCCTAGCCCTAGGGGTCTGCCCATCCCCTAAGGCTAGCAAAGAGAGGAGCTTTCCACTGACTCTCCTTTAAAGGGCAGGGCACAATGAGAGGTGGAATGAGAATAACTGGCTTGTTTCTCTGTCCAGCTCCTGTCCTCCCTGATCATCTGCGTTTCCTCACCCCGCTCCTCCAGATTCTCATCCTCTTGTGACAAGAGGTACTTGCTGCATTTGAGCTTAATGGCTCAAGAGGTGGGTGGCGCAGCCGGAGCGTTCCACTGGAGTCTCACGAGCAGCAGCGAGCAGCGAGCGAGCTGACCCCTGTGGGTGGGCAGACTTCCCACAGCCTGGCTTGCAGGCTTCACCTGCCTTTCTTTTCTGGTCTGCTTTCTACAAGTCGCTCCCATTGATATGTATTCAGAGGCCCGCTCTGTTTCCCTTAAGTAAGGTTTCAATGACTGTAACTTCTGCTTCTTCCCACATTACTGGAGCACCCGCCAGTCCAGGCTGCTGCAGGCGGCTGGCCACAGACGCGCAGGGATTAGCAGCTCCAAGGTTTGTGGCTGTGGCTGACCTTCCGGGTCTCCGTTGCTTAGATCCCATCCTCTTCAACCACAGACTGAAGACTGCTTTTCTTTTTTCTCTCGTCTTGTCTTCTCGTCTCACTCCTTCTCACCTGTCTTGCTGCTTGCAGTCTTTTTTGCATTCTCTCTCTGTCCTGAATTTCTTTTTGCTAGTGAGTTTTAAAACTACTTGCTTGTTTTCGATTATATACGAAGATGTATTTGGAAAAAGAAGTTTTCCCTCCCTATACAACATCCAGGGTATAATCAGTGTTAAAAGTTGGATGTGGGTCCTTTCAAAGTTTTCTCATGAGCCCTGTTAAAATTTACAGGGGCCATTGGTTTAGACTGAGCTCTTGCGCTAGACCCAATAGACCAAACCAAAATGGAGTTACACATGCAGAAGTTACATGCAACCAAGTTGAAACTAAGTTATTTGTCTGATTTTCTGGGAAACCAAGAGAGACATACATAATAGCCTAATTCCCAAACAGGCCAGTTTTAGCCAGTGTGATAGATAGTCCCCTCTATTTTAACCTTTACAAGAAAAGTAATTTTGAAATGACGCATCACTTTTTGTTCACTGTTTCTGCTTTCTTCAGCCCTTTCTGCCTATAAAGTCAACCTTCTCTGCTCAGTTAAGGGGAACGCTCACTCTGTTTTCTAGAATCCCACACAAAAAAAGCCAGTTAGATTTTTAAAGAAAATTTATTGTAATTTTGGCTTTTGACAGTACACACGCGTGCACACACACAAACACACAACTTAGTTTAAATTTTGATATAGGCTTTCTTCAAACTTGAATACTTTGCCAAAATTGTAGACATTTTCTGTCATTTGAACACTTGCCAGTGGGTTTTATTACATGTTCCTTTAATAAATATACCAGGATAGCCACAATATCACACCCTTTTAACAGAAGTGAAGTATTCAGATTTGATAGACAAATACATGTTTGCCAAATAATTGTTCACTTGTAGTCTGTTGTGCAAAAACATTTCATGAACTGCATTCAGTAGAAATTCAGAGGGATCTGAAATTATATGTGGATACGGGCAGATTCTTTTCTGAATTCTACTAAATGTAGTTATATAGGCACACAGATACATGTGGCTCCTTTCTTCAACTATTTTAAAATAAAGATACCATCATATTATGAAAAATACTAGGCATTTTTTCTGAAAACAACAACAATACTTTATGGACAACTGTCCTGTCCAACAGTTAGAGAGCTATCAACTTATGCTCTGTTTTAGTATTTGAGTGTATGGCTGCCTGCTAACTTACTCAACCATTACCTTTCTCATAGACCTTCAGATTGCTTTCCTTTGTGTGTGTGTGTGTACTAATACCTGCGGCAGTGAACATCCTCAGGTGTAAATCAATGCTGACTTGTGAAAATAATATATTAGGAAGAATTTCTAGAAAAGGCATTGCCAGATCAAAGGTCTACACATTTAAAATTTTTCATAGTTACTACCAGATTACCTTCCAAAGTGGCTGTGGCAACTTAGTCTTCTACTAGAGGTAGATGTGAGGTAGTTGGTGTTCCCCATATTCTGGCCAGCATAGAATATTAACAATGTTTTAAAATGATGCCAATCTGAAGGGTAATAAAAATGCTCTCCCATCATTTACAACATTTTATAGCCTTGACAGCGGTATCTGTATGTCCACTTCTGTGATTTGCCTGTTCACGATCTTTGCCATAATTTTAGGTTGTTGGCTTTTTCATAAAAAATTTTTGGAGCTCTTTATATTATATGGCTATTAATCTATTTTCTTTCACTTGATTTGCAGATATTTTCTCCGTGAAGTTTTACTGAGTCTTTCGACCCACAAAAGGTTCTTTTTTGATCTTAAGTTGGTCAATCTTCTTTATGGCTTCTAAGTTTCCTGTCTTGCTTCACCCATTTATGGGCCATACCCATTCTGAGGTTATAAAAATATTCTCTTTATTTTCTTCTAAAATTTTCATGTGAAAACTTAAATTTCTAATCCCGATGGAATGTATTTTATGTGTGGCACAAAGTAATGATCTAAAATTTCGATCCAAGTTACCTAGCTGAAGTACATTCTTTCTCAATAAAAAACAGTATCTGTTTGATCATATTTGTTCTAGCCAGGCAAGGCTGAGGCCTACGAGGCTGCTCACAGATAGCCAACCCAGAGGCAGTTGCATTCAACCACCAAGACAGACACAATGTTTTCATTTAGCTTTTAGTTAATTGTATGTTTAAATTTACTTTTTAAATTATAATTGACAAATAATAATTGTATATATTTATAGGGTGTATAGTCAAGGTTCCTTAGAGGGACAGAATTAATAGGATATATGTGTGTGTCCTATATATATATCCTGTATATATCGTGTGTGTGTGTGTGTGTGTGTGTGTGTATATATATATATATATATATATAGAGAGAGAGAGAGAGAGAGAGAGAGGAGTTTATGAAGTATTACCTTACATGATCACAAGGACCCACAGTAGGCTGTCTGCAAGCTTGAGGAGCAAGGAGAGCCAGTCTGAGTCTCAAAACTGAAGAACTTGGAGTCCGATGTTTGAGGGCAAGAAGCAACCAGTACAGGAGAAAGATGTGGGCTGGGAGGCTAGGCCAGTCTCACCTTTTCATGTTTTTCTGC
This sequence comes from Sapajus apella, assembly GCF_009761245.1. Classification (NCBI taxonomy): domain Eukaryota; kingdom Metazoa; phylum Chordata; class Mammalia; order Primates; family Cebidae; genus Sapajus; species Sapajus apella. The sequence goes on from NW_022437013.1 coordinate 5,805,731, forward strand.
CTGCTTTAAATTCGATGGCAACTGATTATATTGTGCCCAACAGATTAAGGGTGACTCTGCCTTCCCCAGCCCAGTGACTCAAATGTTAATGTCTTTTAGCAACACCCTCAGAGACAGGCCCAAGATCAGTACGTTCCATCCTTCAATCCAACCAAGTTGACGGTATTAACCATCATATGGGGTACAAAAGGATTTTTTTTGAGACAGAGTCTCGCTCTGTCCCCCAGACTGGAGTGCACTGCAACCTCTACCTCCTGGGTTCAAGCGATTCTTCTGCCTCAGCCTCCTATGTAGCCGGAATTACAGGTGTGCACCACCATGCCCCGCTAATTTTTTGCATTTTAGTAGAGACGGGGCTTCACCAAGTTGGCTAGGCTGGTCTGGAACCCCTGAGCTCAAGGGATCCGTGACCGTGAGCCACTGTGCCTGGCCACAATGTGTTATTTTGATGTATGTATACATTGTAGGAAGATTAAATTAAGCTAACAGATCCATCACCTTACCTATTTTTTTTGGTTGTGATAATGTTTAAAATCTACTCTTTTAGCAATTTTGAAATATGTGTTATTATTAGATATGGTTATCATGTTGTGCAATAGACCACTAAAATAGATTCCTCTTGTATAATAGAAACTTTATAAACTTTGACCAGCGTATTTCCTTTCTCATCCTGCATATATACACATACACACACACACACACACACATACATATATATATATGTATGTGTGTATATATATTCATATATGATCATGCAGTGTTTGTCATTCTGTACCTGGCTTACTCTATTTAGCATAATGTCTTTCAGGTTCATTTATCTTAATTCTTCTGGAGACTAAGATCATTCTCAGACAGGTCTGCTGCAGCCCAGGATTGATGTTACCGTTTTTACTCACAGTATCTCATAGTATTCATTGGATTTTGGCAGACAGTCTATCGGATTCATTGGATTTTGGCAGTTTATCAGTTTCCTTCCATGTTTGTTTTCTTTGAAGACTTTATTAGCCATGCCTGATGAGTTATGTCAAATACTTCCTTACCTCCTGATACAATTGTATAACATTTATCTCTTTTAATATGCAGATGTAATGAATTATATAGATTGCCTAACTAAGCCATGCATTCTTCAAATACAAACCCTGCTTAATCAGAATGAATTACTTTTCTTACTACTATGCTAGAATCTATTTGCTAATATTATATTAAAACACTTTGCTTTTTAATGATTGCCATTTGGTGGCAAGGCTGTGGAAAAATAGGAATGCTTTTACACTGTTGGTGGGAGCGTAAATTAGTTCAATCATTGTGGAAGACAGTGTGGTGGTTCCTCAAGGATCTAGAAATAGAAATATCATTTGACCCAGCAATCCCATTACTGGGTATATACCCGAAGAATTATAAATTGTTCTATTATAAAGACACATGCACACATATGTTCATTGTGGCACTGTTTACAATAGCAAAGACCTGGAACCAACCCAAATGTCCATCAACAATAGACTGGATAAAGAAAATGTGGCACATATACACCATGGAATACTATGAAGCCATGAAAAAGGATGAGTTGATGTCCTTTGCAGGGACATTGATGAAGCTGGAAGCCACCATTCTCAGCAAACTAACACAGGAACAGAAAACCAAACACTGCATGTTCTCACTCATAAGTGGGAGTTGAACAATGAGAACACATGGACACAGGGAGGGGAACATCACACACTGGGGCCTGTCGGGGAGTTGGGGGGCGCTAGGGGAGAGAGTGCATTAGGACAAATGCCTAATGCATGTGGCACTTAAAACCTAGATGACGGGTTGATGGGTGCAGCAAACCACCATGGCACATGTATTCCTATGTAACAAACCTGCACATGTATCCCAGAGCTTAGAGTAAAATAAAAAAATAAAAATAAAAACACTTTGCATCTATATTTATAAGTAAAAGTGGTCTACAGGTTTTTTGTTGCATTCTTCTATCACATTTTAAAAAGGTATCTGTAGAATGACTTGGGAAGTTTTAAACAAATCTGGGACAGTTTGAATCATGTAAAAAATACTTTTCGTGAAGGTTAAATAAAACTCAGAAATACCCTATTTTTCTCCTATAGTTATTGGTCTGTTTAGATTTTCTACCACTTCTTGAGTGAATTGTGATATTCTATGTCTTGCTAGAAATTCGTTCATTTTCTTTAGATTTTCATACTTGTTGACTAAGTTGCATATAATTTTTGTCTTATCATTATTCCAATCTATTAAGTGGTTAAACCTCTTTTCTTAATCTTGATAGTGTATTATTTTAATCTTTGCTCTTTTTAAAAATTAGGTCTCTGAAGGAGGGTAGTCTTACAGATCTGCTGATTTTGGTGTTATTTATCCATTCTCCTTTGTGTGTCTGTGGTATGGGGTGGTAGGAGGCAGGATGTGGATCTATTTATTTAATTTTAGCTTTCATCTTTACTAATTCTCTCTGTATTAAGTTAAAGTTTTTCTCTCCAATTCATCCTCTGTAAAACTAATTTTGTTTTCAGCAGTGAATACGTGACTGTCTCTACTGAATTTTTAAATTTGGAAATCATATTTTATTTTAATTTCCAGAGACTCTTTTTAATGTCTTCTAATGAAATCTACTACATATCAGTATGTTTGTCATTAAATTTATAATAAAATCTAACCAGGTTATTAATAATCTGAAGACAAAATTGGAGTGATATTTAGAGGAAGGGACAGAATAAAAAAGGATTTTGATTATTTAATGCAGACTAAAGGTACAAAAGAGCTTACAGAGGGAGAAAATGTAGGCAGGAAAAAAAAAAAGAAGTTCTATGCCATAACCTGAAAGGCAGGAAGGAGGAGGAATTGGTACCTGTATCAACATTGAAATTTTAAGCCATCATGCCATGCTCATTCTCCTACCATCCTATAAAATGAGCCACGAATGTCCAACATTGTCCCTGGCAAACATTCCACCACTTCCCTGGCTCCAAGATATTCCTTCATGTTTTCTGGCATGCTATTACTTCCAATACATAACAGTCCAATTAAAAAATCAACATCTTCTTTGTGATTCTGCTTTAGTCCTTAGAACTGGATGTTTGAACCTTGTCTCACTAGTTCTTGACTCTGTTCTTCCTCTCAAAGACCTGGACTTGAACTGGGCTTCTTCCTCTTCCTTTTCCTCTTCCTCCTCCTTCTCTTCCTTCTCCATTCTCCCTCTTTTTTTTTATCCCACCCTTTCTGTTTCTCTTCTGGATTCAGGAAACCCGGAGAATAATATTTGCATTTGGCGCTCCCTGAAACTCAACCTCAAACTCTGGTCTGTCAGCTAGCAGCCAAGTCAGTCTACTCTGTGAGTGTGGGAAAATTCAAACAGGTTCAATGTGATGGGTCTTTAACGATGGACAGGATATGAGAGGAACAGAAACAGCAAACAGGTGACCACAGGGATTAGAGTGCTGTGTGTATGTGTAGGGGAATGCTCTCAGTGAGGAAGTAGCTCTATTGGAATGGAAGGTTTAATTAGAGGCAATTTCCAAGAAGTTCCTCTAATGGGGAAGGAGTGGGAAATAGAGGATGAGATGTATAGCTGGAAGGATTCTTCAGGATCAGTGCTTGTGGAACAAATGTCTTTCCCTAAACTGTAGGGTAATGTTGAAGCCAGAGCAGTATTCAGAATGAAGGGTTAAGTAAAGAGTTGAATCCAGTAAATCAGAGAGGAGATTTGGACCAATTCATAAAAACTAAGAGGTTAAAAGAAGGTATCAGGAGCAAGAGTCAGGGATTGGAGGTCCAGGAAGATGAGCAAAAAGCAGCAGATTAAGAGAATCCAGGAATAGGCCAGAGAGATTGCTTGCCACAGTCATTGCTAAATATTAGGTACCTGCTACAATGTGGTATGTGGACATACTCACTAAGTGAGGAATGGGTGGGTGGGAAAAAAAAGGCCAGATTGTTCTGGGTCTTGAAAGTCAGGCTGTGTAATTTAGAATAGAAACAGTGAATGATAGGTAGTTATCAATGGATTTTTGAGCAGGAAGGTGATATGATGTATACAGTGTTTTGTGAACAGATATTTGGCAGTTTGGGAGGCATCGAAGGAAGAGAGACTGGAGATGACCTTGAAGATCATTTAGGAGGTTCAGGTGTGAGATGTAGAGAATTTAGACTTGTTATTGCAAAGGAACAGAGAGTGACGCATCCAGGAGACGCTGTAAAGGAACATTCAATAGGATGTTTGGGTAGGCCAGGTGAAAAGAGAGAACTATCAAAGGTAAACATGAGGTTGTTTTGTTTAGTTTGGAGAGGCTACAATGGAGAGTGGGGAGGTTGGGTAAGTCGAATTTGAAGCAATAACTAGGCATTCAGTTGGTGAAAAACACTATTTGATTTTAGCCTCTGGGTATACGGTCATAGAAGGCTGCTTTTATGGCTTTAGATGTCAAATTGCATCAACATACAAATGGTCATTGAAATCATGAGAGTAAGATGAAGCAGAAGAATGGAGAAGGAGAGTTGTAGGAGCAGCTGACTGAGCACTGGGCAAACATTCATATTTTGCAAAAAGGAAGAGGAAAAGGAGACTGAAGGAGAAATAAAAGACAAGAGAAATTAGAGAAACTCAGGGATGAGACACTTAAACAAAATGAGGTGGTTAAAGAGTTCAACTCTAATGGGGTGGGGTTGGTGGTCTGCCAAGGAGGGTGATAATTTTAAAAGGCTTTGGATTTGGCTAGACAAGTGGTTTTCAAACTTGAGTGTGTGTCAGAATCCTCTGGATAATTTGTTAGAAAAGTTTGCTGGGCTCCACCCTCAGAGTTTAGAATTCAGTGAAGTCTGGGGTGGTACTTGGTAATTTGCATTTCTACCAAGTTTCCAGATGATGTCAAAGCTGCTTCTCTAGGAATCACACTCTTGAGAACCACTGGCCTAAAAGAGTTGTTCTCACTTTTTTTGTTGTTGTTCATTTCTATCCCAACATATCTGAGTGCTATCATACACTTCTATTCATAGCAATTGCTCACCAAAGCAGGAACTAGGGCTGAGGACCACTGTATCTGGTTTTCCAAAGCACTTCTCCACCCTCAGATGATTTTGAACACCCTTCACTAGGGGATAATTACGGAGCTGATACATGACATTAATAATATTTAAAAACTGAGTTTAAACAACAATGGGACCACAGCAAAACAGATAATTCTCTTTGGTGATGTAGAAGGCACTTAGGGATCTGGCCTGTTTCAAGATGCAGCTACATGTAGGTGTGGTCCCTTCTATTTTTTGACTTAAAGTGAATCTCTAGCTACCACTGACGTGGGGATCAGGGGAAATGGACCTTACTGTCTCTCCAGCTGGATTGCCATCCATGAGTAGACAATCGTTGCAACTCTGACGCCCACAGATGTTTGCAGGTAGGCACTTCTTGCTACCCCATAGTCCACGATGAGGGTGCTGTCGATGTCCATGGAGAGAGCAAGGCAGCTACTTCCCTTTTTGGCTTCCTGTTCTGCTGCCACATTTGCCTTCTTTAAAGTATACCATATATCTTTAACCCTAACAAAGCCTTAAGCATTTTTCAGAGATCAGGTGATTGGTCCAAAGCCACACCAAGATGAGAATGAGGGCAGGCATTGTAGTCTTAGCTGAGCTACCACATTGCCTTACAAAGGGACAAGGTCTCAGTGCCTTGATTCTTGGGGGCATCACATATAAAAGCTCCCCAAGACTCCAGAGGTTGGCCATCCTTCCCTGATTTGGCCCTTTTTAAAATTTTCCTTAAGTCCTCTCCCTTTTACCCTTTCTTCCCCTATGTCCCTGCCTCCTCTTTTCCAGGAATGCGTGCCCCACCTCTCCTAATAGAAATAAAGCCTTTTGAAATCTGCTGATCTCCAAAAAAAGAAAAAAAAAAGTGATCATGTCCCATGTCTCTGCTGCCTCCGGTGTCTGCTGAATGTCAAAAGCTTCCCTCTCCTGCCCAATTTCTGCTGAATATGCAGAGAGGAGGGTTAAGCTCAAGTCTTTCTATCAGATTTAACCTTTCAGGAATGTTCACATGGTAGTTGAACAACTCAAGTGATATAGAGGTATACAAAGAAGACTATAGACCCATTCATCTACCCCCATATCTAATTCCACCCCCCTAAGTAACCAATGTTAACAGTTTGGTGTGTATCCTTTCACATCTTTCTCTATACTCTTACCAATGTTTATGTGTGATTCTGCTTGTTTCCCTCATGGTAGATAAAATGCTTAAATTAGATTATATCCTATGCATTACTCAGCAACTTGCCCCTCCAAACAATATATAAACCCATTGTCTTTTGATTCCGTGAGTGGTAAGATTGAATTAACTCCGATGGGTGGGGAAGAAGCCTTCCGCTCTAGTCTGTAAATTCTATAGGATTAATTTCCTTTTGGAACCCCTCCAATCTGGTTTGCAAGAGTGATTTGTATTTGTCCTTTTTTACATAACTTAGAACTTGTTTCTTGTTCTAAGCAGCACTCACCTGACCTCTTTCCTCCAGCTGCCTGATGGGCAGATGATTGCTACAATATATCACCTTGACAGCTGCTTCCCCACTATTCCTGGCTGACCTGAGGCTGGACTTCATATGTTGAAAGTGATCCTTGTTGTTTTCTACCACATACAGCAGGCCCTTCCAATGCTCAGCTATCTTAGACAGATTTAGGATGCCCAGCTTCCGCAACTGGACCCAATCTCCGGTCCTTGACTCCTGGCATTGTACCTGTGTATCAAGTGTTTTTTTTTTGTCTTCCTAGGTTATTCTGGGCCACTTTGTCCTTTGGCTAAGTTGCATATCTCTTAAGCCTGTTTCCTTCTTTGCCCTGACCCCAACTCCTAAGTCGAGGTCAGTGGACAGCTGTGGATCCTGCACAAACATATAAAAGGGGAAGCAAGCTTGTGGAGTCCCTCATGGTGATATTTGTGGGCATTGCCAGGAAAGGCACAAGCTAACTTCACTGCCCCTTTTGCTCAGGATGCAACATCCCCACATGTTTAATAAAGTTGTGTGACTGTGAGATCAATTTCCCACTGACCTAGATTGAAGTACTGCTATATTTGGGGTCCAATTCTCCACCACTACAAGCACAGGTACAGATTTTCCCCCTCCACGCCATTAGGTGTCTCAAGGTCCCCTTGAATCTTGCAGTGGTCCTGGTAAGTAGGCCTCTCATGGAGTAGTTGTACATTAAACTGAAGATTCACAGCACATTCTCTTGAATAATTTTCCCGGTTTAGGGGAACTGGCATTTAGATTTCTTTCTTCTCTCTACATTCTTCTGCCTCTAGCCCCCGCCCACTTTATCTTCCCAAACCAAAACTCTCTCTCTCCCCCCCTCCTCTTTTCACATAATCTTCAATGATCAGATCTGGAAACTTCTCTTATGAGTTCATTGGCTCATTCAAATAAGAGCCCAAGTCACAAAAAATCTGGGATTTTTCCCCCTGCACCTTGCAGGATGTGAAACCTAATTATAATTATCTGAGATCAGAACCTAACTCTATGTTAAATACAAACACAAAGTAGCTTTTAAGAGGTTTCAATATACACTGAATTTTCCAACAATATAACTGTAAGGGTAGCTGAGAGAAAGGATAATAGACTAAAAGTCAAGAAAGAAAGTTTTATTAACCCGCCAGGCTGCTCCATAACAGACGAGGCAGCCCTGAGCTTACAAAATGAGGGGCTTATATAGGGTGAGAGGGGCATAAGGGGGGGGGGTTTCAGGACTGAGGTAATTTATCTGCTGGTAACAGGCACAGAGACAGTTTGTTAACTTATAACAGACCTACAATACATTATCCTGTGACTTTTGTGGCGGCAGTCTTTTTTTTTTTTCTTTTTTTTAAAAAAAAAAAAAGAGAGAGAAACCAGGAGTTTTTACAAATATATGTGAAACAGGAATTTATAAGTATGGATAACTAACATATGTTTTCCCTGTTCTCCCTGTGCTGCCTGGATGGCTATAATCAGGCTTTCCTTAATTGCTGCATGTCTGGCAGCCTTGGTGTGGTACCTAGGTAGGAGATCAGGAGTGCAGCTGCAGAGCAATCAGAGGGGGATGGGGTCAGCCTGCACGGAGGGGGTTTTCTAAGACAGTACAACTCATCCCTAACAACAACTACCATGTAAAATGAGAGAAAATTGTGCTTTCTTTTGTTTGCAATTTTACCAAGAATTATTTACCATTTCTGAAAAGCACAGAAAGCAGAAACTGGACCCCTACCTGTCACCTTACACTAAAATTAACTCCAGATGGATCAAAGATTTAAACATAAAACTAACACCATAAAAACACTAGAAGAAAACGTAGGCAAAACCACCCAGGACATAGGTATAGGCAAGGACTTCATTACTAAAACACCAAAAGCAATGGCAATAAAAGCCAAGATAGACAAATGGGATCTAATTAAACTCCAGAGCTTCTGTACAGCAAAAGAAACCATCATTTTGCAATCTACCCATCTGACAAAGGGCTAATATCCAGAATCTACAAAGAACTAAAACAGATATACAAAAACAAAACAAAACAAAACAACTCCATTCAAAAGTGGGCAAAGGATATGAACAGACACTTTTCAAAAGAAGACATACATGAGGCCAACAAACATGAAAAAATGCTCATCATCACTGGTCATGAGAGAAATGTAAATCAAAACTACATTGAGATATCATCTTACGCCAGTTAGAATGGCGATCATTAAAAAATCTGGAAACAACAGATGCTGGAGAGGATGTGGAGAAATAGGAACACTCTTACACAGTTGGTAGGAGTGTAAATTAGTTCAACCATTGTGGAAGACAGTGTGGCGATTTCTCAAGGATCTAGAAATAGAAATTCCATTTGACCCAGCAATCCCATTACTGGGTATATACCCAAAGAAGTATAAATCATTCTACTATAAAGACACATGCACACCCATGTTCATTGCAGCCCTGTGTACGATAGCAAAGACCTGGTGCCAACCCAAATGCCTATCAATGATAGACTGGACAAAGAAAATGTGGCACATATACACCACAGAATACTACGCAGCCATAAAAAACGATGAGTTTGTGTCCTTTGTAGGGACTTGGATGAATCTGGAAACCATCATTCTCAGCAAACTGACACAAGAGCAGAAAGCCAAACACCGTATGTTCTCACTCATAGGTAGGTGTTGAACAATGAGAACAGGTAGACTCAGGGAGACGAGCATCACACACTGGGGTCAGTTTGGGGGTTAGGGGAGAGACAGTGGGGGGTGGGGAAGGATAATATAGGGAGAAATGCCAGATACAAGCCCAACACTGATTAGTCATCTTATTTGAGTTGACAATACCACAAATATTTATCAATCTCCACCTATGGCTGCTACATTTATATTTTCTTTGACATAAGGATATAATTAACTCAATACTTCAATATTTCTTTAGTGTAATCATAACCACCTATATAGATATTGAAATATAAATTATTTTATTCCTCACACTTTTAATTTTTATCTTTTAATATATTATTTGATACATAAAACTATGTAACACACATATATATTAAAATGCATAATACTGTAATGAGTATTAATGAATTCACAATGCCACTCAAGAAATAGAACACTGCATTAGTCCATTTTCATGCTGTTTATAAAGACATACCTGACCCTGGGAATAAAAAGAGGTATAATTGGACTTACAGTTACACATGGCTGAAGAGGCCTCAGAATCATGGTGGGAGGCAAAAGGCACTTCTTCCATGGCTGTGGCAAGAGAAATTGAGGAAGATGCAAAAGCAGAAACTCCTAATAAAACCATCATGTCTCATGAGACTTATTCACTACCACAAGAACAGTATAGGGGAATCTGCCCCCGATTCAATTATCTCTCACTGGGTCCCTTTTACAACATGTGGGAATTATGGGAGTACAATTCAAGATGAGATTTGGGTGGGGACAAAGAGTGAAACCATATCAAACACTGTTAATAATTTGTACCTGACTATTCCATCCTACTCTCTCCCTAAACCCAGAGGTAACTAGTATCCTGAATTTTGTGTTTATTATACCCTTCCCTTAAGGAATAGTTTTATTACATAAGTATGAATGTCTAAATAATAGTTTTGAGGTGTATAAACATGATAGTCTACTGCATATGGTCTTTTTGGACTTTCTTTTGTCCTGAACGTAAAGTTACTAAGATTTATCCACACGATCCATGCTGCTTAATGTAACTGTATAATATTTTTACTACCACATGATATTTCATAATATATTAACTCATTTTCTTGTTGATGAACACTTGGTTGCCACCAAATATTTGCTATTATGAACAGTACTTCTATGACTCTTTCTGTTTTTGACTCTTGGTGCACATATGCAAGAGAACAGTCCAAGGAGTGAAATTACTGGGTTGTAGGGTATGCAAATATAAAGGCAAATTGTTTCCCAAGGTGGTTGTACCCATTGACAATCACACTTGCAATGTATGAGTTCCTATTGATCCATATCCTCATCAACATATGGTATTATCAGACATGTTAATTTTTGCCATGGGCATAAACTATTGTCTCCCTGTGGTTTTATTTTGCATTTTCCTGATTATTCATGAAGTTTGGCATCTTTTCATATGTTTATTGACCATTTGTGTTTCCTCCGTCAAAACAATGTTCATGGCCTCTGCCCTTTTACATTAAAAAAAATCTGTAGGAATTATTTATATTTGTATTTTTAGACAGCAATCTTTTTTGATTGTATATGTTGTAAATATCTCCTCCACGTTTGTAGCTTGTCTTTCCATTTTCTTTATGATGTCTTTGTCAAACAGAAGTTCAAAATGTCAATGTAGTCTAATTAGCCAGTCTTTATTTTTATGGTTAGTGCTTTTTCAGTCTTGTTAAAAAAATCCTTTACTATATTAAAGTCAGCAAGATATTCTCTTATGTTTTCTTCTTAAAGTTTAAAAATTTGTTTTTCACATTTAAGTCTTCAGTCCATCTGGACTTTATGTATGGTGTTTAATAGGGATCTAATTATTGTTGGCATATGGATAACCATCTGTCCCAGAACCAGTTATTGAATAGTCACTCCTTCCCCAATGAACTGCAGTGTCACCTCTCTGATATGTCATAGTTCCATATATTTATGGATCTATTTTTGAGTCCCCATTTTGTTCTATTAGTCCATTGGTCAACCCCTGCCTCAATAGCATATTGTCTTATTTAGTACAGCTTTTTTTTTTTCTTTTTCTGTGACAGAGGTCCTGACATCATATACCCCTATGGCTTTATATTAAGTCTCAATATTTGTTCAGACAAATCTCCCTATGGATTCGTTTTCTTCAGAAATAGTCTTGACTATAGTTGGCAGTCTGTTCTTCTGTTATACATTTTAAAATTCATTGCCAAATTCAATGAAAAGCCCTGTGGAAATTTGAATTGAAATTTCATTGGCTCTAGAGACTAATTTGAGAAGAATTGGTATTGAGTGTGCCTAATTACAAACATGATACATTGTCACATTTATTTAGAGCATCTTAATGTCTTTTTATAAAGTTGTTTACTCTTTTTGATTGAATCTTGCACTCTTTTGTTAAATTTAGTCTAAGGTGATGGCAGCGGCAGCCCATATGCAGTGACTGCTGCAAAGATGCCCTGGAAGCCTCTGCCCCTATGGGCTCGGAAGTGCCTGCTCCTCCTTTCTGGCCTCTGCCCGCTCCTAGTGCCTGCTCTGGTGCAGAGCAAAGTTGTGGCTGAGCCCCAGCACTGTTGTGACCTGGCCAGGTGTGTGTGCACTTGGGGCAGTGCTGACATGCCAGCCCCCTGCCACCTCAGCCCCCTTTGGATTTTGGGTGCCAATAACTGTAGGAAAGAGGTGGGTGGGGAGTTGTTGAGGGCAGCTCAGCACAGGCCTATAGGTGCCCCTTGGCATGAGCAGCCTGGGCACTGCAGTTGGCATGTGGATGGTGGCGGGAGGCAGACAGTCTCCTGAGAGGAACAAAGTGGGTCCTTGGTGAAGCACCCTCTTCAAGCCAGGGAGGGCATGAAGCACCTGGAGCTACCCACCCTGCTGTAGCAGCCAGAATGCCTGGCTATGTACAGTGTCCAGACCTAGCACTTGCTCACCCACATACCCCTCACCATTCTGTGCCTGACTCGCCCTTGGAAGGTGTGGGATCCAGGCCTGTAGGGCAAGTCCAGCACAGTCTGCTGGGCCGAGTGGGCGGGACAAGCCCAGCGGGCACGAACAATACTCAGGCAGAAGGTACCACTGGCCAAAGAGGTTTCCAGCTGGCAAACTGACACCCTAAGGATCTTGTGACATATTTACCATGTAGTTTTCATTGCTATTGTAAATGGTGTTTTTTTTTTAATTAATTTTCTAATTCTTTGTTGCTGACATAGGGACGCAAATAATTTTTGAATACTGCTCTTATAGCAGGTAATCTTGTTCAATCTCCTGTAATTTATAATTGCTTGAAGATTGATTAGGGTTTTCAGATTGTTTAATGAAGATGATTGTATTATCTACAAATAATTATGTTTTAGTTTCTTCCTGTCTAATCCATACAGTTAATTTTTTTTTTTTTTTTTGGTTTTTCTTTTTCTCTTTTTTTGAGACAGAGTCTTGCTCTGTCACCCAGGCTAGAGTGGAGTGACATGATCTCTGCTTACTATCGCCTCCACCTCCCAGTTTCAAGCTGATCTTCTGCCTCACCCTCCTGAGTAGCTGGGATTACAGGCGCATGCCACCATCCCCAGCTAATTTTTGTATTTTTAGTAGAAACAGAGTTTCACCATGTTGGCCAGGCTGCTCTTGAACTCCTGACCTCAAGTGATTCACCCACCCTGGCCTCCCAAATTGCTGGAATTACAGGCATGAGCCACCGCGCCTGGCCATGCAGTTAATTTCTTTTTCTTGTTTTACTTTACTGACTTGATCCTCCAGTATAATGTGGAGTAGAAATAGTGACTGAATGCATCCATGTCATGTTTCTTATTTGAACAAAATGCTTCCACAATTTCCCTATGAAGAATAAACTTTGCTGTTGATCTTGTTTTGTTTCTGTCTTTAGTAGCTAACGTTCACCGCTTAAGAAAGTTTTTTTCCCAGTTTGCTAATACTTTTTATCATAAATATGTACTGAACTTTACTAAACATTTCTTTCCACTGTTATTGAATTAATCATGATTTATTTTTCTTTCAGTCATTTTTTTTTTTTGAGACAGAGTCTTGCACTGTTGCCCAGGCTGTAGTGCAGTGGTGTGATCTCGGCTCACTGCAATCTCCACCTTCCAGGTTCAAGCAATTCTCCTGCCTCAGTCTCCCAAGCAGCTGGGACCACAGGCGTGCACCACCACGCCCAGCTATTTTTTTTTTTTTTTTTTTTTTTTTTGTATTTTTAGTAGAGACGGGGTTTCACCATGCCGGCCAGGATGTCTCAATCTCCTGAACTTGTGATCCGCTGCCTCGGCCTCCCAAAGTGCTGGGATTATAGGTGTGAGCCACTGCGCCCAGCCTCTTTCAGTCAAGTTTTTAGCGTGAATAACATTTTATAGATTTCCTATCATTAAACTACCCTTGAATTGCCAAGATAACTCAATTTGCTTATGGTATATTATCTTTTTATCAACTGCTGAACTCAGTTTGCTAATATCTATGTTTACAATGTTTGCCTTTATACTCATGAGGAAGAATGACTCATGAGTATAAAGGCAAACATTGTAAACATAGATATTGTAAACATTGTAAACACAGCTAGAGGGATGCCACTAGCTTTACTCACTATTTCTTAATGTTCAGAGGGAAGCCTAAACTGGCTTGTTTTGGCAGGAGCTCAGTGTGAGATGAGAGACTCATCTGCAGCCAGGTAAATTGAAAGGCGAGTTCTAAGTTGATGATTTCCCCGGCAGCCTGACATAATACTGGGAGTCAGGAAAAGCACTCTGATCCATTTTTTCCCTGAAACATAGAGGCATAAATAAGGTTGACTACTTGCTTAAATAAACAGAGAAGGGAAATGGGGGAAATGAGGAAAAAATAAAACTACAGCGTCCTATCTCAAAACTATTATATTTTCACAGAAGTTGAAGACGGGGTAAAAATGGGACCTCAAGCACAAGATATAATTGCATGATGAAATGAGGGGAAAGGGGTTTAAAAGGAAGACAAGAGGGAGGTAAAAACAAGGACTTCTAGGAGCGCAAGTCCTATGGACATGGTGCTGGCTAAAAGACCTCTTAATGGAAACAGCAAAGCAAAATTTCCCATTATCCTCCAAATCTGAGAGTATTCAAGGCTCTGAGTAAGAGCAAATTCTCAAAGTCATGAATTTAGCCTGCGCCGTCTGAAAGGAGTCTGTCGTGGATGCAACAGTTGGGTTACACTAATAAACAAATATGTAATTACGAAGTGTGATAATTCTGAAGAAAGAAACAGGGTGCTGTAATCATGATTACTTGATAGGTTACTTTAGCCAGAGTGGTCAGAGAAGGTTTCTCTGAGGACATAGAAGTTTTAGCTAAGCTCTCAAAGTTGAGAAATCAGCCATTCAAGGAGCTGGTCAAAAGGTTTGGGCAGAGGTTGGAGCAAATGCAAAGAACCTGAGAGCAACTGGGCTCAGTATATTCAAGAAAGAGCAATAAGCCCAGTATGGCTAAAGCAGAGAAAGAGAGAAAGATTATGATGGAGAGTCAAACCAGGGCCACATTATGCAGGGCCTTGTAGGCCACGGTAAATGTGATGGTTAATTTTATGTGTCAACTTGACTGGGTTAAGAAATACCGAGATAGCTGATAAAACATTGGTTCTGAGAGTGTCTTTGAGGGTGTTTCTGGAAGAGATTAGCATTTGAATCAGTAAACTGAGTAAAGAGGATCCGCCCTCACCAATGTAGGTGGACATCATTTATTCCATTAAGGGTCCAGAGAGAACAAATAGGTGGAGAAAGGGCAAATTCACTCTCTTCTTGAGCTGGAACATCCATGTCCTCCTGCCCTTGGACAGAGGAGCTCCTTGTTCTTGGGTATTTGGACATCAGAACTTATACCAGTGCCCCTACCTCACACCAAGCTCTCAGGCCTTGAAACTTCACCCAATTACACCACTGGCTTTTCTGGTTCCCCACTTGCAGAAAGCAGATCGTAGGACTTGTGGGCTTCCATAATCTGGTAACCAATTTCCATAATAAATCCCTTTTTACATATCTATTCTACTGGTTTTATTTCTCTGGAGAACCCTAATACAGTAAGGAATTTGTATTTCACTCTAAGCACAACTGGATACTTTCCCCCAATGGTTTAGTGAGGGAATTATTATAACATTAAATGATTTAATATTTCAGAAGGCCACTCTGGCTAATGTGTGGAGAATGTGCACTAGTAGTACAAGAGTAAAATCAAATATATCATTCCAGAAGACATTGCAGCAACTTAGGCAAGAGATGATGGCAAGTGGTTTGGTCTAGTGTAGAGGCTGTGGAAATTGAGTGAAGCACAGTTTATTATCATTATTTGTGGTAGTTATGTTCTACAAAGTCACTGTGAATACAGCATTAATGAATACCAAACCATTTGGGAAACAGAGTTAGGTTTCTACCAGTGTCTGATCATAAAATTTCTTTCAAATTGATAAATATATAACTTTGTTTTATGTGTTTTTGTTTTAAAACATCTGCTTTCACATATACTGATTAATCCACATTGAATTCACAGCCAAGATCACTATAACTCATGCCTGAATGAAGCTTATCTAACACATGTGTTTTCTATCATCATGGCCTTCTTTTGCTTTAGTTAGCAATGTTAGAAGGCACTTCAGTACTATGCTTCAGGATCATTTAAAACAGTGAAGTCATTAACCAAAGGGCAAAAATATGATAAAAAGTGGCACTAAATAGACTCCCAAAAAATATACTTCTTTATCATATGAAAGCTGAAACAAGAAGGCAGAGCATTGTTCTTTTTCATCTTGGCTGGGAATGTGCATGTAAGTTGACCCATGTTTTTCACCCCCCTGCACTAGTCTGGCAATGATCTTGAAAATGTTGGAAATATTAATTTTGGGCTTACAAATAAATTTAAGCAAATAGGTAAGTTCATAGATATAGAATTTGTGAATAGGGAAGATCAACTGTAGAACTTTTTGAGATGTATTGTAGAGATATAAACTGACATGAGTTCATAATGGATTGGATTTGGAAAATGAGGGACAGGAAGGTGGTAAGGTGGATTCCCAGGTTTCTGAATGAGCAGCAGTGAATGCCACACATTTGGGAGGGGCAGGTTTGAAGGGGAGATGGTAGGTTTAATTCTGAGCATTGTAAGTTAGATATGGTGATTATTCACCCAAGAAGAGATGACAATCAAACAGTTGGATATATAAGACTTGAGCTCAGAGAAGAGATCTAAGGGATAGACAGACATTTGGGAGTGAGCAGTATTGTTAGTCCATTTAGTGTTGCTATAACAGAATCCCAGAGGCTGGGTAATTTACAAAGAAAAGAGATTTATTTGGTTCCTGATTCTGGTGGCTGGGCAGTTCAAGATTGAACAGCTGCATCTGATGAGGCCCTCAGGTTGCTTTCACTCATGGCAAAAAAATGGAAGGAGAGTGGGCATTTGCCAAGAGATCACATGATGAAAGAGGAAGCAAGAAAGAGAAACCAAGGTAGCCAGACATTTTAACAACCTGATCTCATGGTAACTGATGTATTTCTGCAAGAGGGAGAACTCACTAACCCCTGTAGAAGGGAATTAACCTATTAATGACAGATTCAACCCCATGACCCAAACACCTCTTACTAGGACCCACTTCCAGTACCAGCACTTTGGGGATCAAATTTCAACACAAGTTCTGATGGAGATATGCCACATCAAAACCATTGCATTATACCCATGGCCCAATCAAAATGCATGTCTTTCTCACATGCAAAATACAGTCATTCCATCTCAATTGTCCCAAAAGTATTAACTTGTTCCAGCACTAACTCAAGGGTCCAAAGTCCAGCTATGAGTTTGTAAAATCAAAAACAAGTAGGCTGGGTGTGTTGGTTCACATCTGTAATCCTAGCACTTTGGGAGGCCAAGGCAGGTGAATTGCTTGAGCCCAGGAGTTTAAGACCATCCTCGGCAACATGGCAAGAACCCATCTCTAAAAAACAAACTGATAAACAAACAAAAGTAAAAAGAAGTTATTCACATCTAAGATACAATGGTAGGACAGACATTTGGTAAACGGTGTCATTTCAAAAAGGAGAAATAGGCCAAAAGAGAGAAATGATAAGCCTCACACAAGTTCAACCCAGTAGAACAGATAGTAAAACTTAATACTCCAGAATTATCTCCTTTGACTACATGTCCCACATCTTGGGCAGACTGGTGTGAGGTGGGGACTCCTAGGACATCAGGCAGCCTTGCCTTCATGGTTTTGCTAGACATGGCCCATGTAGCTACTGTCACAGGTTGCAGTCAAATGACTGTGGCCTTTCTATATGAGGTTGCTGCTTGCGGCTCTGCAATTCTGGGGTCCAGGTTGTAGCCGCACCCTGCAGCTCCATTATTCATTGCCCTCATGGGGACTCTCTGAGGTATCTCCTACTCCACGCTTCTGGTTAGCATTGCCTTAGTACAGGCTCTCTCTACTGCACTACAACAATGTTCTGCCTGGGCTCCCAGGCTTTCTGATGCATACTCTGAAATCTAGGTGGAAGCCACCATGCTTTTATTACTCTCATATTCTGCATGCATGCAAAATGAGTATCACATAGACATGAATGCTGCCAAGGCTTCCCAGTTGTGCTTTCTGGAGCAGAGGGGCATGAGCTGCATATGGGGCCACTTATGCTATGGCTGCTTCTGTCAGAGTGGTCACGATGCACAGACCAATGTCCTGAGGTCACACAGAGTAACAGGTCTCCAATTCTCTCCTCCAATACAATTCTATCATCTTAGGTCTCTGGGCCTGTGATGGGAATGGAAGCCTTGAAGTTCTAAAATGCGTTCAGCATTATTCGCCCTTTGTCTTGTCCACTAACCTGGCACCCTTTTAGCCATGCTAATCTCTTTAGCAAGTCTGCCATTTCCTTGGATTCCTCTTTTGAAAGTGCTCTTTTTTTTCTCTATTACATGACCAAGTTGTGAGATTTCCAAAGCCTTCTGTTCTGTTTCCAATTTCTCTAGCAAGTCACCATAAACATTCAGAAGTAAACATAGCAGCAGCCTGAACACTTTGCTGGTTAGAAATTTCTTCCACAAGATATGCTATTCCATCAGTCTTAAGTTCAGCCTTCCATAAAACCCTAGGGCATAAACACAATGCAGCCAAGTTCTTTGCAGCTATATAAAATAATGACCTATGGTCCAGTTTCAAAATAAATATTCCTCATGTCCATCTGAGACCTCATCATAATGGCCTTTACTGTTCATATTTCCATAATCATTTTGGTTACAACCACCTAACCAATCCCTAATAAGTTCTAAATTATTTTCTAAGCCCCCACCAGGATTGTCTTTACTGTTTTGTTCATTGTAATATTTTCTTTTTCTAGCCTGTGCCTTCAAACTCAATTGCCCATTGCCCAGTTCCAAAGCCACTTACACATTTTCAAGTATGTTTATAAGAACACCCTTCTCCTTGGCATGAATTTTCTCTCTTAGTCCATTTAGTTTTGCTATAACAGAATACCAGAGACTGAGTAAATCATGAAGAAAAGAGGCTTATTTGGCTTATAATGGTGACTGGATACATCAAGATTGAGCAGCTGTGTAGATCACATTTCTTGTTTTGATCAAGATCTGATTTGAGGCAGCATCACTGATCAATTATTGATCGGTCAGCTACAGATTTGTTACTGGTCTCCCTCAGATCTGGAAGCACTTGTTTCTAGAGTGTTGTTTCATGGAGTGGGGTTGTTGAAAGTCATTGTGTATCCAAGGCTTTAGAGACTGATCAATTTGAGTAACAAGGGAGCTATATAAGTGAGGACGCCCACATTAGTCTATAGCAATTAGCTGTATATCAGGAGGGGATTCAGTTGATTAACCATGTCTAAATGTTATTCCTCATTCTTTTCTGAAACAGATGAGATTTCAGGGAGGGCATAGAAGGCAATTGTATTTCTTTTGGAAAGGAGCTTTCTTGGTCAGATAAGGAAATTCAGCAAAGGACAGGCAACAAAAACCCCTGGGTCAGTTCTTGTTCTCTAGTAGTAAGCAGATATTGAGATAGAGTTAGGAGTCAAAGAGCTTTATTGGGGGATAGTTAATACCTGTGAAAGATAAAAAAGAAAGCAGTGTTGGGCAGGAAAGTGTTCAGATCTTGATATGTATCTGACACTTGTGAAAGGAAAGAAGGACAAAAGCAGAATTAGGCAGGCTGTGATGCGGCTCTGACAAAGTCTAGCCCAATCCAAGAGAGAGCTGTGCAGCAAAGATGGCCCATGACAGAAGCCCCACACTGGACCGAAACAGCCAGACTTGAGTACCTTTACTGTGCTCAGTCATTGACTACAGGCTGCCCTGGAAGACCATGGCATTGGTTCAAATAGAGTGCAAATCCTGCAGGTGCTACAGCTAGAAGTTCTCAGCTAACTGCCCTGCTCACAGCTGAAAGTTAAGTTCTTTCTTGAAGGGAGAATTGAGCAGTGTCCATAGCTACCATAACATCTAACCCTTTTAAACCACCCAGAAAAGGCCAGCATGGGTGTATCTAAGTGGATCAGCATTAATGCAAGGTGTCACAAGGTGACACATCTATAACAGGGTGTGCAACTTGGGCTAGTTCCCTCTGCCCCCTAAGGAGTAGGGGTGAGAGAAGCTCTCACCTGTCCTGTTGTATTTTTTCCTCCAGATATTAGCCCAAGCTTCACCCTCAATTACTATATATAGATACATATACACACATATATTTGAATATGCTTTTTCTCTATGTTTACCCAGTCAGGGGGATAAAGAAATAAGATGCTGTCAAGACATACACATATGTACACTGGGTGTATGGGCAGCTAAGTCTCCTTTGGGTTTGGCTCTACGCATGTACAACACAGCAATTTAGTAGTCATTACCATTTGCGAACTGCCTGTACTTCTAATATGAAGTGGTTAAGAATCAAAAAGGTCTAATTTTGAATCCTGATTCTGTCACTTAGTGATCTTGGACAAGCGTCTTTCTCTGAGCCTCGATTTCCTCATTTGCAAAATGGTAATGATAATAGTAGCTATTTACTAAGGTTATTGTGAAGTCATCTCCCTTTTATAGATGAGGACACAGAAGATTAATAACTTACTAAAGGATCACACAGCCTGCAACTGGCAGGTCTGAAATTCACCTCCAGGTCTCTGACTCCAGAGCCCAGAACCATTAATCCATTCCACAATACTTCCTAGTTTCTCTACACTGCTGCTGAAGGGGCTTTGCAGGCTAATAAGCAGCATGAGGCAGAAACAGGGTTTAGAGATGTTCTCAGAGCACTAGTGACTAGGTGAGAGAGCAGCAGTGGGAAGCGAGCCACTTATTCCAGTGAACAAAAGTCAAAATAATGCATTGGTGAGATATTTGGGTGGCTATATGTTGGGCTAACATATGTTTTCATGACAAATGATATACAGAAATTTGCTTTCTGCAAGGTATAGTTTGAAGGGCACCAAAGTTACCCCTGATCTTCAACTCAAACTCCTCTTGCTCCTAGCACACAAAGCATATGCCTGAAGTGCCAATGTTACCAGAAAGGGGGGCCAGATCCAGACCCCAAAAGAGGGTTCTTGGATCTTGCACAATAAAGAATTCAAGGCAAGTCCATAGAGTGAAAGCAAGTTTATTAGGAAAGTAAAGGAATACAGGTATTGATCAACTTACGACCAATGCAACTTACGACCATCCGACTTTACGACCACAATCGCTAGCCACGACTGCTCCGCATCCGGCAGCGCAAACGTTGCCCAGCTGGGCACACGACAGTGTGGACCAGCTTCCGGCAGCACTACCATCTCCGTGTGCACCATTTCAACTGTTATCCCAGACTCGGTACAGCAATTTGTGTTTTGTGTCTTGGATATTTTTCAACAAATCCCTCCCAATAAACTTCTTATACATTTCGAAGCAATGGACCCAAACATCGAACGATTTGCAAGGATTGAACGGATGGCGCACAATGTGTTTCGTCCGTATCGTGAAATTTATGAAGAAAAAAAGAAACATACAATTCAGACAAAGCTCACCATGTTTATGAAAAAACCAACTCCGGTAACACCAACTGCTGCCTCAGATGACGACATCAACTATCCGCAGCCAAGCACCAGCGGCCAATAAAATGTTTCGTACATGTTTATATATTTTGATATGTTTTGCAATTGGGAAAATGTTTCCTATGGTATTTTTTACACCTGTATTTTGTATTTTTGTATGTACCTGTATTTTGTAATTTTGTATGTTTTGCAAATATTTAACCAGTTGTACTGGTAATGCAGTGTTTTACTTAAACCCGACGAATGTAAAAATAAGAAACAAAATGGTGTAGAGATGATAAAAATGGCATAAAATAAACAAAGAAAATTATGATATATAACAATAATGAAAGAAAATTACGATAAAATATGACTTAAAGATTTTTATAAAATAATTTCACAGTACTGTACATATAGCCTACTTAACTTACGACCAAATCTTGTTATGACTGGTCTGCCGGAAACAATCGTGGTTGTAAGTCAAGCACTAGCTGTAGAAGAATGGCTATTTCATAGGCAGAGCAGCCCTGAGGACTGCTGGTTGCCCATTTTATGGTAATTTTAAAATTATATGCTAAACAAGGGGCAGATTATTCATGCCTCCCCTATGTAGACCATATTAGGTAACTTCCTAACATTGCCATGGAATTTGTAAAATATCATGGTGCAAGTGTAGCAGTGAGGATGACCAGTGGTGGGTTTTAGCTGGCTTCTTTACTGCAAACTGTTTTATCAGCAAGGTCTTTATGACCTGTATCTTGTGCTGACCTCCTATCTCATCCTGTGACTTAGAATGCGTTAATCTCCTGGAAATGCAGCCCAGAGGGTTGCAGCCTCATTTTATGTAGCCCTTACTCATGATGGAGTTGCTCTGGTTCAAATGCCTCTGACATATGTCCCCTTTCCTTTTTACAAGTGAGCCCTTAATCCTAAGGGTTACAGAGGGACAAAGATCCATCTTCTGTAATTTCGTCATGCTGAACAAAGGCGATGTTATTCCTACCTAACTACTGGGTCTCTTCTATTCAGGGTAGAGAGGAGCTCAGTCAGAAAGCCGAGGTATGATGAGGGTCATTCATAATTCTTGAGTTCCAACAAAAGGTGATCACTGGAAGATTAATAAATGTTCAATTTAAGAAAACATTGAGTGAGCTCATCCTGCATTCCTACACAAGTATAGCAGCAATGTATTCCACAACAGTAAAGCAAAATAAATAAAATTATCCAAGTAAACTAAACTAGAAGGCTTTCCATGAACTGGGCAGCTGTTGGAACCAAGCTGATATGGGATCACTAGCTTATTTTAATGTGTCCAGAATTAGAATATTGATCCAGATTTTTACATTACCCATCCCTCTTGTTTCTTCTGAGCAGTAGCCAGAAGCCAGAGGTCACTGGTTGGTTCACAGGAATAAGCAGGTTTAGTCTAAATTGCAGGAAAAAAAAATAACTGATGAGACTAGAATGTAATAACAAGTGTACCATAGTTTTTGAAACATAATTTGTCTCTTTCCAGTTTCCCATTTTTACTAAAAACAAATCATAGTATGACTGATTTATCATACCTGGCCTGATGATTTGTATAAAGTACAGCAAGAATGATTATTTTTCACATAGGCTTTTAAAATTGGCTTTGATGGAACTCTGTTCCATAGAAGGAATCTCAGGTCAGACTTTTTTTTTTTTTTTTTTTTTTTTTAAGCTGAGCCCAGCCATGGGGTTGTACTCTCAAATACCTATGACTTGGGTAAATTCCTCTCCTCTTGAGGTCCCAGGATAACTTGGCGCTCCTGAACCTGTCAGAAAGTGGCATTCTTGGCAAGGCGTGGTGGGTCATGCCTGTAATCCAGCACTTTGGGAGGCCAAGGCGGGCAGATCACGAGGTTAGGAGTTGGAGACCAGTCTGACCAACATGGTGAAACCCAGTCTCTACTGAAAATACAAAAAATTAGCCAGGCGTGGTGGTGAGCACCTGAAATCTCAGCTACTTGGGAGGCTGAAGCAAGAGAATTGCTTGAACCCAGGAGGTAGAAGTTGCAGTGAGCTGAGATCATGCCACTGCACTCCAGCCTGGGCGACAGAGCAAGACTTTGTCTCAAAAAAAGGAGAGAGGGAGAGGGAAGGGGGAAGAGGAGGGGAAGAGAGGGAGGGGGAGGGGGGAGAGGTGGGGGAGGGGAGGGAGGGAGGGGGAGGGGGTGGGAAGAGGAGGGAGTGGGAAGGGTAGAGGGGGAGGAGGAGAAGGGGAGGAGGAGGGAGGGGGGAGAGGAGGGGGAAGGGGAGAGGGGAAAGGAAAAAGGAAAGGAAAAAGGAAAGGAGAAAGGAAAGGAAAGGAAGAAAGAAAGAGACATTCTTTACTTACCACAGGTCAGGAACTCTGCACAGGGACTGTGTAGACAAAGTATGAGGCTATTTTTTGCAAGGGGGCTGTGATTGGCTCTATAAGTCAAGTGTGATTCCTTAATGGAAAACACATCATTCCAGTCAAAGCCTTCCTAAAATAACCAGTATCTCCAATTGTGTCTTGTTACAAATGAAAACAGATTCTTATTGTACTTATGCAAATAACTATATTGCCATAAGTTAAGAATACCTACAACTTAGTTTCCAAATCTGGAGAAATCAGATAGAAACAAATACCTGCAAATTTTGTTCACAGGAGCATATTTTACTCAACCATTAAAAGCTGTTAATAGCTCAAAAGAAAAGTTTTCTTGACTCCAGAAAAACAAACCAAAGGATCAGCAATGTTTTAAGCAAAAAGTAGAAAACATTACTTCAGTCTTCTATTAGTTAAATCCATGCAGTTAAGTCCTGTTCTGCTTGATATCCATGGACATTTCAGTTCTCCATGAGAGTCCTGAAAGTATTTTCTGCTACTCTAATGCCACAATCTCCAAAGTTAAGAAACCTGCATTCACGAACGCCTGTTAGAGCTGTATACTTGGTTATAAAACCACCTTCTACAGGGGACCAAAACAAAATAGTCCGTAGGTGACAAAAAGTCTTATTAGTTAGGACAGCCATGATTAAAACTACAATTAACAAGGAAATTTTGGTTACTTCTACGGCATACAACAATTTTACATAGTGGGAGGCCGAGGTAGGCAGATCACCTGAGGTTGGGAGTTCGAGACCAGCCTGACCAACATAGAGAAATCCCGTCTCCACTAAAAATATAAAATTAGCCAGGCATGGTGGTGCATGCCTGTAATCCCAGCTACTCAGGAAGTTGAGGCAGGAGAATCGCTTAAATCCGAGAAGCAGAGGTTGCGGTGAGCCGAGATTGCGCCTTTGCACTCCAGTCTATGCAACAAGAATGACACTCCGCCTCAAATTAAAAAAAAAAAAACAAACAAAAAACAAAAAACTTTTACATTACAATGATTATCATTAATAACATACGTTAAGTCATATTAGAATTATAGGAGTTTCTCATAATTTTGGAACACATACCAATAACACATTTATATAAATACAGCCCAAAGAAAGCCCAACACCATTTCATGTTTGACAATGTTTTCTGCATGATTTTTATACCAAATAAACCAAATTTCACTGTTGCATTAGTGTGGTATTAATGTCAACCCCAATTTTTAATAAAATCTTGTAGACAAATTTATTCCATCTTAATCAGTTTTAACATAAGATAAGATTCTTATAAACTTTTTTTTCCTCACATCTGCAGCAAAGTGGATCATAAACCTTTTGTAACCCTTTACAGTTTTGGTGAAAGAGCAGTTCAGTGCTCTAAGAAAAACCTGTTGTGCTTTTATTCTAAGGTTCAATTTACAGAAAAACTGAATACCTTTTTGAATTGTAGGCAATATGTTCACACTCTGAATTTTTTTACAATTAATTTTTTCACAAACCTTCCACAACTTGCTCAAACTTTCAGTTTTATCCTAACTTAAAACAATCCTTTCCCCTCTAAACTTAGACAAGAAATCCACATTCCCACGACTTCTTATAATCTTTTACCAAAAACACATTTTACTTTTCTTACACACCTTGCACGTAAAACTGTTTTTATTTCCCAAAGATTACTTAAGTCACATGAACTAAAAGGCATTACAGTTTTTACTTTTCTGACAAAATATGTGATTTAAGCACTTATTATTTTTAAACCAATTAAAGCTCTTTCATATATAAATATCACAGACATAACACATATAAATACACAGACAGAACAAGATCTAGTACTTGTAAGATTTTTCTTTTGCCAGTTTCTTAAATGGATTACTGGCTTAGGATGGAGCCCTTGGAGGAACAGGGCCAGGAAAGCATACATAATAAGCAGGCACAGCTGGAAGGCAAAATAGATTCCCCCAAATTAAGGGTCCCATTTTTATACCAGATCCTGGATCCCCAAATAGGGAGAATTATCCCATCTGCCAAAACCATATTGTCTACCTAGTTATTACACACTAAAGCTCTCTCATAATGCAAAGTAATTTCTGATACCCCCAAAAGTTAAAAACGTCAGATAATGCAATGCACAACAGAACAAAGCCTTAGATTTTGAGAGGGATCTATCCATTTCTAATTCCTGGTGTTTCATGAAGGAAACAGAAGTTTTTCCCAAAAGAGTGTCTGTGGCACCTTCTCTGTTTTTCCTGAGTCCCAGCCTGTTAGAGCTTGAATATCTGCTGTTAATTAAGCTGACTTTTAACCACAGCACTCTAAAAAAAAAAGAGTCCTTTTAAAATTTCGTATTACCCAACTTTAGCCAGGCCAACTGGCCGGTATTTCTGGCTTTTGAGCCTTACCAAAAGTAACCTCACAGTTGCTCTGAGAAAGGAAAATTCAAGACAGTTAGTGGAGGGAAAGAGAATCAACAAATGCAAAGGCCACACAGATATTAAACCAGTAAGGACTCATTCCCTAAGCTGAGAATTGAACCCTGACTGCCCCTGTGATGGCAGAGACCTAAAGAAAATACTGCCATGTGGTCACAAGCTTAAGCCCCCAAGGACATTTTTCAACATGTGGTCTCTGGGCAAGATAGTTGCCCTGAGTAATGGAAAAGACAGGAAAGAGAAAGAGAGAAAAGCATTGCCTGTGTGGGGAAGGCGAGCAGCTCACAGAGGCCTGAGAAAGACCCATCCTAGCATGATTGAAAAGTTCAGGCAGCTGCTCGTTGGTTGTGAAGCGATATTTCTAGCAGTCCCATTGACTCTCAAGTTTCCCCTTTTAGGGAGAAAAAAAGCTCCCTATGTCCCATGGTCCTGTACATGCCTCATTCTGTCACCCACAGCCATCAGCAAAGTGGAAGCCAGATTAATTCAAAGAGAATAGCCATTAACATCCCATAGTGCCAAACCCATTCTTAGCTGAGAGGACCTTTACTGAGGAAGGGCCTCTAACCTTCCTAAGTTGGGCCTACAACCCAAGTTCGGTCAAGTGTCCTTGCCTTTCATTAAGAGGGTCCTTTAACCCTCTATGTCTTAGGAGAGACTCTAACTCCCCTAAGTTGGGCCTCTAACCCAATCCTATCCTTTACCCAGGTGCATGCACCCCACTTACCCAGAGTTGGCCAATTGGTCCACGCAGATGATTTTCCTTTTGGTCGGGGGTTTCTTCAGTATCATCCCTTGGGGTTCACCAGAAAGATGTTACCAGAAAGGGGTCATGATCCAGACCCCAAGAGAGAGTTCCTGCATCTTGAGCAAGAAAGATTTTCAAGCGAGTCCATAGATTAGGGTGAAAGCAAGTTTATTAAGAAAGTAAAGGAATAAAAGAATGGCTACTGCATAGGCAGAGCAGACCCAAGGGCTGCTGGTTGCCCATTTTTATGTTTCTAAAAAATTATACACTAAACAAGGAGTGGATTATTCATGTCTCCCCTTTTTAGACCATATAGGGTAACTTCCTGATGTTGCCATGCCATTTGTAAACTGTCATGGTGCTGGTGGAGTGTAGCAGTGAGGATGACCAGAGGTCACTCTTGTCACCATCTTGGTTTTGGTAGGTTTTGGCTGGCTTCATTAGTGCTACCTGTTTTATCAGCAAGGTCTTTATGGCCTGTGTCTTGCCGCTGACCTCCTATCTAAACCTGTGACTTAGAATGCTTTAACCTCCTGGGAATGCAGCCCAGGAGGTTTCAACCTCATTTTACCCAGCTGCTGCTCAAGATGAAGCTGCTGTGGTTCAAATGCTTCTGACACTAACACTAATGAAATATTCCTGTCAGTCATGGTGTTGTTCTAGATACTTCCAGCCAAAATGCAACAACCCCAAGATAAAAGCCAACTGCCTCCATAGTGATAAGTTAACAAATTTAGCTCAAAAGGAGAGGGTGAGGCCTGAAGGATCTGAAGAGAGGGCAGGTTAGGTCTAGAGTCTACAACAGTGGGGGCCTTGGGAAGCATAGCAATATAGGTCCCAAGAAGGATGGGAGAAAGGGAGGTAGGAAGTCTCCTAGTTCCTAGTTTTGCCACTGGCCTTCCAGAGATTTGTGAGTGTATCCATATTTTTAGCTGCAGCCCTCATTTTCCTCCCAGTTATTATAAATTACCTGTCCAGGAAGGCTGTTTTTCCTAGTTTCTCTCTCCCCTCTTCCTCTTCTTTTATTTTCAGTTGTTTGGAAAGCAGTGTCTTCCCGACTGTCTCTACCTACCCTTCTCCCTCACTTGCCCCCCAACTAATTTCTCCTTCCATCCCTTCTCCAGGCTTGTCTTCTCTCCTCAGCAACATCCAAAGCCGATGAATTATTAGGTCTGAGATTGAGCTCAGACCTCTGGGAATCCTGGGTGCCACAGACAGACAGATTAGCACATTAGAAAAATCATTTCCAGAGGCTCTTTCAGAAACAACACAAAAAAGTCAGAAAAACAAAGGCCTTGTTGGTCACCTCAGGCAGCTCAGGTCTCCAAGTCAGACCTGGTACCCGGGATTGGTTAAGTTTTGCAGGTGTCTATTGCTAATTTCCTGCCCTTGAGCAAGAGAACTGGAATGAATAATGCTACAGTCCATTTTGTTTTTCTGGTTACAGAAAGACTTCTTGCAAATTTGTATGTGTACACACACACACACACACACACACACACACACACACACACACACATATATATATATACAGTAAAATAACCATCTCTGTAGATCTAATCTTAGACTTTTTTTTTTTTTTTTTTTTTTTTTTTTGCAGAGCTGGATTACCAACTATCTTGTAAAGGCAGGGGCAAGGATTAGAATAAGTGCCTGGCTGTGGGAAACTATCATTCTCAATATTTTACCCTTAAAGAAAACCAGAATTTTGGGAGTGGAGGAAATCAATCACCAAGCCAAAAAGTGTAACCATTGCATTTATGTAGCATGTGGCAATTAAATATTTTTGTTTGTTGCCTAATTTGATTCTCATAACCACTTGGTGGGCCAGATAGGACAAATAGTATCTCCATTCAACAGCTGAGGAAAGAGGCCCAGAGTAAGTGAATTATGCAAAGTCACAAAACACATTAGGGACAGAATGGCCTTAGAATACAGGACTTCTTTGGGTCTGGGACCAGTATTTACACCTTAGAGACCTTTGTGAAACAAGGGGAGTTGATATGCAGATGGGTGCTAAACAAGAAGTGGATTATTCATGGAACATCAGGAAGTTACCCTATATGGTCTAAAAAGGGGAGGCATGAATAATCCACTCCTTGTTTGGGGTGTTTAAGGAGGGAGGAAAAGGAAAAAAAAACATGAAATTTACTTAAAATTTATGAAAATACAGCTTACATAATATCAGACCATGTTCCAAAATGGTTTTGCTAGAATGCCTTCTCACTTTTTTGCTTGGACAACTGAAATAGGACAGTTTTCCAATTCAACTCCTTTTCATTGCCACTCATTCTATTCCCAAACTCTGCCTAAAGGCTAATGTGAGGATTTGCTTTCTTAGTTCTAAACTTCTCATGCAAACCAAGAAATGGGAGGCAAAGACTGCTGCCCTTCATGACCTTCAACAAATATGAAAAGCCTGAGAGGAGAAAGAAGTTTTTGGTCACTTCCAAGTCAGGATGACATCACTGATATATGGCACTACCTTTTGGAAGCCATCCCTATATCCCTACTCAAAAGTGATAGTGAAAATATGCTTGCTCTATTTTTGTGCTTTTTAAACTGATGGTACAACCCCTTAGGAAGTTGTAAAAAAATCAATTGAGCAATTTATGATCAGCATTTTCAAAAAAATTAATACAATGAAATAGAAAATGCCAGGACCACACTGTAAGTGGTAAACATGAGTTTTATTTTGGACATCACACACACACACTGCATATATAGGTCTACCTGTACATCTGTATACTGGGTTGTGATATAAAATACACTTCTTACTATGGGTCACGGTAAAAATTTTGAAAGCTACCTATCTAAAGAATGCATACACCTCAATCCCAGGTTTATGCTGTGTCCTAAGACCCCTCAATCTGACACATTATTCCAACATTTTTCTACCTTTTACTGCTTCTCTAGAAAGCTAGACTGACCTACATAGCTGACTGAGAGTCACTGAGTACTCTTTTGTAAAGACAGCTGCATTTGGCAAAGGGTAAGCATTTATTAATAGTTTGGTAACAAGTGTTTTGATGAAATACTTTTATTATATAGAGCCAACTGTAAAATCAAAAAGACAAAAATGCCTTACCATTTTCCCCTAAATATGTATGGTTATGTTAAAGCACACATAGGGTAGGAAGGACAACACATGCTTATAACAAATATCAGTAAATGTAATCCCCTTCCACCAAATTTCCTGCCCAATTTCAGGCAAATAGTGAATTCATCAAAATTTCATAAAGGAATTCATTGTACCTTCTTGGGTTTTGACTTCTTGCTCCCTTTCCAAACACTGTGCTTATGCTTGAACCTCTTTGGGATATCTTTTTAGATACACAATACATTACTAGGTGATTTCCAAAAACTATGAAAATGTTACCATGACTCAAATTCACTGAGTCTGTGTCTCTTCTAGCCATATGGGCTACTCATGAAATACAAAAGGCATTGTGACAGAATTTGAGTCATGAATTACTAGTCTTGTAAGCTTACAACCTTTCACTTCCACTAATGCCTACAAGTTTAGATCTAAGTAGACTCTTAGCCGTTTTTATCTAGGCAAAACTCCTAAGATGCCATTGTTTATAAGACTCACCATTACTTTACCACTGAGAAAATGGAAATGAGACTAAACTATGATATGGCATCAATTTAATATCTGTACCAATTCCAGGGATGTTAAAATGATACATGCATATTTGAAGACATAAAATATGATTTTTAATTTTAAGAGCTATTATTTTGTTTTAAAATTAGAGATGAGGTCTTGCTCCATTGCCCAGGCTAGAGTATAGTTGTGCATTCATGGCTCACTGTAGCCTTGAGCTCCTGGGTTCAAGTGATCCTCCCAACTTAGCTTCTTTAGTAGCTGGGCCTATAGTCACATGCCATTGTACCCTGCTAACTTTTTTTTTTTGAGACGAAGTCTCACTCTGTTACCCAGGCTGGAGTGCTGTGGCGCAATCTCCACTCACCACGACCTCTGCCTCCTGGGTCCAAGTGATTCTCCTGCCTCAGCCTCCCAAGGCTGGGACCACAGCGCATGCCACCATGCCCAGCTAACTTTTTGTATTTTTAGTAGAGGCGGGGTTGCATGGTGTTAGCCAGGATGGTCTCGATCTCCTGACCTTGTGGATCTGCCCACCTTGGCCTCCCAAAGTGCTGGGATTACAAGTGTGAGCCACCGTGCCCAGCCCCCCACCCACTTACTTATTTTTATAGAGACAGTGGTCTTGCTATTTTGCCCAGGCTGGCCTCGAACGCCTTGGCTCAAGTATCCTCCCACCTTGGCCTCACAAACTGTTATGATTACAGGTGTGAGCCACCACACCTGGCTGGGTATTGCTTC
This sequence comes from Sapajus apella, assembly GCF_009761245.1. Taxonomy (NCBI): domain Eukaryota; kingdom Metazoa; phylum Chordata; class Mammalia; order Primates; family Cebidae; genus Sapajus; species Sapajus apella. The sequence continues at coordinate 5,836,826 of NW_022437013.1, forward strand.
TTCTCATTCCCCTCCAAAAAAGTCTGTTGATGTATTTTTAATGTAGCATTAAAGTTAATGGAACCATTCTTTCTGGAAATCAACTGTATTTTGGTTTCACTGCCTACTGAATATAGCATTTTAGCTAGTTTCTCAAGGTTAAGATTTCCAACTTCTCACCAAAAACCTCACAGGTGTCTCAAACAAGTGATGATCTCAGGAATGTGAATAATTGGCAGGAAAAGGAGAAAGATATGGCAGGTTACAGAAGGAACAAAAAAAAGATCCAAGTTGTCAACCATTGTTAATACATTACTGTAATTTTTTTCCCTAAATTTGGAAAACCTTATATTGCAAAGAAAAAAGTACCCATTCTGAAACCTAAGAACAAAAATTGAAAGACCTTAAAACAAGCTTGACAACACCTGTCATAAGGCAAAATTTTATTTTTTCAAGTTACAAAAATAAGAACATGTCAAAAATACAGTCTAGTCCGTATAAGAGTAGTTCCAGCCATTTAAAAGTTATACAGAGTTTGGAAAAAGCAATTTATATACAAGTCTTAAAACACACAATAATCATGAACAATGCACACTGTTCAATTTAGTTATTGCTAGTTATGTGCAGCTTTTACTTGACATCGTTCTCTGTAAGGGAAAGGGCAGCATTTGGGCATTCTGATTGTTGCTGCTAAAGCTGTGGTTTTAGAAAATCGATCTAAAATAAGAATAAGCTCACTATGAGTAGAATAAAATGTGTAAGTTTCAATCACTACAAGAAAGCATGGTGTAAATTTGAGTTCCATACAACTATCATATAATTCTATGTTATTAGTATAATAGAAATACAGTATACAGTTTTGGGCAAGAGTAAATGAATTACTGGTTTCACAATTAAATGAAAAGAAACAGCTTTTGGTTGCAATGTAGAAACAAAGCTGGCATATCTAGCTTACCAATATTAAAAAATGGAAAAGACATTTAATGTTTAAGTAAAAACCGAATCTAGGTTTTTTACCTTTAGAAATTGAGAGATAAAGTTAAGCATTTTGTTCTTTTGAGGATTATCATGAAGATCTGCTATTCTCTATTTTCTTTCTAAAAAGACAATGATTTAGCCACATAGCAGGAACATATTTGAAAACAGATCTATTTACCCAATGTCATATGAAAGAACAAATCACAAAATTAAATAATTCTTTTAATAACTAAAGATAACGCAGTTGACGGTACAAAACACTGGGAAAGAATCATTTATTTGGGGGATGTGTGATACGTAAGAAACTTTGAGCCTAAAGTTCACATGGAAGACTTAAAAATTAAGGGTGTCACCAAGAGATAGCAATGGCTTTGGCTCCAACTCTCTCATGTTAGACCCTGTTAAAAGGTTAGACTTATTGCTATTATTTTACTCCCGTAAGTTCTTGAATAAATGGAGATATACATTGGTGATAAGTACGAGATGAAGTGAAAAGATCTAAATTAGTCTTAGAAGAAAAGTGACACTCATGACCATTTGGCAAGGATACTTACTAACTTAGTGATTTAAATCCTAAACATAAGCTACATTTTTAGGAGGTAGAAAACAAGTACCAACAGTTTACCATTTGGCACCCTCCTTACTTTTGGCTTCAGCCTTGGATTTCTATTTCTCATTCCCTACCTATACCCCTGTTAAAGCTATTAGTTCTACTACCACTCATTACCTAAATGTATAGACCTCGAGCTGCCAAGAAAAATCTTTTCAGGAAACTTTGCTTTTAAGCCACCAAATGTACCCAATACTCAGATTATCAATTGAGAATATTCTGCACTTCTCTAGCTGATGTACTTCTTAAGAAAACACACCAAAATAAAAAATATTGCTTAAAATGAAAGACTACTGAACATCTCTATATGCAATTCTAATATGTCATAGTAGTTATGTAAACCTAAATCTGTACTATTTTCACTGTACTGATCTGAAAAAGCCATATATTAAAATGGCATTTCCAGTGTTAACTGAAATCAGGCAATGTGTTTTACTACAAAATCAACCTAATAACCAGAAAACTCCACTTCTTCCCAGAGAGTTATATTGTGCTGACATTCCATAGATAGTATTATAAAAGGATTTTATTTTTGCAATAGGCTGGGTTCACAGTGAGTATGTTAGTACCAAGATCATGTGTTTAGTATTACTGTTAGTGGAATGTATATAAGGCATGTAAAAAACTAGCTTTAAAGCTCTTAAAGGGCAATGTTCCAAACTGGCATCTGGTAGAAAAGGTGCTGACAGGAATAAAAAATATTAAAGAAATTTGGTTTCAGCACATATTATAGTGCTTCTACAATCAAAATAGTTGACATAAATTTCTGGTGCTGGAACTAATTGACCAAATGAGAATGGAGGTTTGCCCCTTTAACTACTAGCCCAATCTTGAAAACGGAAGCAATCACTTGCAATCTTCCACACAGTATTGTTGGGAGTGGACTGTGCAGTGAGCAGGAAGTTCTGGTTGAAGTAATGTTGTTTGTTTCCATCAAACTTCACAGTTCCACTGGTCACAACAAGAACTGTAGTCTGGGACTGAGTTGCTTGCTCTTTATCCACATAAAAAAAGAGAACAGGTCAGTTTCTATCTTGAAATAAGCAGATATTCAGGATTAAAATACATGGTTTATGGCCTAACGCTTAAGCTTTTTTTCATAAACTTTCTGTCCCTTGAGCATAATCTTAAGCATGCATACCCAAATCCAGAAAACTACATACTCATTCAAAGATATTAAAATTTTCAGTCCAGAAAAATTTGGGGTGCTCTCTCTAAAGTTTCAAAATAAAGAGCTTATATCTGGCATAGGACCATTTGCTTCATATATATATTAATATTTCTTAATTAATATTTCAGGTTTCTGACAGAGCTTATTCGTGTTTTGCTTCTTAAACTATTGTTCTTTTCAGGAATTATAAAGGAAAAAAAGTCACCCAAAACTACAATTTAAGACACTTAGAAACCCACCTAGAGGTTATATTAAACTGTATCAATCTATCTGGAATCAAACTGTCTTGTCAAAAGTTATCCTTTCACATAACAGAGTAAATTTCTGTGAAATATTAATAGATTGTAAGATACTGAAACACATTAATCAGAGATATGGTATAATTTTACTCTGGAGATATTTCAGGGCCCAGCAAGCAAGTAACCATTTCAAGAAATTAGATAATCTTTCTTCTCCATTTACAAAAATCACATTTAATCTCAACTTTTCATACAACTTTTAATAAGCCATAATCACACAATCCATCAAAACCTACTATTGGAAAGAATCTGAAGGAAGACCAAAAGTGTGACTGGACATTTAAATTTTTCATAATATTTAAATTGCTCAAGTAAGTAAATAGTTCTACCATTAAAAGTTGCTCACTGCTTTTTGTGTAAAAGCTCAGTGCTTACTAAAGAAAAACAAAGGAAGTACCTTGAAAGATCATAATCTTACCATGAACTGGTTGGCAATCTAACATATTGACCTGGAACTCACTAGAAGGCAATGTGTCAAAAAAATTATTTAGGGCATCCAGCCCTGAAACAACATTTCCATTCCATATTAAGGTGGCCTTGTCCAGATACAGCCTGGTTAGTGCCTAAAAAGAATGATAAATTTTAAAAAGGGAAATAATTCTGGTTCTAGGTAAACATTTTATAGAAATGGATTTAAACATTACAGATGGTATATAAACATTTTTGTAGTTCTACTTTCATCTCCACTCCCCTTGCTCCATCTCCACTGGAAATTAATGTGAACAAAATCTCTGACTTATAATCTTGGCCTTAAATAAATATTACCCTACTCTTTATAAACTAAGCACTAAAATATATTTTTTCATATTTCACTTTAGACACAATAAAACCTTGCACCCAATTAAGTTCTTCTTTCTGTATTAAAATGAATGAAATGATCACAAATTCCAAGCACATGCAGCCCCAAGCCAGTTTTAGTTTCTCTTCCTTTTGTAATTATGAGAATTAACAGTTTTCAATCAAGCCTTACCTGTACCCTTTAATGCTAGTGCCCATACATATATGAAACATTTAATGTTTGCATGTGTTAGAATTAGTTCACTACTCACATTTTTCAGAGAAGGTATCTATGTTTTCTTGAATATTGCTCTGCTTTTTTTAAAAAAAATTGAGACAGGGTCTTGCTCTGTTGCTCAGGCTGGTCTCAAAACTCTTGGGCTCAAGAAATCCTCTTGCCTCAGCCTCCCAAGTAGCTGGAACTACAGGCATGTCATACCATGCTCAGCTATAGCACTACTCTATTAGTGTACTTAGTTCAAAAGAATCATGAGTATTTGCTAAAGGAGAGACTTTGATAAGTCAAATAAGCTAAGGCCCAAATGAGGCAGAAATTCAACAGTTAAAACTCTGAGGTCACATGACACACTATTAGCTTAATTCTATAATGTAACTTGGGTTTAAAGGCTGGCCAGGTGTGGTGGCTCACGCCTGTAATCCCAGCACTTTGGGAGGCTGAGGTGGGTGGATCACAAGGTCAGGAGTTCAAGATGGTGAAACCCCATATCTACTAAAACTACAAATATTAGCTGGGCGCGGTGGCAGGTGCCTGTAATCCCAGCTACTCAGGAGGCTGAAACAGAAGAAACGCTTGAATCTGGGCGGCAGAGGTTGCAGTGAGCCAAGATCGTGCCACTGCACTCCAGCCTGGGCAACAGAGTGAGACTCTATCTCAAAAAAGAAAAAAAAAGGCCAACACCTATCTTGATGCTGGCAATTAACGATGTTGCCTTTTTCTACTTTATTTTTTGAAAGCAGTAAGGTACAATGCACATTCAAGACAAGGTACAATAAACATCCATTGTCACATCCCTTTCTCCTGACATCAAATATCTGTACAAGAAATGTCTTTTATCTTTTGCCCTAAAAAAATAGGTTTTAACTTGACAAAAAGAAGCAATGGGTAAAGGATTTCCTATTTACTAAACGGTGTTGGAAAAAAGAGCTAGCCATATGCAGAAAACTGAAACTGGACCTCTTCCTTACACCTTATACAAACATTAACTCGAGATGAATTAAAGACTTAAACATAAGACCTAAAACCATAAAAACCCTAGAAGAAAACCTAGGCAATACCATTCAGGACATAGGCATGGGCAAAGACTTCATGACTAAAACACTAAAAGCAATGGCAACAAAAGCCAAAATTGACAAATGGGATCTAAACTTAAGAGCTTCGGCACAGCAAAAGAAACTGTCATCAGAGTAAACAGGCAACCTACAGAATGGGAGAACCTTTTTGCAATCTATCCATCTGACCAAGGGTTAATATCCAGAATCTACAAAGAACTGAAACAAATTTACAAGAAAAAAACAATCCCAAAGAAAAGTGGATGAAGGATATGAAGACACTTCTCAAAAGAAGACATTTATGTGGCCAAGAAACATATGAAAAAAGCTCATCATCACTGGTCATTACAGAAATGCAAATCAAAACCACATTGAGATACCATCTCATTCACACCAGTTAGAATGGCAATCATTAAAAAGTCAGGAAACAACTGATGCTGGAGAGGATGTGGAGAAATACGAACACTTTTACGCTGTTGGTGGGAGTGTAAATTAATTCAACCATTGTGGAAGACAGTGTGGCCATTCCTCAAGGATGTAGAGCCAGAAATACCATTTGACCCAGCAATGCCATTACTGGGTACATAAACAAAGGATTATAAATCATTCTACTATAAAGACACATGTACATGTATGCTTACTGCAGCACTATTCACAATAGCAAAGAGTTGGAACCAACCCAAATGCGCATCGATGATAGACTGGATAAAGAAAATGTGGCACATATACATCATGGAATACTATGCAGCCATTAAAAAGCATGAGTAATTCCATGTCTTTGGAGTTACATGGATGAAGCTGGAAACCATCATTCTCAGGAAACTAACACAAGAACAGAAAACCAAACACCACATGTTTTCACTCATAAGTGGGAGTTGAACAATGAGAACACATGAACAAAGGGAGGGAAACATCATACACCAGGGCCTGTCAGGGGCTGAGGGGCTGGGGAGGGATGGCATTAGGAGAAACAACTAATGCAGATGACGCGTTGATGGATGCAGCAAACTACCATGGCACGAGTATATCTATAAAACAAACCTGCACATTCTGTACATGTATCCCAGAACTTAAAGTATAATTTAAAAAATCCCATGTTTAATAAATGCGTTTTATTAAAAAATAGGTTTTCAGAGATAGGGTATTAACTTTTGCAGCTGCAGGATAGAAGTAGCTCTCCAAAGCACAGTTCTATGCTGGTAAGGGACCTAGGCAAGATTCATTTGACCACATACTGAAATAATTACTTAAAAGATATGGTACAGGGATAAGTTGATGAAAACCTGATGAAATCTTGGTCTGTTGAGGACTTAATATTATCCAAGCTATGTGGATACTCTTTGTGGGTGTAACCTATAGTTTTGAGCCGCAATGAGAAATTATCTATAAATATATGAAATAAAAGGGGCAAATCAGGAAACAATCCCTGTAATGACCGACCCCTTCATTAGCACTAATACTACCTTAACTGTATTTGTTAGCTGATGGAATTAAGAAAATGTAACATATTTAAGTGAATATATGCTGTGCCTAATGTTAAGGCAGTATTTTAATTAATTCATACTTACCAACCTGAAAATAAAATGAGGTTAAGGGAAAATAGCAACTTGCTCCAGGTCAAGGAACTAGGTAAAGGTAAACCTGGGATATGATTCCAGAGCCCATATTCCCACTAATGACAGACCAATCCTTCCCTGAGCAATTTGCTTTTAAAGAATAAGTCCACAGTTACCACTTATGCAAGTCAGATGAAAGGCTGGCTCCAGACAAGACCTGGTATTTAATAAAGAGTAGTAGAGTCTATAAAGATTAGTAGAGTCTATAACACTCACCCGTCTTCTTTTATCCATTGTCTCATAGTAAATATTGACAAATTCCTCAGCAGCTCTACATGCCTGATCTACGTAAGTTTTAAAATCCTACAAGAAAAATTCCAGAAGTATATATTACCAACCTTTTCAGCCCCTCACAAACACAAAACCACTGACAGAAGCTGATGATTTCAACCACTATGTAGCTCTATATACAGTCCACGTTCTTTCATATAAATTCAGACATTTGAAAGGCTGGGCTCTAAAGTTTTCAATTTTAAAAATTTTCACTAATTTTAAGTTCACGTCTTTAGGACATAATATTCTCAATGAATCTGATTGTTTTTCATTCTCCACATAAACATTTATAATGTTTTCCTGGCAACTAAGTACTTTAGGCTCAATATTTTACAAAACATTCATGGCAATGAAAATGACACCACAACTTTAAAGAAGGAGAGAGAGTGGCAAAAACTGCCACTGAATAAGCTGGGAAAGCGTTTTCTCTTTTCAAGTGAGATGTTAGAGCCAGACTTCAAAGCTGTTGAATGGAAAACACACCACACACACACACACACACACACACACACACACACAAAAGTAGTTCAACTACTTGAAACACTGGCAGCTCCACTTAGGAAACTTTCCCACGTTACGTAAACGTTCACTGATGTTTGCATAAGGACTGTGAAACCAAAGAAAGCAACGCTGTTGGCGTTCGTGCCGGAGAATTAAGGAATACCTTCTTCCTCATTAATTTGCGGGGCCCAGTCTATTGCTAAATTAAGAACAATGAATAGCCAGTTTCTTTGTCAGGTGACTTAAAGTGATTTTTAGAGAGGAAGATAATCAAGAGAAAGAGACTGCAAACCAAAAACAACAAACCCCAACATCCCCGCGTCTCGCTATTTCCTAGCTCAGGTTCCTTTCCCTGACCAGAAAGCGATTGCAAACCAGGCGGGGGCGGGGCCGGCGGGGCGGGCAGCTAAGTGTGGGCCCGCCCCGCGGTGCAGAGAGCTGTTCCGTGATTCGTCACCTACCCACGTGAGCAGCCGCCAGACCGCCCCGGAGCCCCTCTCCTCAGCCACTGAAGCCCGGCGCCCAGTCGCCCTGCCCCGGCCCAGGCACTCACCACAGACGTGGCCATCAGGGAGCTTGTGGCAGCGTGTTTCGGCAGTAGCGGCGTCACCACCTCCTCACGTGTCCACCTCTCACGGCTGCGGAATGAGCAATGCTTAGGAAGAGCGCGAAACCCGAGAAACGGACAGAATTTTCCACCCTCCCATTCTCTCCCGGAAGTAGCTCGGTCCGTCGTTAAAAGCACACCGATGTTCCAACCTTAAGTTCCACCTCCCTTCAGTTCCTGCAGATCTCTCCCATCCGCCTTATTTATCTACTTGTTTGATACTTATTTACTTAGTTTAAAATTTAAAAACCGCTTTGTTTTTGTAAACATTATACTCAAAAGGAAAGTCCCCTAGTTTTCTAATGACATGCCTGGGGACAAACAAAAATGAAATAGTTCAATTACAAGGACTTTTTTGCCGCAGGAGGCGGAGCCAAAGCCCTCTGAAGATCAATTCGAAATGTGAGGAGTCCTACTATTCCATAGCCTATAGGATAAAGGGGCAGAGCTTGGGGAAAAGGCGTGCATGACTAGTGAACAATTTAGCATTCTGGAACATTCTGAAAGGACCATCCTCACAAAATGTTGAATTACTACAAAATGTTGAATGTCTAAAATTACTATTTTATTTTTAACATAGCCATATTCAACAGGAAAAGCTCATCTAGTTTCTCCATTGTGGCATTTTAAAATGTCTTGCAGACACCAACAGAAATTAAGTTTACAGTGCCATTCACCACCTTTGAAGGGCTATTTATTCTGCAAAGTATTCTAACAATAACTAAAATGTGGAGTGCTGACTATATGTAAGGTGCTTTTCTAATCAGTTTTACACATATTCACTTATTACTTATAATAATGCTGAGGTAATTGCTATTATTTTATCATCTCCGTTTTACAGCTAAGACGAAGTGTAGTTGCCCTATGGTCACAAACTAGTTGAGATTCAAACTCCAGCAACATAACTATCACAGCAATCTGACTTTGCTCCTTAAAAAACGTTCATCCCAAATCCACCAACGACTTCTGATTTAAATGGCAAATTAATTAGATGTTGTTGTTTTACCTTGAGTGGGTGGTGTGTGCCTTCTCCTGATAATAGTCTCTTCTTTCATGGTATCTTTCTCTGTCTCCCTGAGACCAGTTCCTTCTGAATTTTCTCATACTTTTAATCTTACTCTACCTGGCACTTTATTCTTTAACGTAGCTCTAACTGACGCTTCTTCTCAGCCGGTCTACTTCCGTCCTGCTAATGTCTGACCTCCGTCACTTCCGGAGCATCCCCTATTTTTAAGTTTTTTTTCTTCCGGGTGATCTAAATGGCTACCCGTATGCTAATGAATCTCAACAACCTATCCCAAGCCCTCACCCCTTAACTGAGCTCAAATTACATATATGAATTTTGCTAAAGATGAACACCAGAGTGCACTGTAGGCTTCTCAAACTTGTATGTCCAAGATTTAAACTCATTATTTCCTTTGCATTTCCAAACTTTTGTATTCCCCCAGTCACCTATCTTGAATTCTCTGAATTCTCGGAATCTTTATTTTTTTGTTTCCCCTCTCCTCCTCATCATAATTGATTCAATAAATATTTATCAAGTATTTACTATGTGCCAGGACAGAATTTTCCACCCTCCCATTCTCTCCCAGAAGTATATATAGAGAGTGGTGAATAAAATAGACATGATCCGTATCCTTATGAAGCTCACAGTGTAATGAGAGTGCTAGACAATAAACATAAAATTATCGCATTACAAAGAAATTCTAAGTAACTTGCTTAGTTCTGACCATTCCCTATATCAACCCTTCTCCCTCCCCCCCCCCCCCCCTCTTCCCTCCTCTCTTCTTTTTTTCTCTCTTCTTGGCTCTCTCCCTCCCTCTCTACCCCCACTTCTCCCCTTTTCCCCCTTTCTCTCTTCTATACACAAACTTTGATAACTCTGTTATCTATTTTCCTCCAAATTCTCATAATCTTTAAATACCTACCTTGGTCTGATCTCTTTTATGGTGATGTGGGTGGCTGTTGGTGTGGGAAAGAGTACTGGAAAATATGGGAGTGTTGAAGTACTGGAAAGGGACAGCTGCGTTAGAGGTGGGGGAGGGCTCAGTTTTGCATAGAATTTTTGCACAGAATTTTGTGCTACAAACTGGGAATTGCTACATTGTGCTACAAAGGTAGGAGACTGGGTGAACAATGATGGGCTCTGGTCAGAGCAGTGAATTTAAAGATATGAAAACTATGTTGGGTGGTGGGGGAGGGATACAAATAGAAACAAAGTGAATAAGACACAGAGTTGCTCCTCACTAGGTAACTGCAAATGTATAAAACTTGGGAAGAATGACTAGGAAGGATGTGAAAAGGCGTTTCTTGGAACACAGCGTCGCATTTTGATTAAGCACATCGTTATCGGCACCAGTCTGGACTCAAATCCTAATCATGCTACTGACTAGCTTTGTGACCTTGGCAAAATTACCATTCCATGACTCAGACTCCTAATCTGTAAAGTGGAAATGATATTAATACATATTTCACAGCATTGATTTAGGAATTAAATGTGTCAGTGCCTGTCATATAGTTTCTGCTTGAGAAGCATTATTTTCCTACCCAGGCAGTGGAAATTAGGTAGCCACTTATTTGAGAGTATGAGGTGGGGACAGATTAGATAATGTTTGAGGTATTGAGAGGCATCTATCCGTACAGTTTAGGGGTTGGTTGGTGACCCTGGGATAGCAGACTGTAGGAGCAATAAATTGTGTCAAGTAGGATTAAATTTGGCTGTGTTATGCAGTCAGATCTTCTGATCAAGTGTAAACCTAATGGAATTAAAGTCGTTGGGAGTTACCAACTTCCCCATCTGAATCTTTGCCTTGCTTAATACTTGAGCAGAAGTAATCTAGAGCAACCAGGAAGTGATTTGTCAGTCAAATACTTCCTCTGAGGTCTCGAATTGGCAACCATACTGTTCACATCAAATAGTGCTTATTAAAAACGTTTCATTGAGATGTAATTAACGTATCATACATTTCACTCATTTAAAAACCAATTCAGTGGTTTTTAGTGTATTTACAGTTATTCAAGCATCACTGCACAACTTTAGAACAATTTTACCACCTCAAAAAGAAACCCCTTTCCCTTTAGCAGTCAATTCCCACTTCCCTATTCGCCCTAGCTCCTAGCAACTACCAATCTACTATGTATTTGCCTATTCCGGACTTTTCATATAAATGTAATCCTACATTATACGGTCCTTTGTAGTCTGGCTTCTTTCACTTAGCAGACTATTTTCAAGATTCATCTATGTCGTAGCATGTATCAACACTTCATTCTTTTAAATTGCAGAATAACATTCCATGGTATGAGTATAACACATTTTATTTATTCATCCATCCACTGATGGACATTTGGATAGTTTCTACTTTTTGGCGTTTCTAGGAACATTCCTGTGCAAGGTTTTGTGTTGACATATCCTAGATACCCAGGGGTGGAATTGCTAGTTCATACTGTAACTTATGTTTACTATTTTAAGAGACTGTCACCATGCTTTTTACAGTAGCTACAACATTTTACATTTCCATCAGCAATGCATGAGGATTCCAATTTCTTGACATCTTCAACAACACTTGTTATTGTTTATATTTTTTATTACCATCATCTTAGTGGGTATTGTGGTTTTGTTTTGCATTTCCCTGATACCTAATGATATTGAGCATCTTTTCATGAACTTATTGTCCATTTGTATATCTTCTTTGAAGAAATGTTTATTTAGAGTTTTTGATTTACTTTTAAAATTGGGTTATTTGGCTTTTTATTAGTGAGCTTTGTGTTACACACACACACACACACACATATGTATACACACACACACACACACACACGGTAGTTACCAGTCCCTGATCAGATATATGATGTGCAAATATTTTGTCTCATTTTGTGGGTTACATTTTTGCTATTGTGGAGTTGTTAAGAGAGGTCTGTGAGTAGCTGAGTGTGTCAAGTTATAACACTACAAATCCTGGTGTCCTTACAAATAATTAGGAGTTTCTGAGTAAATACTCCTCAGATCCTCACAGGTATTTACTTCTAGAGTTCTGCAAAAGATTATTTTGACCATTTTGGTCATTGTTTCCATTGTTTTTATGGAGTGGTGGGTTTATAAAGGTCTGTACTCTGCCATTCCAGTTGTGCTACCTAGATAGTACTTTTGCACATCCTTTGAAATAAATTATTATAAATAATGCTGCAATGAACATGAGAGTGAAGATATCTTTTTGAGGTGATGATTTCATTTCCTTTGGGTTTATAGCAGCAGTATCCACAATATCCAAGATATAAAAACAACCCAAGTGTCTGTCAATGGATGAATGGATAAATAATCTGTGATACATACACACACACACACACACACACACACACACACACACAGTGGAATATCATTGAGCCATTGTGGAAGAAGGAAGAAATCCTGTATTTGCCACAACATGGATGAACCAGAGGACATTATACTAGGTAAGCTAGACACAAAGAAAAATATTGCATGATCCCACATATGTGAAATCTGACAAAAAAGTCATATATATGGAGACAGAGAATAAAATAGTGGTTACAGGGGTGTTGGAGAAGGTAGGGAGAGGAAATGAGTAGATGTAGGTCAAAGTACACAAGGTAGCAAATATGCACGATGAAGAAGTCTGAATATCTAATGTATAACATGAGGGCTGTAATTAATAATAGCGTATTATGTTCAGAAATTTTTCTGAACAAGTAGTTATAGCTGCTTTTGCCACATGGGAAAAATGAGTAACTATGTGAAATGATAGATGTGATCATTTGATTCACTGTGGTACCCATTTATTATATATGTATCTCATAATATCATGCTGTATGCCTTAAATATATACAATAAAATTTATTCTCAAAAGACATTATAGCCTGTTTTTTATTATTTGTATACTTAAATTCCTAGTATATTTTAAGTTCCTAGGGATAACTATATATATTTAATATAGTAAGCACTTACCCAAACCACTGGCACTGGGAAAAAAAATCTTACACAAAGTAGATGGTTAAAATTGAGTCACCAAATAAAATTTCCTCTTCCTTTTAGCTTGTCTCTATCCCCATTCTGAATCCATTCGTGAGGAAGTGAAGGTGTGAATTAATTTCCTATAAAGGAAACTTTTCCTTCCTGTGGCATAGAAGTGAGAATATAATCCATTTTCACCTCATTACTTTCCAATTGCCTCCTCTATGGGATATTCATAAGTCTTATCTTCAAAGGAGAACAATTCTTTCAACTCCCTGCTGGAAACTTATTTTTCTTCAAGTAATTATTTGCAGAAGCAAAACGAATAGTAAGGCTTTGGTATTGGTTAAACTCTCAGGTTTTGGGAAGTCCCTCTAAGACTCTGGCTTACCCAGTCTGCAAATTTCTTAGAAAAATGTAGTTTATGATTGTCAGGATATCATAATGAAAAAGTTCAGGCAGAGACATATATTTACTTAACAACATGAACTAAAATCTGTTTCTTTATCTTATTTGGCTCTACATGAGAAGTCTTCTTCATACTAAACCTGTGTTTCTTTCTCACCTTCTCCCTTCCATTTATCCCCAAATTTCTTCCCTCTCCCGTAAACTCAGTAAAAACAAAACAAAAAATAGAGAAAACAAGAAGTAACTCTCCCCTGAAAAAAAAAAAAGACAGAAAATGTTAGGGGTTAGGGGCTTAATGTAGTGACTCAGTTTTTCTCTATTACCTTTATTTTCTTCTGATATTAAAATAGATCTAATTTTTTTAGTAAATATTTGCCGATATCACATTTTCTCATCATTTTACTTTCAAACTTTTTGAATCCTCATGTTGATGTGTCTTTTGTACATTGCATATAACTGGATTTTATTTTTTTTTGGACTGACAGTCTGTCTTTCTAAGAACATGATGTATAATTTGCATGAAGTAATGTTCATAAAGTTTAAGTGTACTTCTGGATTGATTTTACAGAAGTATACTCTCGCAAACCGCTAATTACATCAAAATGGAATATTTCTAGTGCCCCAGAAAGCTCCTTCCTGTCCATTCCCAGTCAATACTCCCCAAAGGTAGTCACTATAGTGAGTGTCATGATTATAAATAGCTTTTGTCTGTTATAGAACTTCATATACGTGGTATCATATAATACATATTCATTAACATCTGGCCTCTTTTTAAATTTAAATTTTACTTTTTACTTGACAAATAATAATTGTATATATTTTTGAGATATAATTTGATGTTTTGAAATATGTACACATTGTGGAATGTTTATATCAAGCTAATTAACATACGCATCACCTCACATACTTACTTTTTTGCACAGAATTTTAAAAAATCTATTCTTGGGGCTGGGTGTGGTGGCTCATGTCTGTACCCCAGCACTTTGGGGGGCATAGGTGGGTGGATCATTTGAAGTAAGGAGTTCAAGATCAGCCTGGCCAACATGGTGGAATCCTGTCTCTACTAAAAATACAAAAACAAAAAAAAAATAGCTAGGTGTGGTGGCACATGCCTGTAATTCTAGCTACTAAGGAGGCTGAGGCAGAATTGCTTGAACCTAGGAGACAGAGGTTGCAGTTAACTGAGATCATGCCACTGCACTCCAGCCTGGGTGACAGAGTGAGACTCCATCTCAAAAAGAAAATTCTTTAAGCAATTTTGAAATATATATTATTAACTGTGGTTACCTTATTGTGCAACAGACTTTGAAAAACATCTGGCTTCTTAAACTCGAACATTAATGTGAGATTTATCCGTGTTTTTGCCTTGTAGTTCATTCTTTTTCATTGCTGTGAAGTTTTTGTATGAGTGTATCACAGTTTGTCTATTCTCCCATTGACTGAAATTTGTGTTGCTTTTGGTTTGGGGCTTTAAAACATTTTTTTCTTTTTGAAACAGGCTCTCACTCCAGTGCAGCAGTGCAATCATGGTTTATGACAACCTCAGACTCCTGGGCTCAAGCAATTCTTCCCACTTCAGCCTCCCAGGTAGTTAGGACTATAGGTGCATGCCACAATTCTCGGCTAAATATTTTTTTTAACAGACAGAACCTTGATATATTGGCCAGGATGGTCTCAAATTCCTGGACTCAACCAATCCTCTTGCCTTTTGGGGATATCTTAAATATCCCCAAGGCTATGAATATTCTTGTATGTGCCTTAAACCTGGACAAGACCACTCATTTCTTTTGGGTATATACATGGGAGTGGCACTGCTGCATTATAGGATACACATATGATCTGCTTTAGTAGATTCTGGCACATGGATTTCCAATTGACACCTTCACCAGGAACCTATGACAATCCCAGTGACTTCACATTTTCGTCAACACTTGATATTGTCGGTTCTTTTATTTTTAACCATTTTGATGGATGTGTACCGGTATCTGACTATGGTTTTGAATTGCATGTACTGATAGGTAATAAGCTGAACCCCTTGTAATATGCCTATTGGCCATTTGTTTGTCCTCTATATAGTAAAAGGTCTGTTTAAGTGTTTTACCCATTTTTTGAAAAGATAGGTAGTCTGTTTTTACCTGTTTTATGAAGATAGGTAGCCTGTCTTTTAAAAAAATTTATTTGTAGGATTTTTTCTATGTTTTAGATATGATTCTTTTGTCAGATATATATATGTGTGTGTATATATATATAGTGAATATATTGTGAATATATACATATATACATGTATATATTATATATGTACATATATATACGTAATACTTATATAAACACTATATATATAGTGAATGTCTTCTCTAAATCTGTGGCTTGTCTTTTTACTGTCTTAATGGTGCCTTTTGATGAACAGAAGCTTTTAATTTTTATCAAGTACTATTTGTCAATTTCTCCTTTTAAGGTTACTGTTTTCTGTGTCCTGATTAAGAAATTATTCCTTGCCTGAAGGTCCTTAAGATATTCTTATGCTTTATTAATTCATATTTCATATCATATTTAATCCATCTTAAACAAATTTTTGTATGTAATATGAAGCATAGATCTGGTGACCCAGAACAATTTACTGAAAAGGCCATTCTTTCCCTCACTAAATTGCAATGGATGCTTTGTTGTAATTCAGGTAATTGTTTATAAATTACTCGACTTCCTAATCTGTTCCATGGATTCATTTGTCTGTGTTTGCATCACTATAACATATAAATATTGGAATTTTACAATAGGTCTTGAAAATTTGAGGGTGTGTAATCTGCCAACTTTGTTCTTTTTATCCCAAAAATTTGTCCGTGCCTATTTTAGATCTTTTGTATTTCCATATAACTTTTATGTGTAACTTTTCAATTTCTACACAAAAATACCCTTCTGGGCTTTTGATTCGGATTGCATTGAATCTTAGATTGATTTGCAGAGAATTGAAATCTTAACAATATTCACTTTCCAAATCAATGCACATGATGTATTTCTCCATTTATCTATTTATCTTTGATTTCTTTCAGCAATGCTTCATAGGAGAGGTCTTAAACATCTTTCATTAGATGAATTCCTGTACAGCTCATTTTTTTATGCTATTGCAAATGATATTATCCTTTAAAACATTTTACCATTGTTTGCCATTATTTATTTATTTTAGCTGGGGTCTCATTCTGTCACCCAGGCTGGAGTTCAGTGGTGTGATCATGGCTCACTGCAGCCTCAACCTTCTGGGCTCAAGTAATCCTCCCACTTCATCCTCCTAAGTGGGACCACAGACCTGCACCATTACGCCTGCCTGAATTAAAAAATATGTATTTGTAGAGATGGGGGTTTCCCTATGTTGCCCAGGCTGATCTCGAACTCCTGGGCTCAAGTGATCCTCTCCCTTGGATTCTCATAGTGTTGTACTTTCAGGCATCTCACCTGCTAGACATATGATTCATTCTTATATGTTAAGCTTTATCCAGAGACTTTGTTAAATTTACTTAAATATTTTGTTGTATTTTTTTTCTCGAGACAGGGTCTTGTTTTGTCACCCAGGCTGGAGTGCAGTGGCATGATCATAGCTCACTGCAGCCTTGAACTCCTGGGCTCAAGTGATCCTCCCACCTCAGCCTCTTGAGTAACTAGCACTACAAAACTACAAATGTGCACCACAATGCCTGGCTATATTTTTTTATTTTTAAATTTTTTGTAGAGATGAATGTCTCAATATATTTCCCAGACTGATCTCAAGTTCCTGACCTCAAGTGCACCTCCTGCCTTGGCCTCTCAAAGTATTGGGATTATAGGTGTTAGCCAACGTGCCCATCAAACTATTTAAATATTTATAATAATTTGTAGATTCTTTTTGATACGTTATATACATAATCATGTTATCCAAAACAGAGTTTACTTCTTCTTTACAATCTTTATATATTAAAATTAATTTTCTTGACTTATCAAAATAATTAGGGTTTCTAGTATCATTTTGAGAAATGGAAATAGCGGTCACTTTTGTTTTGATTCTCATCTCAGGAGAAAAAGTTCAGTATTCCACCATAAAATATGATGTTTGGTTTGTAAAATCAATGGATTAGAACATTTCCTTTCTATTCCTAGTTTGGTATGCTTTTTTAAAAAATCAAAACAGACATTGAATTTTATCCTGTGCCATTTCTGCATCTATTAGTGGCTTCCCACTTTATTCAGCTAACATAATAAGATACATTGGTTGACTTTCAATGTTAAACCAAGGTTCCATTACTGGTATAAATCTCACTTAGTCATCATTTGTTTTATATATTACTGGATGCATGTAGCTAATATTTTATTCAGGATTTTTGCATCTATGCTAATGACAGATATTAGCCTGAAAT
Organism: Sapajus apella; assembly: GCF_009761245.1. NCBI lineage: Eukaryota > Metazoa > Chordata > Mammalia > Primates > Cebidae > Sapajus > Sapajus apella. Next base: position 5,854,683 of record NW_022437013.1, read on the forward strand.
TTTCCTTTATTGTTATATTCTCATTAGGTGTTGGTTTCAGAGTTCTGTTGTTCTCATCAAATATAGCTGAGTCAGCTTTCTTTTCTAGTGTTTGCATGATATATAAGGAAACTATAGGACTTGAATTTCCCCTTATAAACTTGGTGTGTTAACTGATCAACTGAATCAGAAAGTGAATATATTCCTCAGTATTCTGCTATAAAATTAAAGTGGTATATACAAGACTGGGCACAAACAGGTCTGAAAGGCATCCACTTGAGCAGGTTATTCAACACTCCTATGGTACTTGCTGCTGGTACTTGACCATTTTCTCCTGAAACGTACTTCTATGGCCTCATGAAAATTTTCCTACGAACAATTGCTGTGGTTTAAACGTTTTTGACTTCTCCAAAAAGCATATATTGGAAACTTAATTCCTACTGTAACATTACTGAGAGGTAAGACCTAATAGAAGGTGTTTAGGTTATGAGGGCTCTGCCTTTGTGAATGAATTAATGCTGCTATAAAAAAAAAGGGCTGGTGGGAGGGGTTCTCTCTCCTGCTTTTCTGCTACATGAGGGCATAGTGTTCCTGCCTTCCAGAGGATGTAGCATTTAAGTTACCATCTTGGAGGCAGAGAGAACAGGCTCTAACCTGCTGGCACCTTGATCTTGGACTTCTCAGTCCCCAGAGCTGTGAGAGAATAAATTTCTGCTATTTACAAATTACCCAGTCTGTGGTATTCTGTTATATCAGCACAAAACGGACTGAGACAGAAAGTGGCACCAGGAAAGTAGAGTGTTGCTATAACAAATAACTAAAGATGTGAAAGCGGCTTTGGAACTGTGTAATGGATAGAAGCTGGAACAGTTTTGAAATGAATACTGGGAAAAGCCATATTTCTATGAAGGAAACATTAAGGATGATCCTGGTGAGGGCTCAGAAGAAGAGAGCTGTAGAGGGAACCTCAGTCACAGAGATTATCTAAGTTGTTGTGTACTGAATATCGGTAGAAATATGGGCAGTAAAGGCCATTGTGATGAGGTCTTGGCTAGAAATGAGGATTATCTTACTGGTAACTAGGGGAAAGGCCATTCTTAGTATAAAGTGGTAAAGAAAATTGGTCAAATTGTATCTATATCTGAGGGCTTTCTGGGAAGCAGAATTTAAGAGTGATGAACTAGGATATCTGGCAAAAGAAATCTCTAAGCAGAAAAATGTTGAGGTTGCTGCATGGCTTCTTGTAGTTGTTTACAGTAAGATATGAATACCCAGACAGATACAATTTCAAGATGAAATCTTTAATTGAAATGGAAGCAGAACATAAAGAATTGAAAGTTTTCAGCCTGACCTTGTAAACAATAGAAAAGTGTGTTTAGAAGAGAAAACCAAGAGTGTTGCTAAGCTACTGTTTGATAAGATTAGTATGGATAGAGAGAATCCAGATAATATTCATCAAGACAATGGGAGAATGACCCCAAAGGCATTTCAGAGATCTTGAAGTATGCTATGTCCATTCCAGGTCTAGAACGCCAGGGCCTTGAGGGCAGAATTGTTTTGAAAGAGAGGCACAAGGTGCCTGGGAGATCTTGCTGCTCACTCTCCAGGGCCCCCTCAGGATTTTGCTCCCAATATTCTGGCACTGCACTCATCAGCCACCCCAGCTATGGCTCAGGTAGGCCCGGGAGCAGCTCAAGCTGTCACTGGGGAAGGTGCAAGCAGTGAGCCTTAGCAGTGTCCACGTGGAGCTAATTCTGCAGGCACACAAAGTGCAACAACTGTGGAGATATGGCCTCCTCAACCCAGAATTCAAAGAATGTCTCAAACAGCCTTGGGACCACTGTAAAGACCACAGTGGCTGGCAGAACCACCACAGAGAATACCCATTAGGGCAATACTTAGTGGAGTTGTGAGGTCAGGGCTGCCTCTGAGACTCACAACTGTGAGACAGAGCAGGGACCCCTCCTAGGGGACTGCTGGGTCCCACACCCCTCTGACTGCCTTAAAGGGGTGGAAATAAAGAAAGATTTGAGTCCCTTCAAGGGAAATTCCAGGCACCTAGCTAGCACTGCAACCAGCAATTAGAGAAGTAAATGAATAACTTGCTAAGCAGGAAGGTAATAATAGCATAAACAATAGTCACCCGAGTAAGTCAGAGTCACAAGATGTTTCATCCCCTATAGAAACTAAAGAGAATGTATTGACAAATGTCCTTGAGTTTTCAGAAGCCAGGACCTCCACCAGATGGAAAATGCCAACCACTGTCACGTAGAGGTCAGACAGACTGAAACACGAAAATGTATAAGGAAGTGCTAGAAATTCCTCAGCCCTTAACTCACTTTGGAAATCCCTCCATTCCTGCCTTAAAAACCCTTGCCTGTAGGACATCAGGGAATTCAGGTATCAAGCATTACTTGCCTGTTTTCCTTGCTTGGCACCCTGCAATAAATATCTTACTTTCTTGTGCTGCTAATCCGGGTATCAGTGTTTGGCTTTGTTGTGCACTGGGCAAGCAGACCCAGGTTCAGTAAGATAACTGTAGAGCCACCAGTGTAAAACATCAGCCTGGGAAAACTGCAGGCACCTGACTTTAACCCATGAGAGTAATGCAGGCTGCCCCCAGCAAACTGTTGGGAGTGGGAACATTAAGGAGCATTGAGGGTTCATTTCCCACCCTAGTGTGTCTGGATGGCAGGACGTGGAGTCAAAGAAACAAGCCTTAAGATCTAATGTTGTTTGCTCCATGGGGTTTTGAACTTACTTGGGGCCTTTTGCTCCTTCTTTCTTTTCTTCTGCTCCCTTTTGGAATGCGAGTGTCCATCCTATGCCTATCCCACCACTGTATTTTGGAAGCACATGGCCTGTTTGATTTAACAGGCTCACAGTTGGAGGGAAATTTGCCTCAGAGTGAATTTGCCTCATTCATATCTGAAATTTGCCTCAGAGTGCTTTGAGTTTCACTCATATCTGATTTAGATGAAACTTTGAGTTTTAGACTTTTGGGTTGATGTTAGAACAAGTTAAGAGCTTTGGGGCTATTGCAATGGAATTAATTTCGTTGTATATAACAAGGATATGAATTTTAAAGGGCCGGGGTAGAATACTATGGTTCAAATATTTTTTTAGAAGTTGGGGCAGGGGGATGGCCATTTAGGAACAGCTCAGGATTGCAGCTACCAGTGAAAGCGCAGAGGGTGAGTGGACGCTGCATTTTTATTGCCCACAGACTAGGAAATTCCCAGGCAGAGGAGCTCCACAGTCGCCAGTGCGGCTGTTTCGGCCGGCGCTGCTGCTTTGCTCCACGTGGCTGCTTTGTCGGTGCCCCGGAGCAGCGGTTCTCCATACAAAATACACCGGTCCGGGTGCCCTTTTGGCTGGCGATTGGAGCCACGGGAAGTCGCCCATTCGTCTGTTTAAAAAGGTGACTGAGCAGGGAACCAGGACAGTAGATTCTAGGGCAAAAAAAAAAAAAGCGCCACAAACCTCAGTGCCGCTGTTGAACCCAGCGCAGTGAGTGGCCTCAGGGGAAAACAAACCCCGGCGCCTCTTCAACAGGCGACTGGAACACAAACTTAAAAAAGGTTCTGAGGCAGGGAGCCAGGCGATCAGGCTCGGCTGGTCCCACCCCCACAAAAGAACAGCAATCAGAAACTCTGGATTGAGAGTTTCACAGCAAGCGCAGCTGAACCCGGGATGGTCCAGCTCTGTGGGGGAGGGGCGTCCGCCATTACCGAGGCAGCCCGCCGTTGCCAAGGCAGCCCGCCGTTGCCGAGGCAACCCGCCATTGCTGAGGCAGCCCGCCTTTGCCAAGGCAACCCGCCACAGCAGAGAGACTCCGCCTCAACAGAGGTGGGCCACCATCGCCAAAGCAGTTCTAACTACACCCATATAAACAGGACTGCAGGGAAGTTCACTCGGCAGCGGGGTGGAGCCCACAGCAGCTCAGCAAAGCCTCTACAGGCCAATAGTGACTAGGCTGCCTCCTTGCTGGGCAGGGCAGGTCTGAAGGAAAAAAAAAAAGAAGGCAGCAGCATAACAGAAACTCATAAATAAAGCCCTAAATCCCTGGGACAGAGCACCTGGGAACAAAAAGCTGTTTATGAGTTCTGCTGCAGCAGACCTAAAAGTACCTGCTCAGCAGCTCTGAATGAACAACAACAGAGCTCACAGCTCACCATTTGAGCTCCTATAAAGAAGAGACCGTCTCCTCAAGCAGCTCCCTGACCCCTATATATCCAAAGAGACACCTCATAAAGGAGAGATCAGATTGACACTAGGCGGGTATCCTTCTGGGACAAAGATAGCAGAAGAAGAAAACTGGTAACAACCCTTACTGTTCAGCAGCTGCTGCAGGGGAACCCCAGGCAAGCAGGGCCTGGAATGAACCTCAGCAGACCTACAGCAGAGGGGCCAGACTGTCAGAAGGAAAACCGAGAAACAGAAATAACCTCATCATCAACAAACAGAACGTCAATCTGAAAGATTTAAGACCCAATCTGAAAGCCAGCAACTACAAAGTCGACAGGTGGATAAATCCTTAAAGATGGGAAGAAACCAGCGCAAAAAGGATGAAAACACCCGAAACCAGAACATCTCTCCTCCTACAAGGGATCACAACTCCTCACCAGCAAGGGAACAAGGTTGGAGGGAGAACGAGTGTGATGAAATGACAGAATCAGACTTCAGAAGGTGGGTAGTAAGAAACTTCTGTGAACTTAAAGAACATGTTCTAACCCAATGCAAAGAAACTAAGAACCATGAAAAAAGATTTGACGAAATGCTAACGAGAATGGACAAAATAGAAAGGAATATAAGTGAATTGATGGAGCTGAAAAACGCAACACGAGAACTTCGTGAAGCATGCACTAGTATCAACAGCCGAATTGACCAAGCAGAAGAAAGGATATCAGAGGTCGAAGATCAACTCAATGAAATAAAACGGGAAGGCATGACTGGAGAAAAAAGGGGAAAAAGGAATGAACAAAATCTCCAAGAAATGTGGGACTATGTGAAAAGACCTAATCTACGTTTGATAGGCGTACCTGAATGCGACGAAGAGAATGAATCCAAGCTGGAAGATACTCTTCAGGATATTATCCAGGAAAACTTCCCCAACCTAGCAAGGCAGGCAAACATTCAAGTCCAGGAAATACAGAGAACACCACAAAGATATTCGTCAAGAAGAGCAATCCCAAGGCACATAATCGTCAGATTCACCAGGGTTGAAATGAAGGAGAAAATACTAAGGGCAGCCAGAGAGAAAGGTCGGGTTACCCATAAAGGGAAGCCCATCAGACTCACAGCAGATCTCTCAGCAGAAACCCTACAAGCCAGAAGAGAGTGGGGGCCAATATTCAACATCCTTAAAGAAAAGAACTTTCAACCCAGAATCACCTACCAGCCAAACTAAGCTTCGTATGTGAAGGAAAAATAAAATCCTCTGGGAACATGCAAATACTCAGATATTTCGTCACCACCAGGTCAGCTCTACAAGAGCTCCTGAAAGAGGCTCTACACATATAAAGGAACAACAAGTACTAGCTCAGCTAAAGGGCAAAACACCCAGCTAGCACCAAAATGGCAGTATCAAATTCACACATAACAATATTAACCCTAAATGTAAATGGACTAAATGCCCCAATCAAAAGACACAGACTGGCAAATTGGATAAAAAGCCAAAACCCATTGGTGTGCTGTATCCAGGAAACCCATCTCACATGCAAGGATGCACAAAGGCTCAAAATAAAGGGATGGAGGAAGATTTATCAAGCAAATGGAGAGCAAAAAAAAGCAGGAGTTGCAATTCTCATCTCTGATAAATTAGGCTTTAAAGCAACAAAGATCATAAGAGACAAAGAGGGACATTACGTAATGGTAAAAGGATCAATGCAACAAGAAGAGCTAACGATCCTAAATATATACGCACCCAATACAGGAGCACCCCGATACATAAGGCAAGTTCTTAATGACTTACAAAGAGACTTAGACTCCCACACAATAATAGTGGGAGACTTTAACACCCCATTGTCAATATTAGACAGATCAACCGGACAGAAAATTAACAAGGATATCCAGGACTTGAACTCAGACCTGGACCAAACAAACCTAATAGACATTTACAGAACTCTCCACCCCAAATCCACAGAATATACATTCTTCTCAGCACCACATCACACCTACTCTAAAATTGACCACATAATTGGGAGTAAATCACTCCTCAGCAAATGCAAAAGAACGGAAATCATAACAAACAGTATCTCAGACCACAGTGCAATCAAGTTAGAACTCAGAATTCAAAAACTAACCCAGAACCGCACAGCTTCATGGAAACTGAACAACTTGCTCTTGAATGTTGACTGGATAAACAATGAAATGAAGACAGAAATAAAGATGTTCTTCGAAAACAACGAGAATGAAGACACAACATACCAGAATCTCTGGGACACATTTCAAGCCGTGTCTAGAGGAAAATATATAGCAATAAGTGCCCACATGAGAAGCAAGGAAAGATCAAAAATTGACACCCTATCATCAAAACTGAAAGAGCTAGAGGAGCAACATCAAAAAACCTCAAAGTCTAGCAGAAGACAAGAAATAGCTAAGATCAGAGCAGAACTGAAGGAGATAGAGACACAAAAAACCCTTGAAAAAATCAATAAATCCAGGAGCTGGTTTTTTGAAAAGATCAACAAAATAGACAGACCACTAGCCAGATTAATAAAAAAGAAAAGAGAGAACAACCAAATTGATGCAATAAAAAACGATAAAGGGGATATCACCACAGATGCCACAGAAATTCAAACCATCATCAGAGATTATTACAAACAACTCTATGCACATAAACTAATAAACCTGGAAGAAATGGATAAATTCCTGGACACTTGCCTCCTCCCAAGCCTAAACCAGGAAGAAGCCAAAACCCTGAACAGACCCATAACAAGGTCTGAAGTTGAGGCAGCAATTAAGAGCTTACCACCCAAAAAAAGCCCAGGTCCAGGTGGGTTCACAGCCGAATTCTACCAGACATACAAAGAGGAGCTGGTACCATTCCTTCTGAAACTATTCCAAACAATACAAAAAGAGGGAATTCTTCCCAAATCATTTTACGACACCAACATCATCCTGATTCCAAAACCCGGCAGAGACTCAACAAGAAAAGAAAACTTCAGGCCAATATCCATGATGAACATAGATGCAAAAATCTTCAATAAAATACTGACAAGCCGATTGCAACAGCACATCAAAAAGCTTATCCACCATGATCAAGTAGGCTTCATCCCGGAGATGCAAGGCTGGTTCAACATACGCAAGTCTATAAACGTAATTCACCACATAAACAGAACCAAAGACAAAAACCACATGATTATCTCAATTGATGCAGAGAAGGCCTTTGATAAAATTCAACAGCCCTTTATGCTAAAAACCCTCAATAAGCTAGGTGTCGATGGAACGTATCTCAAAATAATATAAGCTATTTATGACAAACCAACAGCCACTATCATACTGAATGGGCAAAAACTGGAAGCATTCCCCTTGAAATGTGGCACCAGACAAGGATGCCCGCTCTCACCACTGCTATTCAATATAGTATTAGAAGTTCTAGCCAGAGCAATCAGGCAGGAAAAAGAAATAAAGGGCATTCAAATAGGAAAGGAGGAAGTCAAATTGTCTCTATTTGCAGACGACACGATTGTATATCTAGAAGACCCCATCGTCTCAGCCCCAAATCTCCTGAAACTGATAAGCAACTTCAGCAAAGTCTCAGGATACAAAATCAATGTGCAAAAATCACATGCATTCCTATACACCAATAACAGACTTAAAGAGAGCCAAATCAAGAACAAACTTCCATTCACAATTGCCACAAAGAGAATAAAATACCTAGGAATACAACTAACAAGGAACGTAAAGGACCTCTTCAAGGAGAACTACAAGCCACTGCTCAACAAAATAAGAGAGGACACAGACAGATGTAGAAACATTCCATGTTCATGGTTAGGAAGAATCAATATTGTGAAAATGGCCATACTGCCCAAAGTAATTTACAGATTCAATGCTATCCCCATCAAGCTACCAATGACCTTCTTCGCAGAACTGGATAAAACCACCTTAAACTTCATATGGAACCAAAAGAGAGCCCGCATAGCCAAGTCAATTCTAAGCAAAAAGAACAAAGCGGGAGGCATCACACTACCGGACTTCAAACTATACTACAGGGCTACAGTAATCAAAACAGCATGGTACTGGTACCAAAACAGAGCTATAGACCAATGGAACAGAAAAGAGGTCTTGGAGGCAACACAACATATCTACAACCACCTGGTCTTTGACAAACCAGGCAAAAACAAGCAATGGGGAAAGGATTCCCTGTTCAATAAATGGTGTTAGGAAAACTGGCTAGCCATGTGCAGAAAGCAGAAACTGGACCCCTTGCTGATACATTACACTAAAATTAACTCCAGATGGATTAAAGATTTAAACATAAGACCTAACACCATAAAAACTCTAGAAGAAAATCTAGGCAAAACCATTCAGGACATAGGTGTAGGCAAGGACTTCATGACCAAAACACCAAAAGCAGTGACAACAAAAGCCAAAATAGACAAATGAGACCTAATCAAACTCCACAGCTTCTGCACAGCAAAAGAAACAATCATTAGAGTTAATTGGCAACCAACAGAATGGGAAAAAGTTTTTGCAGTTTACCCATCTGACAAAGGGCTGATATCCAGAATTTACAAAGAACTAAAGCAGATTTACAAGAAAAAAACTAACAAGCCCATTCAAAAGTGGGCAAAGGATATGAACAGACACTTTACAAAAGAAGACATACATGAGGCCAACAAACATATGAAAAAATGCTCATCATCACTGGTCATAAGAGAAATGCAAGTCAAAACTACATTGAGATACCATCTCACGCCAGTTAGAATGGCGATCATTAAAAAATCTAGAGACAACAGATGCTGGAGAGGATGTGGAGAAATAGGAACACTTTTACACTGTTCGTGGGAGTGTACATTAGTTCAACCATTGTGGAAGACAGTGTGGCGATTCCTCAAAGACATAGAAATAGAAATTCCATTTGACCCAGCAATCCCATTACTGGGTATATATCCAAAGGATTACAAATCATTCTACTATAAGGACATGTGCACACGAATGTTCATTGCAGCACTGTTTACAATAGCAAAGACCTGGAACCAAGCCAAATGCCCATCGACGATAGACTGGATAGGGAAAATGTGGCACATATACACCATGGAATATTATGCAGCCATCAAAAACGATGAGTTTGTGTCCTTTGTAGGGACATGGATGAACCTGGAAACCATCATTCTCAGCAAACTGACAGAAGAGCAGAATATCAAACACCACATGTTCTCACTCATAGGTGGGTGTTGAACAATGAGAACACATGGACACGGGGAGGGGAGCACTACACACTGGGGTCAGTTGGGGGGAAATAGGGGAGGGACGGTGGGGGGTGGGGAGCTGGGGAGAGATAGCAAGGGGAGAGATGCCAGATGTAGGTGATGGGGAGGAAGGCAGCAAATCACACTGCCACGTGTGTACCTATGCAACAATTTTGCATGTTCTTCACATGTACCCCAAAACCTAAAATGCAATAAAATAAATAAATGGAAAAAAAAAGAAGTTGGGGCAGGGGGTGAAATCTCACTATGTTGCCCAAGCTAGACTTAAAATCCTGGGCTCAAGCGATCTTCCCACCTCAGGCATCCCAAGTAGCTGGGATTACAGGCAAGTGCCACTGCACTTGGCCTGAATGTTTTTGTCCTCTCTAGAACTCATGTGTTGGAAACCTAATTCCCAATACAACAGTGTTTGGAAGTGGGGCCAATAGGATATATTTAGGTCATGAGGGCTCCACTCACATGAATGAATTAACACTGCTGTAAAAAGGGTTGGTGAGGCCAGTGCAGTGGCTCACACCTGTAATTCGTCACTTTGGAGCACCTGCTTTCATAAGCCCTTTTTTTGAGATGAGTTCTCACTCTGTCTCTGTCTCAGGCTGCTCTCTCCTGCTTTTCTGCCAGGTGAAGACATGGTGTTTCTCTTCTCTAGAGGATGCAGCATTCAAGTTGCCATCTTGGAAGCAGAGACAACAGGTTCTAATCTACCGATGTCTTGATATTGAACTTCTTAGTCTCCAGAACTGTGACAGAATACATTTCTATTCTTTATCAATTACCCAGTCTGTGTGATAGCAGCACAAAATGGACTAAGACAGCAGTTAAGGGGGAAAGGAGACATGTATGGCTGATTAGGCATGCATCTGCACTGTAGGCCATCACTAGTTGGAAGTGGATGGCCCTTGCACTGCAAGCCCCTCTGGATGGTTCTGAAAGACAGTGGAGAAAGAATTTTCTCTCAGCGAAGTGAACTTCAGGAGCATCTAGTTGTCCATTTCATGTGGAAGAAGAGATGGCCTGAGGTATGTATTTGTTGGTCAGGGTCTTGGAAAGAACGTAATTCGACAATTGATGACAGGAGATCTAGGGGAAAGATGTGTAGATGGACTTCTTGGAATGGGCACAGAGTGTGAAGATAGTTATGCCCTACATAAATGCTCACCAGAGGCCACTTAGTCCAGAGGCATTCTCAATGATCAGGTGAGAAAGATGACCCAGCCTGTGGAAGTCAGCTAGACTCTCTCTTCTTCCACTCCAGTGCTTGTATAATAGACCCATGATCAGAACAAACATGCATGCAGGGATTGAGGTTGAGTCTGTACTCAGCAGCGGTAAACTCATTAAGGCTGATCCTGGTTACTACTGGGTGGCCATTCTCCCAACAGCATAAGCCAATGTTGAGCTCCTGATATGGCACTACTCCCTGGGAGGAGCAGCTAGCTACCTGGTGGCAGGTTGATGATATCAACATCAGATTTCTTTTGTTATGAAAGGGACAGTACTTGGTCCTCACATGGATAGACATATTCTGGTAGAGATTTCTCCTTAATGTTCACAAGGCTTCTTCCCAGTCACCATCATTCATAGATTTAGAGAATGATTAGTATATGCCAGAGAACCAATTGTGATGGTAAACTTTATGTGTCAAGAATGGAGCAAGATGGCCAAATAGAAATCTCCATCATTCGTCCTCCTCCACAAGAACAGTAAATTTTAACAACTATCTGCACACAGAAAAGCACCTTTATAAGAACCAAAAATAAGGTGAGCAATCACAGTATCTGGTTTTAACTTCATATTGCTGAAGGAGGCACTGAAGAAGGTAGGAAAGAGTCTTGAATTACTGATGCCACACCTCTTCCAACCCCCATCAGCAGCTATGTGCTGCAGAGAGAGAATCTGTGCACTTGGGGAAGGGGAATGCAGAAATTGTAGGACTCTGCATTGAAATCAGTGCTGCTGTGTCTCAGTGGAAAGTAAAACCATGCTGAACTCAGCCAATGCCAACCCACGGAGGGAGCATTTGGACCACATCTAGCTAGAGGGGAAGTGCCCATCCCAGTGGTCAGAACATGAGTTTCTTGCAAGCCTTGTCACCATGGGATAAAGTGCTTTGGGGTCTGTATAAGTCAGGGATTTTTAGAGGGACAGAACTAATGGAATATATGTAATATATTCCATTAGTATATAATATGTATATTATTTATATAATGAAATATGTATACACACACACACACATATGAATTTATTAAGTATTAACTCGCACAATCACAAGGTCCCACAATAGGCTGTCTGCAGGCTGAGGAGCAAGGAGAACCAATCTGAGTTCCAAAACTGAAGAACTTGAGTTCAATGTTGGAAGCCAGGACCCATTCAGCACAGGAGAAAGATGTAGGCTGGGAGGCCAGGCCAGTCTCTCATGCCATATTTTTCTGCCTGCTTATACTCTAGCTATGCTGGCGCTGATTAGACTGTGCCCACCCAGGTTAAGGGTGGGTCTGCCTTTCCCAGCCCACTGACTCAAATGTCAATCTCCTTGGCAACACTCTCACAGACACACCCTGATCAATACTTTGTATCTTTCAATCCAATCAAGTTGACACTCCATATTAACCATCACAGGGTCCTAAGTGAACTTGAAAAGCAGTCTAGGATGCAAGGACTGCAATTCTTAGGCAAGTACAGATGCTATGCTGGGCTTAGAGCCAGTGTACTGGGGCTGCATGTGACCTAGGGAGACACCAGATGGTATGGCTGGGGGAGTGCTTATATTACCCCTCTTCCAGTGCCAGGCAGCACAGTTCACAGCAACAAAAATCAGTCCTTCCTTCTGCCTAAGGAGAGGAAAGGGAATAATAAAGAGGACTTTGTCTTGCATCTTGGATACCTGTACAATCATAGTAGAAGATGGCACTGGACAGAGTTGTGAGACCCCCATCCCAGGCTCTAGCTCCCGGGTGACATTTCTACACACACCCTGGTCAGAAGGGAACCTACTGCCTTGCAGGGAAGGACCCAGTCCAGGCAGGATTCATCATCTACTGACTAAAGGGTCCTTGGGCCCTGAATAACCAACAGTAATGCCCAGGGAGTAATGTTATGGGCCTGGTGTGAAACTTGGATATATGCTGGCTTCAAATTATAGGTCTTAAATAGTAGGCCTTATTCCTAAATTTTATATAGAAACCTAAAATTTATATGGAACTACAGAAGACCCAAAATAGCCAAAGCTATCCTGATCAAAAAGAATGAAACTGGATAAATCACAAGACCTCACTTCAAATTTTACTACAGAGTTATGGTAACCAAATAGCATGGTACTAACATAAAAACAGACACATAGACCAATGGAACAAAATAGAGGACCCAGAATGAAATCCATAGATGTACAGTGAACTCATTTTTGACAGAATTTCCAAGAACATACTTTGGGGAAAAGACAGTCTCTTCAATAAATGGTACTGAGAAAACTGGATATCCATGTGCAGAAGACTGAAACTAGACTCCTATCTCTCACCATATACAAAAATCAAATCCAAATGGATTAAAGACTTACATCTGCCCAGCGTGGGGCTCATGGCCAAGCACAGTGGCTCATGCCTGTAATCCCAGCACTTTGGGAGGCTGAAGCAGGTGGATCACGAGGTTAGGAGTTCGAGAGCAGCCTGACCAACACGGTGAAATCCTGCTACTACTAAAAATACAAAAATTAGCTGGGCGTAGTGGCACGTGCCTGTAGTCCCAGCTACTCAGGAGGTGAGGCAGGAGAATGGTTTGAACCCAGGAGGCGGAGGTTGGAGTGAGCCAAAATTGTGCCACTGCACTCCAGTCTGGCCGAAAGAGAGAGATTCCATAAAAAAAAAAAAAAAAAAAAAAAAGACTTACATCTAAGACCTCAAACTATGAATCTACTAATTTGGGGAAACACTCCAGGACATTGGTCTGGGTAAAGATTTCTTGAGCAATCCCTCACAAGCACAGGCAACCAAATCAACAATGGACAAATGGTATCTCATCAAGTTAAAAAGCACCTACACAGTGAAACAGGCAATCAACAAAGTGAAGTGACAGCTCACAGAAAGGGAGAAAATATTTTCAAACTACCCATCTGACAAGGGATTAATAATCAGAATGTATAAAGAGCTCAAACAACTCTATAGGAAAAAATCTAATAATCCAATTTAAAAATGGGCAAAATATTTGAATAGACATTTCTTATAAGAAGACATACAGATGGCAAACAAGCATATGAAAAGGTGCTCAACGTCACTGATCATCAGAGAAATGCAAATCAAAACTACAATGAGAGATGATCTCACTCTGGTTAAAATGGCTTTTATCAAAGAGACAGGCAATAGCAAATGGTGGAGACGTTGAGGAGAAAAGGGAACCTTTGTACACTCTTGGTGGGAATGTAAATTAGTACAACCGATATGAAGAACAGTTTGGAAGTTCTTCATAAAACTGTAAATAGAGCTACCATATGATCTAGGAATCCCACTGCTAGGTATATACCCAAAAGAAAGTATATTGGAATATCAAAAATGTGCACTCCCATGTTTATTATGGCAGTATTCATAATAGCCAAGATTTGGAAGCAACCTGAATGTCCACCAGCAGATGAATGGATAAAGAAAATGTGGTACATATATATGCACAATGGAGTACTATTCAACCAGAAACAGGAATGAGATTTTTCATCTGCAAGAACATGGATGGGACTAGAGGTCATTTTGTTAAGTGAAATAAGTCAGTCACAGAAAGACAAACCTTGCATGTACTCATTTATTTGTGGAAGCTAAAAATTAAAACAATTGAACTCATAGAGATAGAAAGTAAAATAATGGTTACCAGAGGCTGGAAAGTGTAGTGGTGGAAAATTTGTGTGGAAGAGGAAATGGGGATGGTTAATGGGTATAAAAAATGGTAAGGCTACTATTTGATAGTAAAATGAGTAACTACATTCAATAATAATTTAATTGTACATTTAAAAATAATTAAAAGAATATAATTGGATTGTTTGTAACACAAAGGATAAATTATCAAGGGGATGGATACATCTTTTTCCATGATGTGGTTATTGCATACTAGTATTAAAACTTCTCATATACCACATAAATATAAACACCCACAAAAATTAAAAATTAAAAAATATGTACCCACATAAATAAAAAATTAAGAAAATTTTGTATCAACTTGGCTGGGCCATGCTGCTCAGATAGTTGGTCAAACATTATTTTGGATGTTTCTGGTGAAGTATGTTTTTGGATAAGAGTCTACATTTAGGGACCTAATCAAACTCCACAGCTTCTGCACAGCAAAAGAAACAATCATTAGAGTGAATCGGCAACCAACAGATTGGGAAAAAATTTTTGCAGTTTACCCATCTGACAAAGGGCTGATATCCAGAATTTACAAAGAACTAAAGCAGATTTACAAGAAAAAAACTAACAAGCCCATTCAAAAGTGGGCAAAGGATATGAACAGACACTTTACAAAAGAAGACATACGTGAGGCCAACAAACATATGAAAAAATGCTCATCATCACTGGTCATAAGAGAAATGCAAATCAAAACTACATTGAGATACCATCTCACGCCGGTAAGAATGGTGAACATTAAAAAATCTGGAGACAGCAGATGCTGGAGAGGATGTGGAGAAATAGGAACACTTTTGCACTGTTGGTGGGAGTGTAAATTAGTTCAACCATTGTGGAAGACAGTGTGGCGATTCCTCAAGGACATAGAAATAGAAATTCCATTTGACCCAGCAATCCCATTACTGGGTATATATCCAAAGGATTACAAATCGTTCTACTATAAGGACACATGTACACGAATGTTCATTGCAGCACTGTTTACAATAGCAAGGACCTGGAACCAACCCAAATGCCCATCGACGATAGACTGGATAGGGAAAATGTGGCACATATACACCATGGAATATTATGCAGCCATCAAAAACAATGAGTTTGGGTCCTTTGTGGGGACATGGATAAACCTGGAAACCATCATTCTCAGCAAACTGACAGAGGAGCAGAAGATCAAACACCGCATGTTCTCACTCATAGGCGGGTGTTGAACGATGAGAGCACATGGACACAGGGAGGGGAGCACTACACACTGGGGTCAGTTGGGGGGAAATAGGGGAGGGACTGTGGGGGGTGGGGAGCTGGGGAGGGATAGCAGGGGGAGAAATGCCAGATGTAGGTGATGGGGAGGAAGGCAGCAAATCACACTGCCACGTGTGTTCCTATGCAACAATTTTGCATGTTCTTCACATGTACCCCAAAACCTAAAATGCAATAAAATAAATAAATGGGAAAAAAAAGAGTCTACATTTAAATTGGGGGACTTTGAGTAAAGCAGATTACTCTCCATAGTATGGTTGAATCAAATTTAATTAGCCTTAATAAAACAAGACTATCCTACCCCAAGCAATAAGGAATACCCAGCCAACATTTCCTTAACCAGAAATTCACTTTATGGCAAAAAAACAGTAACACAGTGGGCTCATACCCATGGAATTCATTGTCTTATGGTGTACTCCTTTATCCAGAAATAGCTGTCTTCATAAAATGTGTAACGGCCTGCTGAAGGCTCATTTATGGCAGCATCTGGGAGACTGTACTTTGTGAGCTTGGGGTGTTATCCTGCAGGACAGTTTATGCTTAAAAGCAACCCATGGCCAGAATGTATAGGTATGATAACCAGGAAGTAGAATTAGGAGTGGCCCTTCTCAGTACAATATCCAATAATTCACTTAAAGAATGTTATCTTCCTGGATATGCAAGCTTGGACTTGGTGTGTCTGGAGTCACCAAGGGAGCTAAGGTGCTAAAGGAGGATTGCTTATATCAGGATACATGGTCAGGATGTTTCCAATTAATTGGGAGCTGTGATATCACCTGGTCATTTTGGCCACGCCGTGCTATTGAACCAACAAGCAGAGGAAGGGTTAGTGTATTGGCTGGGGTGACTAATCCCAATTACTAGGGGAAAATTGGGTTCCTGCTACACATGGGAAAAAAAAAGACTATGCTTGGAACCCAGTGTATTCATTGGGAACCCAGCGTATTCACTATACTTCTTTGCCCCATAGTAGTGGTCAAATTGAAAATGGGGCAATCCAATAATATAGGTATGGCCACACTCATATGCTACTAATATAAAGAGTTTGTTTTTTCCCACCAGTTTAAGAGCCCTATCGAGCCTGGATGCTGGCAGAAGGTAAGGTAATTATGAAGTGGGTAGTGGAAGAAGGTAGCTTTGATTACTTAAGCAAGTTACAAAAACAGATACTATAGCATCTATGTTTTATGTTAGTTTTAAAAGTTCTATTTTTATACCCTCTGCCTTATGTGAAGAGCACTAGTGGTGATTGTTGTTTTAGGTTTCAGGTGGGAATGCAACTTGATATCATCCTTTGATCATACAGTAGCTGTGGGTCTTGGTGTTATCCTGTTCAAGGGAAGCAAACTCTTCACCTAGGTGAATGACAACAGTGGACACTGAGGGGCAAAAGGGTTGTATTATGTTAGATATGTATCACTTACTCTTCCAGATCCACTCTCTGCCTTTTAAAAAAGTTCTGCTCTCATCCGTGAAAGGCTGATCTTTATGGATTATATTAACAGGCTTCCTTTCCTTTAGTTAGTTTCTATTTTGGTTTGTCCATGGGGACCATTGGTCCTTTCTCTATGACTTTTTGAGTTCTGGTAATTACTCCCTTCCTTCAGTCCTTCCAGCCTAAGTGTTTTAATATCTCCAGTATATAGTATTATCCCGTGTTGTTTTGCTGCACTCTGTGAACACGTTTGTAAACAATTTCTTTATTAAGTCATTCTTGAATTTTCCTATTTTGAATATGTCGTCTGTTTCCTGCTGGGACCCTAACATGTCCCTTTTGGTTGTTTCCTCTCTATGTTGCCCCTTTCCTCCTCTAATTCACTTAACTGTAGGTGCTTACTTAAAGTCCATTACTAAGATTTCAATATTACCTCTAAGCTGATGAAATACTAATCTATAGCTATAGCCTGGATTTCTCTTCTCAGCTTCAACTCTGCCTTTGCATCTCCCTATTATACCGCTTTAAAGTTAACATTTCCAAAAATGAAATTTGTCCCCATCTCCCCAAGCCCGTGTGCCTCTCGCTGTGTTCCTAACTCAGTTCTAAGGTATTTCAGGGATAAGGGTCTTCTTCTCATGAGTAAAAGTCAATTATACTCAGAGAAAAGGCATTTTAAAACACCACTGTCACTGTCATCCAGGTCTAAATCTCAAGATCATGTTTGACTTGCAATCCTCTTCCACTCCCACCTCCACTGCCATCAAATCAGTTACAGTTACTTCAGTTCTACGTCTTAAACAATTCTCTAATCTACCTCCTCCTGTTTTTATGGTTACTATACAATATAGGATGGTGATGAAGGGCTTAGGCATTGGCCTCAGTCAGACCTGGGTTTCAATTCTATATCTGCCACTTACTTGGATAAGTTCATTTCCTCATTCAATGAATACTTATTGGGTATCAACAGCACCAGGTACTGTTCTAGGCCCTAAGGATACAGCAATGAACAAGAATAAGCCTCTGCCTTCATGAGGCTTACATTCAAGTGGGGGAGATAGACTATAAATATGTTAACAAGGTAATAAAGAAGATAATTTCAGATTGTGCCCCAGTGAAAACAAAACAGGGTAGTGGAAAAGTAAGTGTCCTGGGAGATGGAAACCTTAGACAAAGTCATGATGGAAGTATAACTAGAGAAGAAAAAAGGGTCCTGAACTAGACCCTGGGATATGCCAAGATTCAGAGTTTAGGAAAAATAACAGCAAATGTGTTACAGGCCTTACTAAGTGCCAGGCACTGTACTAAGTGCATGACGTACAGTAATTCATTGAATCCCTTACCAAAACCTTAGGAGGTATCACTTTGATCTTTACCACCATTATACTAATAAGGAAACCGAGGCACAAAGAGGTTAAGTAACTGCCCAAGGTCATATAGAAAACAAATGGTAAAACTGAGGTTTGGACATAGGAAGTCTTGTTTTGGAATCCCTGTTCTTAATTACCATGCAGAGTGCTGCCCTCCCAAGAGGAGGGAGAGGAAGAAGAGCCAGCAAAAGAGACTGAGAAGTAATGCAATCTCTATGATTTTCAGATTTCTTATCTGTAAAATGGAAATAAGTGTGTGCTTCATGGGGTTCTTGTGAAGATAAAATTTTATAATGCTTGCAAAATACATATCACAGTGCTTGTCAAGTAGTAACCACTCAATTAATAGTAACTACTCTTGTAACTTCTTAGACTGTTGTAATAGTTTCCTGACTATGTGACCCCTCTCTCTGATCCCTTACCCCAAACCAAGCAATTGGCTCACACATTACAGTTTACCTGTATGCAGTGGTGCCATTGTAATCTTACATACTATTCATCTATTCAATTTCCTTTAGTGGTTCCCAATTGCCTGCAGTAGAGGTTGACAAACTTTTTAGGTAAAAGTCTGGATAGCAAGTATTTGTAGGTTTTGTGGGCCATATATTCTCTATCACAAGTACTCAATCCTGCCATTGTATAGGAAAATCATCTATAGACAATACATAAATAAGTGAGTGTGTATGTGTTCCCACAAAATGTTACTTGCAAAAACAGGGATCAGGCTAGGTTTGTCCCCCAGACCATAGTTTGTTAACTCCTGGCCTACAGAATTCAGTTTCGCATTCAAGACCCTATCTATCTCTTACATTGGTCTCCCACTGCTCCCAATCACGCACTCAGCATTCCAGCCAAACCACATGATGCTCTATTCTCTTTGTTTACACCAGTTCCTCTCTCTGAGTTGCTCTCCTCTTTAAGCTCTGTTTAAATCCTATCTATCTGCATTGATTATGGTCCTTTGTTACCAAGTAACAGAACTGACTTTGGCTGTGGTATGTGGACTGCAGGTGCTCTTACATATTATGTTCTCTTCTGTTTGGACACCCATCTAGATTATATTTCCCTGCCTACCTTGCACCAAGGTATGGTCATGTATCTAAATTCTGGGCAATGGAATGTGAGCAGAAGTGATATATGCCATTTTCCATAAACATTTCCCACATTTATCCTGCCAGTTGAATGTAGAGTACTTCTAAGACCTAGAAGAGAGCAGAGTCAATGAATAGAAAGAGCCTGGGTCCCTGAGTAACTCTGGAATATAGTCCTACTGCCGACTCACTATGGGTAGGATATGAATGGGAAATAGACTTATATTTTAAACCCACTGAAATTTGGGGGTTGATGTATTACTTACCCAAATTAATACACTGGCTAGCCAAGGAATTTACGTGGAAGACAACGAGTTAGCTTGTGGAAGGAATAATTAAACCAGCAAGTCTCAAAAAAGATGGAAATCATGACATCATCCAGGATCTATACAGAGGGAACTATTGAGCTCCTTTTCCAGGCGCATTAGGCCCTTCTCACATTACTAATGTGAGAAAAGAGGTTTAATTAAGAAAAGAGGTTTAATTAACTCACAGTTCCACATGGCTTGGGAGGCCTCAGGTAACTCGCAATCATGGCAGAAGGCACGTCTTCACAAGGTGGCAGGACAGAGAATGACTGCAAGTAGGGGAAATACCAGACGCTTATAAAACCATCAGATCTCATAAGACTCACTCATTATCAAGAGAACAGCACAGGGAAAACAACCCCCATGATCCAATTACTTCCACCTGGTCCCACCATTGACACGTAGGGATTATTACAATTCAAAGTTGAAATTTGGGTGGGGACACATAGCCAAACCATATCACCAGGGCACCACTGGCACTATGAATCAGCTCTGTTTTTCATCTTTGCATTGCTTAGCTCAAGATTCAAATTCTTAGGTGAATCCAATTGACTCGGTTTCGATCTAGTGCCTGCCACTTTCCTGATCAGAGGAGCGAAGGGCATATTGATTGGCAGTCCCCAAATGCTACACACAGTGGAGGAAGGGAGTCTTCCAGAGGGAATAACATAGCAGGTACTTAGGATATCCTACAAAGTAGTGGTGAACCTTATACTTTATGTGGTCCACTATTGAATTATTAATTTCGTTTATTATATTTTTCATTTTCAGAATTTCCATTTGGTTATTTTTTACAGATTGTAATTTTCTGGTGAAATTCTCCACATTGTCCTTCATTTTCTTGAATATTTATAGTCCATGTCATATAACTGCAATAACTTGGTTATTAAGTCTGTTCCTGTTGCCTGCTTTTTTTTTTTTTTCTTCTTGGTGCTGTTTGTTGGCACATTAGTTAATTTTTTACTGAATGCCAGACTTTGTGCCAAAAAAAGTATATAGACTCTAGATGATCTTATGTGCTCCAGAGATGATTCACCCTGTTTTTTGCTAGGCAGTGGAAGGATAAATTATCTTAATCCTTTCAGCCACTGATTTTACCTGAGGCTGGTTTGTAGTGTTTGCTAGACTCAACCTATTTCTAGTTTACTCCATTGCTAAGATATAGCTCTCCAGGGGTCCCGAATGAGAACCAGGGATAGATGTTTCCCAAGGACACTCCTCCCTGAGAAGTTATGAATTCCAATTATTGTCTCTTCAGCTCTGTGAATCCTCCTGAAACTCCAGTCTACTTTTTAGCCACTCTGCAGGGCTTATGATCTTTTGCCCTGTGCAACTTAATTGGCAGTTTCCTGGAGTGGAAAACTTGTGCTACATGTCAGGCTCACTTGTCTGTGCTGCTTCTCTCTGCAGTTTCATGACTGTTCAAATCCTGGCTGGCCTTGGCTGACCTTAAACTCCAATTTTTGTACTCTGAGTCCTGTGATATTATCTAAAGCTCTGTTGACTTCTCTGCCTCATGGGAGTCATTGTCTACCCAGTTTCTGGACCAAGAATTGAGAAATACCTCAAGAGAAAAACAACATGCAGAAAGTTGGGCTTATTTTGATGAGCTTCCCTTCTTTCTGGGTTCTTACCTCTCAAGCCCTGGCTCTCTGATGCCTTCAAAAAGGAACTTTTTGGGGAGTATTTCGCCTGATTTTTCTAGTTGTTCTCAGCAACAGCATTAGTTTGCTATAAGCTGCTCTATCTTAAAGCAGAAGCCCCTTGTGTGGTACAATATTTTAATAAGTATTGGGCCTCCAAGAATTTTCCTGTATATTTATTTATGAGATTCATAACTGGATTAGAAACCAGCTGTTTGCACCACCTCAGATAGATAATGTTTACTGATGATGATGATGATGAGAGTGTGTGTATCAGTCAGGGTCCAGGGCAAAAAACAGAAACCACTGTAAGTTTCTTAAGCAGAAAGAAATGCCCTCACCTCTTTAATGGCAAAAATTGAATTATACAGATCATTTCCTTAGATGTATCATGGCATACTTTCAGATTAACGAATGGATAACATTTCCTGTTTTTTTTTTTTAATTTTTTTTACTTTTTAGTTTGATCTATAGTATGCCGTAGCATGGATGTTCTGTAATGAATGTAACCACACCCCCTATTGGTGGGCATTCAGGTTTTCTCTAGGTTATTTTCTGCCACTAAAATAACAATTGCAGTAAATATCTTGGTGACAATGCATGTTAATGCTTTTATTTCCATGCAAGAGAATTTTCCAAGTATAATTGCTAAATCAAAGTGTATACATATTTTTATATTGTAATATATACTGTTAGAATGTGTTCCAAAAAGTTCCTAACAATTTACGGGAAGGAATTTAAAACAGGGTACTGAGTACTTATAAGATTGCTGGAAGGTCTAAAGGTGTATTTCACAAGCATTGTTGCAGAAAAATACAGAACTGAAACTTTAAGGGAATTATTACCTTTGATGTCACCTGTAGAGCTCTGCCAGAATCAAGAACGTGCTCTTTTCACATCTGCAGCTGCTGCAGCTGTTTTTGAATGCCTAGGGAGCTAGATGACGACCATGCAGTAGGTGTGACCAAGCGATTAGAAACCAGATCAGGATGCTGCTGTTGTTGACTTTGGTAGGGGAAGAACCTCACTTCCTCTTGATACCTAGGAAGGTGGAAAATGAACACTGTAGAAAACCTCATATATCCAGATAGGACTACTCTTTCTAGTTTTTCAGCCCAATTTTAATTGCCAAACTTCATATAAGTACATCTATTTGGTGATATCTAATCCACATGCCAAATCTAAGTTACAGAAGATTCCAGGGTGGAATGGAAGTGACATAAGCCAATCCATAGTATTAGCACAGTTTATAAGCACTGTATAGTATTGTTAACTAACCACTTTTGCATAAGACTGTGCAGAACACTAATTTTGGGGGATCCTCTGTCTACCACTGAGCCTTAGAAGCAGGGAAAGAGACAAACAGAAGATTTACAAAGCAGAAAATGCGTATGACTTATAAAATTATGAGAAAAGAATTTTTAAATAACACAATAGTAATAGAAAAATAGATGTTAATACCAAATATCTTTTTTTACAATTGATAAATGTAAATTTGAGACAACGTGCAGCTGGTGACAGGGTAATAAAATGGACACTTTTACTTTATTGACCATTGGTAAGAACATAAATTGGTCCAAATATTTTGGAAAGTAATTGGACAATATATGTTAAGAACGTTACTGATATTCGTATACTCTGACTCAGTCATTTTACTTCTGGGAATCTATCCTAAATTAACAATCCTAGTATACTGAAAAGAGGTTTGTGTTTGAAGATATGCTTTGCAGCATCATTTATAATAGGGAAAATTTGTAAACAACCTAATATATAATTCTAGGGGAACGATTGAGTACATGTTGGAACATATACACAATTAAATATTCTGTAACCATAAAATAATGTATAAGTGAAATGATAATAATGTTAACCAGATTCTTTTATTTTAATCCATTGCGCACTACAAGAGCAATGCCTAAGGCCTATGAACTTCTCAAGGATCTGCCAAAAGGGTTTGAAGCTCGAGAAAAATTATTGGCTTCAAAATATGAAAATAACTGTAAAATCAAAGTCTATAATGTTTAAGTAAATGTCAAAAATGTAACTCATAATTTTTATAGATTATTGTATTTTGTGTTCAGAACAATTTTGACACATTGGAAAAACGGCTGGTTAGATTGTATCATTTTGTAAGAATTCTTTAGTATATATAATCTCTGCTAAGAAGCTTAGCTGATAATAAATTTCAAAGGCAAAATTTTAAAATTGTCTAAAATTTTTAGCAAAAAATATATTTATTGAACATAGGATATGACTGTACATGTCAAAGTATATGTGATAAAATGTAGAGTGGAGCCTCCAAAAACAAGAGTGCCGTGAGATTAGCATGGTCTAAAGAAATACCATGTTTTGAGCACCCACTGTGTGAGACACTTAGTATGCATCATTCTTTTTAATCCCCACAACAGTGCTGGGAAGTAGTTCTGTTTATCATAATTTCTTTCATTTGAGGAAACCTAAGGCTTTAGGGAAATTAAGTAATTAACCTCAGGTCACATAGCTAGGGAAGATGGAGATGGGGTTTGAAGGCAGGTCAGTTTGACTCCAAATCCTGTGCCCTTTGTGAGAACATAGGTATGTTTTAATGTCAAATTAAAAAAATAAGTTTACAAAATTGTATGACTGGTTTGAGCATAACTTTGGAAAAACACAATATTTAATAAAAACAAAACGTTTTTCTATTTTTCACTGTTCTGAATTTTCTAACGTATTTTTACAACAATCAAGCAACCCGTATTCTAAAAAAAAAAAAAAAAATTTGATCTTAAAGGAGTTTGACAATAATGGTAAAATACCGACATCCTGCGGCTATGTAGTGTCATTACAGCCTTGGCTTTAATTTCAGTGTGGGCGCTGACTACTAGAGGGCAGCACTGAGCTTTATTCTGGTCACGTTTTCCGGGCTAAATGTGGCAGAAAGCTGGGTCGCCTCTCCAGTCTAAACTGAAGAAAAGCAAATCCATTTATAATGCCATAAATACACACACACATGTAAACAAAATAACGTATACTGTAAATATACAAGCATAATACACTTCAATAACTACTTTGCGTCCTAAAGTGGTATAGCAAAGTTATTGAGCGTCAGGCCCTGGAACCAAACCATGCTACCTGAATTTGCACCATGGGTCCACCATTTATCAGGTGTGTGACTTTGGCCAAAGCACGTAAACTCCCTGTGCTTTGTTTTCTTTCTCTATCTGTAAAGTGAAAATAAGAATTTTCCCTACCGTGCTCCCTTTGGCAGCACATGTACTAAAATTGGAACAATACAGAGAGGATTAGCATGGTCCCTGGCAAGGATGACATGAAAATTCGTGAAGCATTCTTTTTTTTTCCTTAAAAAAAGAATTTTCCCTACCTCCTAGGGATGCTATGATAAATAAATGAAGTAATGCTAACAGTGCCAGTTGAAAAGAGATATTCAATAATCGGAAATTATCATTTTGCCTGTTGCCCAAAGCTATTCTATTTTTATGAACCAATATATGTCTTGTTGAGTACTATAACTGCTTTTTGAGTACTGTAAGCAGACAGAGAATTTTGTTATTACTACTGAATTAGAAAAAGAACGTTCTGTCAGATAGGGTTAGGTAAAAAAGTGTAAAGGAAGGTGGAGAATCACAGTTCAGAACCCTCACTGGAGTCAAGCAAAATGTGTAAATTTGTCTCATATCCTTTCTTGTAGTTTTCCTCTCTCATTCTAATTTATCTTTGTCCATCACCTCACTTGTTTGCCAGGTTCTCTCTCATGTGATTTCTTGACTGCAAGGAGCTACTTGTCCAAGCCTTATTCTGGATGATTCACTAGAAGCACACCATTCTGAACCTATTTTTATAGCTCATGCCCCAGCCGTGCATCTTAGTCTCCAAAGGAATACAAGGATCCTAGGCTAATATTATGTAAGGCCCTTTCCCATGGTGTATGTAATTAGGAGTTCTCTGTAGTGTTTAGTAGTAAAAAAAAAAATCATTAAATGCAAAAGGGCTACATCATTTTTTCTTTGCAGCTAATGGTAAGAGGGAAGCTAAAGTGATGCGTCTGGCTTCACAGTTTTGTGGAGGGAGAGGTTGCTATTTTGGATTCTTTCATTTCATGGCACCTTAGGAAGTAAGGATAATCCAGAGATGCTGAAATTCTGTAAATTGTTAGGCTTCAATACTGGTAACATAGACAGCAATTGATATGACTTCCAACAACATCTAGTAGAATCCATGAACATTCTGGTGCTGTAAGTTCATGAGAACACTGAGGTCACCACCTAATCATACAGTGATTAGGTGTTTCTGACATAGCAGTTCTAAAAGGTGTGTAGGAATAATTTTTAAGTTTGTACTCATGAATGGATTTGAAGTATCTGTATAATTTTAGATTCACAAGGACCCCAAATGGTTTTAGATTTCTGTTCTAAAATCATCTTTAATTATACTGTAACTAAAACTTCGACAACCAATGGGAATTTTTTGAATGTATGGATAAATCCAATGAGCCCCATACTGAGATTTCTTTTAAAAGGCAGTGGTTAAGAGCACTGACTCTAAAGCTAGACTACTTATTTTCATAGCTGGCTCCACCACAAACTAGCTGTATGCCCTTGGGCAAGTTACTTAATCCCTTTGTGCCTTAGTTTTTCATCTATACAATATGGATGATAATAATACTAGTACCTACCCCATAGGACAGTTGTGATGATCCATTGAGTTAGTATATGTAAAGCCCATAGAGAAACAAGTGTTTGTGGAACTCTAATCAAAAGAAGCAAATTCACTTTAGAAATTTTATTTATGTGCTAATTCCCAGCTACTTCTACCTATACATTTAGAATCTCATGTCTATTCAGGATTTTGGAGCATTCATTGAATGATGGTCCCTTGAACATCCTAGTCCTCATCAGAACCTTCTTATGAAATACATGCTGGGTACATGTATTTTACACCATGGCACCATTCAGCAGTAGATAGAGAATGGTAACTGGCCTCCACTTGCCCCAGTATTTCCATCAGGTCACCCGAAATTCTACAATTAGGGATTGTTCCCTTTGGGTAGTCACGGCGTGTTTCTGGAGACCCTATTAAAGTGCAAGTAGTCTTTGGAGGGTTAGCAGAAGAGGTGCATTAGTGGAATATATCAAGGATAAACGTAAGCTTTCTTGATGCCAAATAGTCTTAGGTTTAAACTTTTTGGCTCTATTACATACTAGAATCAAAATGTCTGAGTTCAAATTCTGTCTCTACTGACCAGTGGCTGTGTGATTTTTGGTAAGTTACTTTAACCTCTCTGGACATCTCATGGGGTCACTGTGAAGATCAAAGGAGATAGGGCTTCCAGAAATGCCTCTCACATCATTGTATTATTATTGTAATACGATTCTTAGTAAGTATTATTATTGCCTAATTTATCTCTGTCTTGGCATTCTCATTTACAAAATGGAAAGAATGGGTAATATCTGTCTTCACGGTTGTTATGAATATAAAATAAGATAATGTACATATAAAATGCCTATCGTACTAAAATAAAAAGACTGATAGATAATAACACATGTTGGCAAGAATGTAGGTAAAAAGAACCCTCATATGTTGCTGATGAGAATGTGAGATGGTGCATATACGTTAGAAAACAGTTTGCTGATTCAAAAAATGTTAAACATAGAGTTATTATATGACACAGCAATTCCCTAGGTATATGCCAAAGAGAAATAAAAACAATATATCCATATAAAAACTTTTACACAAAGGTAATAAAAGCAATATTCACAATAGCCCAAGGTGGAAACAGCCTAAATTTCCATCAACTGATAAATAGATAAAATGTGGCATATCCAGTAAAGTGAAATATTATTTGGCTGCAAAAGAAATGAAGTACTGATACATGCTAGAACATGCATGAACCTTGAAAACGGTATGCTAAGTGAAAGAAGCCGCTTACTAAAGCTCACATATTGTATGATTCCATTTACATGAAATGTCCAGAATAGGAAAATCCATAGAGAAAGTAAATTAGTGGTGGCCTGGGGCTAGGAGGAGGAGAGAAATGGGGAGTGACCTTTAAACAAGTATTTTTAAAAGTCTTTGTGGAGATAATGAAAGTATTCTAGAATTGGAAAGTGGTGGTGGTTGCATAAGCTTTGGAATGTACTTAAAAAAAAAAACCCTAAATTGTATGCTTTTGTGGTAGATAAATTATATCTCAATAAAACTATTATTAAAAAACATTTCTCATTTAATATAAGTCATTTTTAGCCCTTAACACCTCAGCTGTCACCTTGGGAATTGAGAACAGTGCCCTGAGTGAATGATGCCCAGGACAGAGAAGGACTGATTAAGGAATACATCTAAAGTATGGGGGAAACGATGTCTCTGTACAAAGGTGTAGAGGGAAGTAGAGAGTCTCTTTTGGAAGGAAAGGCAGTGAAGGCACTTAAGGGGAATAGGAGAAGGAGACAAAATTCACCTACTTTGAATTTTGCAGGGAGCCAGCCTGCATCACCTTTTATATTCTGAGCTGGAATCACAGCTGATGAATCTTTTGGCATTTAGAACTGTCTTGGAGAAAGGGCGATTGGTGGTTATTAGACAGAATGGAAAAAGGAAAAACACAGAGGCAAAATCTGAGAGTTCGTTTCTGACTTTGAAAGGTAAAAGAAGGCAGTAGTCTGTGGAGCACGGATTTATCCACAGGACTCTAATTGTTTGTTAATCTCTGGGTCATTGCATTTAGGTCAGCATTAACTCTGCTACAGGTGGGATCAATTTAAAGGATTAGAAGTGTCACTCTAAATCCTAATCCAAGTCTTGGTCTGTGGATGCTGAATAGTGATTTTCAAAACGTTTGCTAACATTTTCAATTATTTACCATATTAATAGAATTTACCAACAGACTGGAGTCCTTGACAGGATTATGAATGCATAGAGGATGCAAAGAAATGGACAGACACCCTGAGGTAGATATGCCAGTGGTCTGCACGCGCAGGCAGTAAACTGAAGACATTTGAGCGGTGAATTACTTGGTGAGTAGTTGACAGCTCTTGTTTATAAGAAAGATTGTAGTGGGGAAAAAATATCACAGCCCACCTGTGAGCTGAGATCCTGAGTTACATTAAATTTACTGCAATATGTTGTAAAAAAAATTAAAGAATGAAGGAAAGAAGGGGTAAAGAGAGCCTTTGAGATACTTTAAGTCAAGATTTGAGCTCAAAGGCTCTCACCCAAGCTTTCGTTTAGTTTTTCTCATGATTCTTTTTTATTTCTTCCTGATGTTGTCTTATACAAGCTGTTAACTTGATTCAGGCTGTAACTAGAAACACCAATCAATCATTCATTGAAGTCCTCGGCTTGACAAGCTAGTATGAGGAGCCATTTCCCTCAGACATATTTGTCATAGTCTTTTTTTGTACATGTTTAAAGAACAGTGGTTTTCTGTGTGAAGCCAGGCTTCCCAACAGATTGTGAAAACTACCTGAAATGAAATTACGCATCCCTATGGAAACCTGCTTTCCGTGGAAACCTGATCCCATGCAGGTGTTCATACCTGAGTAACCTAGGCAATGGCCCCAGAACAACTGTGTGTCAGTAGTATTCTATCTCCAAAATTTCACACCTCACACACTTTGTTTTAGTTATATCCACATTTTCCATTGACCCTAGAAAGCCTTTAGTGAACTAATTTTTTCCTTAAACCTAAATCAGCAGGTGGAGGCTTAAGGCATCCTCCCCTTCTCCTGCCCCTTTCTTTCCCTCCCTCCTCCTCCCTCCCTCCCTCCCTTCCTTCCTTCCTCCCTCCCTCCCTACTTCGCTCTGTTCCTCCCTCCCCCTCTTTCCTTCTTTCTTTCTCTTCTTCCCTCCTTCCCTCTCCCTTCCTCCTCCTTCCTCTTTTCCTTCCTTCTCTCCCCCCTCCCTCCCTCCTTCCTTCCTTTCTTCCTTCCCTCCTTCCTTCCTTCCTTTCCTTCTTTGTTTTTTTTAAAGAATAAGTTTCCTTCTGTACAATCTTAAACTGGGGGATCAAGACTAAATCCTACAGCAACATAAAACTTTCTGGTTGTCCAGGGAATCATAACAGAGTTAGAATTATCACCAAATGCATGACATAGATACCAGAAAAAAGTGTAAGGGCAGACCTTCAACTTGGGGACAGTTTATCTTCCAGTTAACGAAGGGAAAAGAGCAACAGCAACTGAGAACGAACGGCAAGGGGCACTTTCTGGCATGTGGCCTGAGGAGGGGCCTGTGTTGTAAATGTACAAATTTGAGAAATGGTATAAAAAAGCCAACTTTTTAGAATTTGGGGTGGGTATTGTGCTTAGGAGTGAGTGATCTGTATTATAACACAAAATGCTAGCCTTAAACCTAGAATGGACAGTTAATTACTTTGATCTGAGGGGCAGCAAAAGTCTCTTCATTTTTTTTTTTTACTCAAAAAGTGGTCCATCCTTCTTTGCCTACCTGCAACTGATGCTTGAAGTAGACATTATATTATTAGAGATTAATTATTTTGGCATAAACTTCTCCCCACTCCTTATGAGAAAACAAACACCACTAGTTGGGGAGGAATAGAGGAAAGTGTCAGATATTATCATTCATTTACATATTAGTGCAAATTGTTTAAAGAGTTTCTTTCTTTAGAGTTGTTTTTTCTCTCCATTAACGAGGGGGCAGGGAGAACTGTGCTAGAGGTTTGAAGACAACTTTACCCCTGGATAATTTTGCCAAAGGTGGGTCCTGATTAAGGTCTAAAATAGAGCATTTTAAAGAACATAGTAATGCAAAACGTTTTATTCGTGCTCCATATTTCCTCTTCGGTATTCATTCAACAAATGTTTGTTGGGCACCTGCTATGTTTTAGGCACTGCGAAGGGCACTGGAGATTCAATGGTGAGCAAAAGCAAGCAGGGAACTTACTAACTTGGCTTTCTCCCTCCTGAAGTATATTCTTGCTTTTCTTGTTTAGATTTCTCGGCCAGGCCCCCATACTCTACAATTTGTTTTTTCTTTTAGTTAGTCTTAGCATAGACCAGCTTCTCAATGTGTGTTTGCTAATAATGATAATAAGATAACCAGTGATTTTAGAGGCCCAGGTTTTCAGTGTAGCATAACTCTAGCATCATGGGGGAGTGGGGTCTTTACATCAAAGATGATTGACAGAGGATTCTGTGCCAGAATTAAAAATGATCAGGAACTGGATCTACCAGAAAGAAGTAAGAGCAAACTACTTTGGGGAATCCAACTTCTGTAAGAAGCTAATTAGAACAGCAAAGACTAGAAAATGTTAAGTGAAGTCAGCAATTTCAGAGTGCAGAGGTTTAGAAAAGTAACTGCCTAGATGAAGTACAGAATCCCAGTATGAATGGATGTCAGAGAAGAAAGGGTCTTGTAGATCTGCTAGTCCAGCTAAGGGTGAAAAAGGAGAGACCTAGAGTGAGGAACAATCTGTCCCAGTTACATGGTGAGTCGGTGCAGAATTGGGTCCAGGATCCTGGCCTTCTGATTCCCAGTGCAGTCCTCTTTCCAAATAGCAAGGAAGAAGCAGTGTTTGTTGAAACACAACTGTGTACTTAGCATTTTAACTTATTTAATTCTTTATCTCAAACTGATTACATTAAATTTATCTCCATTTTGTGGATGAGGAAGTTGAAAATTGGGTCTAATATGCTGAAGGGTGTACCCTCAAGATTTCCATTCTCAAAGATTAGGATTACCTTTACATAGAATATAATGGAAGTGGTGCTCCCCACCCCCAGCTGTGCAGCATTGTGCCCCGAGTGAGGAGTAAGTGGGCAGTCCCAGGGCTAGGCTTGAACACTTCTGGTTGGATAATGAATGTCTGATGGCCCTCCCAATTTACTCTGCCCCTCCCCAATTCTACCTAATTTATTCTTTCATGGGGTACCGAGGAACTTCTTTAAACTGCAAATGAATGATTCAAATTCAGTTTGAGTAATATAGAAGGTATAATAATGGTGGTCTCATTGACTTCATAGATGAGGGGTTTTCTACAGGACTTTCATCTAGCACAGTGCTTAATCAGCTGGAGTGCAAATCTTCTACCATGGTATGCCCTTAGACAAATTACTTACCCTTTCTGAGCCTCAGTTTCATTATTTGTAAATAGTGATGATAATAATACCTACTTCAAAGGACTGTGATGAGTCTTTTAAATTCAGTTTTTAAAATGAGACAATACAGGGAAAGGGTGTAGCCTAGAGTGTGACACATAGCAAGAACTCAGTAAATCTTAGACTTTGTTATTCTAAATGCTGATTTCTGGATTAAATGCACAGATACTGGAAAAGAAACCAGGAAATGAATGTGTTTGGGGAAGAAGAGGCAGTATGTCGGCTTTGTTTCCCTGTGGCTGTGAATAGGGGTCTGTTTCCCATATAGAGCTGTCCTCACTGTTTACCATTCCTAATGGTCAAAAGAGTGAGGCCTATAAGGACGGAGATATCAGATAGTTCAATATCCTTGTCACAATACAGACCAGAAATAGAGATCCTTCCCATGTGACTCTAGATAAGGCATGGCTCCTACAGTGTCCTGGCTCCAAAATTTTGCCATGGAAGAGAAAAGAGGGAGGTTGGAAGAAGGTGGGAAGAGAAGCATGTGGCTCTCGACTACAGCTCAGCCTGTAGTTCTGGGTTGGGAGCTCTTTGAAGCCTGGGTCAACACCTCACATTTTATCCATCCTGTATCTCATTCTCATGCATTCAACATAGTGCAAAGAACAGATCTATTTTTTTTGGAGGCAGGTTAGACTAGATTATCTTTGAAGGCCTAGGAATAAATTTGAGGTTTTATGCATATATTCAGCCCAGAACCATCTTTCCACTGTCCCCAAAGAAAAGTTGGAAGTCCTCCCCCATCCCACACAACCCTCAGCCTCTGGCTCATGTTGTTTTGTGAGCTGCTGGTTACCCGAAGACTTTCCTGACTCTCATTTAAACCAGCTTTCACCAATATAAGAGTGTTGGTGCGTATTATTTGTGGTAGGGCTTTAAGATTCACTAGATATGCCTCATATTGGTCTCTTCAGGAGTCGAGGTTTATCATAAAATTAGGAGTGAGAGTCAAGATAATAACCAATAGGGCTGGCACAGACAGAATTGTTGCTGCCCATAAACAACCAGTTGTGCCTGACTGATGCACACCAGTGCTGATTATCAGCCCTGAAGAAAGCCATGCCATTATTTTGATCTTTGATAAGAATTAAGGATTTACTAAGGATTCACCTTATTAACATCTTTCTGACCTACCTTTAAGTGTTGTGGGGTCTCAGGGTTTTGCCCTTTGTCTTCTTTTTTTACTCCACCAGAGGCATGTTTTAAATCACCCTCTATCAACTGATTACACTCAAATTTATAACTCTTGTCCAGCTTTCTATTAAGAGCTCCAGTATGTGATATTATCTACTGGATATTGCTACTTGTTGACCAATTCAACGTCTCTATAAGAATGCATTGTCTCTCCCACCCTCTTCCTCCAATGTCCCCTATCTCAGAGACTTGTGCCATTTTCCAAATGGTTCCCGAGGTCTGAAAAGCTCAAAATCATCTTAGAGTCCTCCTTTTTTTTCACTTACCTTCTACATCTTGTCAGTCACCAAATTCTTGTTATTTCTATTTTTTAAATCTCCTTGATATTTTTAACCTTGGAGAAAATGATCCTATTCCCCTATGTCTTCACTACTGCTCTCTGGGTCTGTCATCATTTCTCATATGGTTATTATGACAGACTCCATACTGGTCTCTTTGCCTCCAGTCTTGCTTTCTTCCAACTAATTCTCCACATTGTTGCTAGAGTGATCCTTTAAAATGGAAATCTGATAATAGAGTTTCTCTGCTTAAAGCCATTGGCTACATGATTAAATCATGGCATATCTTGGTGATCTGGCCCTTGCCTTCGCTGACATTACAAACTCAAGCAGAACAAATGCTTTAGAATTCCAAAAATCCATGTATATGTGTATATTTATATGTATATATATAATGTATTATCTATCTATCCATCTATGTATCTATGTGTCCTTTACCTCTGAGTCTTTCTGCATGTTGTTCCTTCTGTTTGGAAGACTCTTAGCATCTTAGTACCAAACTACTCCTGCAACCCCATTCACCTGGCTAACTTTTTTTCAGTACTCAACCCAGAGAGACTGCTCTTCCTCCCTCCTCTCCTCCCCTGAAATCTGGGTTTTGGTGATCCTCTCTGTCTCTCTGAGCTGCCTCAATCATAGCACTTTTTACTCTGCATTGCCATTATCTGTTTACATCTATTTCTCTCCAAGAGAATGGTATGGGAGAGAAAAACGGACATATTTAAAACTGTAATAATGATAATACTATGTCTAGCATAATGCTAATGACTTGCCAGGCTCTGTTATAAGCACTTATTGTGTGTTAACACATGTAATTTTCACAACACTGCAAGGTGGGCAGCTATTACTGAAGTTGAATCAATAGGAATTGGTGATGGATTGAATGTGGGGGAAGAGAAGAAGGATTCTCAGTGATTTCCAGTTTTCTGAAAGAAGCAAGTGGGCAAACAGTGGATGGATGTGCCATGTACCGAGATAAGGGATACAGGAAGAGGAGTTTTGTCAGGATGGAGGAGAGAAACTTTGAGTTTGGGCACTACCATTCCTTTGCCATTCTTTCACAACTGATTATTTCCGGAATCTTCAGAAATAATGTTGGTAACAAACCTTTTCTTCTGTTTGACAGGCATTTGGAAACAACACTGTCCATCTCGGGAGAGCAGAATAACTCTCCAGTATCTCGTCATTAGCTTGCTGGAAGCAGGAGGGCTATGTTCCTGGGACTCTGTAGTTTTTCTCGCCTTGTGCTCTGGTTTGCGGCTTTCAGGAAACTGCTGGGACACCATGGCCTTGCATCCTCCAAGTTCCTGTGGTGCTTGTGCCTCCTGGCTGTCATGTCCCTTCTGCGGCAGGTGTGGACACTTCCCTACAAGATAGGTGTGGTGGGCCCTTGGGCTTGTGATTCACTGTTTTCAAAGGCCCTGCCTGAGGTTGCTGCGCAATTAGCCATTGAGCGAATAAACCGGGACCCATCTTTTGACCTGAGTCACTCTTTTGAATATGTGATTCTCAATGAAGACTGCCAGACTTCGACGGCCCTCTCCAGTTTTATTTCCTACCACCAGATGGCCTCAGGATTTATTGGACCTACAAACCCTGGTTACTGCGAGGCAGTCTCGCTCCTGGGAAACAGCTGGGACAAAGGGATTTTCTCTTGGTCCTGTGTGAATTATGAATTAGACAATAAAAATACCTACCCGACATTTTCTCGGATACTCCCTTCTCCCATCCGGGTGCTTGTAACTGTCATGAAATATTTCCAGTGGGCTCATGCTGGAGTCATTTCCTCACATGAAGATATTTGGGTGCATACGGCTAATCGAGTAGCAAGTGCTCTTCGGAGCCACGGCTTACCTGTAGGGGTCGTCCTGACCACAGGACAAGACAACCAAAGCATTCGTAAAGCCCTCCAGAGGATTCACCAGGCAGACAGAATTCGCAGTGAGTGCTTTTTACGGTTGAAATTTAAACGTGACTTCAGGGAAAGAGATTAAAACCTCCAAAGGGTTTCCTCCCCTCATACCTTAGGGTAGCACATCCCTTCCCTCTTCTTTAAACATTTGCCCTCTTTCATTCACACTCAGGTCCCAAGACTGCTCTGCTTCAGCAGAGTCTATTTTATGAACTGAATAAAGGTGCAAAAAACTCTGTGATCCAAATGCCTGTGGATGCTAGTGCCCGCTCTCGGCACCTGAGTGGAGAAGAATGGTTTCAAGAGCAATGTATCCATATATCCTTTCTTTCTGCCCTTAGGACCCCCATAGCTTCTGACGTGTCAAAATGGGGTGGGGAGGTGAGTGTCTTCTTATGGCGTCATTTTTGTTGGTTCTAGTCACTGGGGAGAGATTTACTTTTGACTCCTTTCTGGGTACTTTCCTTCAAAGGTACCCATTGTCCGTATGGGACACTCATTTAGAATCTGTCTTCTCTGGACTCCAAAATGTCCATACCTTCTGCCTCTTCTCAAAGCAGGGCTTTTCTTTCTGTAGCACACAGCTAATTGCTATGGAGGGCACGGAGCTGAAGAATGAAGGTATATTAAAATAAGAAGACTGTCTAAATTTTAACAATTTCCTCTTCCTCTGGAAGGTTAATGTTCAAAGATGATTCTTGCAGAGACAATAGACAAATGTGAAGCAAAGGACTTGATCCACTAAAGCTATCATTCTCAAAGTTAGTTTGGTGGGTTTTGGCAAAAAGGGGCCCTTCCTGGTCCTCTTGAATCAGATCTCTTTTACTTACCGGTATGGCAAGCCCTTGTGACACATTGTTTTGACTTTTTTTCTATTCCAATTTTTTAATCTCCATTTTACCTTCCCCTGGAGATGGCTATGATTCATGCGAATGCTTCTCATTCGCCCATTGCAGCCACTCTACCACTTTAGGATGGATATCTCAGAAACTATTTGACAAACTGATTCCTTCAAGTATTAGTCCTTGTCCCAGTCATTTACTTAACAATGAGTTTGTTACAGAGTGGTCCAGCTAAGGCCTGGCCGATAACCAGAAGCCTGTTTTAAATTTTCAGGTGCCTTCAGTATTGAACCCTTAATTACGATCATTAAAAGAGGATGAGGGCAAGAGTAGTTTTTAGTTCCAGAACTACAGTAATCTGCTTCCAGCTCCAGTGTACAAGATTCCATGATGTTAAGCAATTAGTGTGGTTCTTATTACTTCATAATAGAGCTTGATACTTTCAAAGCAGAGCATAGAATTATTTTGAAAGATGTAAAACCATTTCCAGGAAGCCATGCCAGAAACAGGTTAATATATTTAGTATCATAACTTTGTAATATGTTACAAATCTTAATGATGCCCAATGTCTCCCGCAAGTTTATATTCCATGAATGTTTAACATCCCACCCATTTGTATACTTTAAAATGATATTTTGGCCTCTACCATAAAATGTTAAATAAATCCAGGCCCTGAAGCTCTTTGGGCTGTCAGACTGAGAAGAATTAGGATTAATGCTAACCATCCACAACCCCTTTGAAGCACGGAGGAAGCAAATGCACATATTATTGCCTTATGATTAGAGATTCCTTTAGGTCAAGGGTTCTCAGTTTGGCTGCATGCTAGAATTACCTAGACATCTTTTCAAGACTACTGGTACCACAATGCCACCTCCAGAAATTCTACTAGAATTGGTCTGTGGTGGGGCCCAGCAAAGGTATTTTAAATAGCTTCCTAGGTGCTTGTAATGTGCAGCCAGAGTTGAGAAATGCTGCTTTAATTTAATAATAATGCAAATAACTATTTCTCACATTAAGATCCCAGTCATTGTTTTAATGTGACTTCTCTTAGTCAGATTGTCTTCTTTATTACAGTACGGATCTGCCCACCAAGGTAATGAAAATGTTGAGATTGCGGGGAACAAAACCTAGAGAGAATGGTTATGGAGCAAAGGAAGACCTTGAATAGCAAGGGCAGCAACAGGAAGTGGAGGAGGGATTCAGAAAGAGAGATAAAAGAGAGTGACGATAAAAGAGAGTGATGACAAAAGCTCTTCACTCCAGGATTTTCTCTCTGGTTTTTTTTTTTTTTTTTTTTTTTGACAAAACATAGGCAGATTCAGATGAGACATGCTGGGATCTCAGTGACGTGAGTCAGAATGGGATGGGGTGGGGGCAGGGGAACTGAATCATTTGTTGGGTTGTGGCCTGAGTACAACCTCAGGCAGCTCATTGTGCTTTGTTCGAAGCATATTTGGTACAGCCACATGTCTGTATCTGAGGGCACGCCAGCTGGTGGGTGAGGTGTGACCATGGGAATGGTGGAAGAGGAATGAGTGTTAAAGTAAGATAGATATTGCCCTTGTTGTCCACTTGATCATTTGTTGAAAACAATGCCTCAGCCCATGGGAACATGTAAAGCAGGATCCAGAGAATGAACAAAAATAGATTATCAGAGTTTTAGCCAAGTCGCCTAAGGTTCAGGGTACATCTTTGGTCCCGTTAGAATATTGGAGATTTGGTGAGAAACTGAGCCAGAAGCCAATGAGTACAGATTGGGTCAGCATAGCAGTGAGGAAGACTGCAACACACCATGGGTAGCACATACCAGATCAAATCTTTAGCTAGTTTTCCAGTCCCTCTCAACTATTGGAACTGAGGCTGCTAAGTGTTCCTGGCTGTTATCTATCTGGACTGAGAAGAACTAAAAAGACACTAAACTTTGTTAGGTATGCTCTGAATGAAGAGATCACCTAAATAGGCTTTGTGTGAGCAACGAGGCTGTTTATTCAACAGGGTGCGAGTGGGCTGAGTCCATAAAGAGAGTCAGTGGAGGGCAGTGGGATAGGAGTTGCTTTTATAGGTTTGGGGTAGGCAGTGGATAGTTGCAGAAGTTACAGTTCAGGGCGGATTTTTGCAAGCTGGGGGAGTGTTGCCAGGGCAGGGTGTCACAAGGTCCAAGGTCCAGTGTCACAAAGTTGGCTTATCAGTTGAGGCAGGAATGGTTGAGGTAGGAACAATGGCAGAATGTTATAAGGTTGGTTAATCAGGCCAAAGAGTCCAGTGTCACAAGGTTGACTCAGACTTTCTTGCTCAAGGAGTCCATCTGGAGGTGTATGTGCAGGTGACAGGGGTCACCATGACTTGACTTCTGCAGTCAGTTCAAAAGACCTTGCAAACTTTTTGTGTGACCTCAGCTGAGAAAGGCTGAGGAAGGCAGAACCTGACCTCTTCCCTATTTTGCTGGATATGAGGCTACTTTTTAACACTGTGGACCCACAAGCAAGCCTTCAGAGAGGACACTTTGTGATGTACAAAAGACGGTGGAAAGGGACCCCTTCTTTTGGAGGGGCTTGGAAATATTTGGAAGTAGTAGAAATAATTGGAAGGTTGATTTTTTTTTTCTGATCTGTTTGCAGAAGCAGTGATGGCATTGCCACATGGCAGTGGCCGTGGTGGTCATAGTGATGGTGGTAGTGTGGTGAAAGGGGAGAGAGGAGCAGCCTATTACTGGCTGGTACGACACTTATGATTCTTATAAATTAATATTTCCAATTAGTAACTATCATTGGCACCTTATGGGAGTTAGAGAAAGCATCTTTCTCAGAAACAGGTCTAAGTTGCACTTACATATCAATGCAATGATATATTTAGTAGTAGTTAATAATAGCGATAATAATAGTCATGAGCTCTTGGGTGGGAAGACAGCAGAGGTGTTACTATACGCTGCCATAGAGACAATAAAAGCAACCATACTATTACTTTATGTGTAAACAGCTCTCTACATTTTAAAATGCATTTGCGGATGGATCTCATTTAATTCTCAGGATTATCTGGGAGATAGGCATTTTCTTTCAAGTTTTACAATACCTGTGAGTCTCACAGTAATAAGTAGGTGGGTGTAAGCACTATCAACCAAAGAAGGAATAAATAAAGTCTCAGAGTAGGGGGATTCAGTCTTTCCCAGATTCTTAACTCAATTCTCTTAAGCCTTGGGAGCAACTACCAATTATTTTTTCTTCTGACAAAGTCAAATAGGATAGATATTAATCAAAGACAAAGTCATTAATTTATAATCAGGGCTGCTGTGCGTGGTTATGTAGGTTGTGCCCCGCACAAGGAAACCTACCTGATTGGGCTTGAGGGCCAAAATTCAGCCCAATCTCTGCTCCTCAAATCATGAGCCCTGTTGGAAGTTTTTGTCCAATGGCACAAAAGGGCATTTACTCACCAAACATAGTACCTGTGGGATTGCATTCACTCAGAAGGAGTTCCTCTTCTAATTTCTGTGAAGGCTAGCCGGAGGCCTTACCTGCAGCTCTTTAGAGAACTTTCCAAATGGCTATTCTAAGCCCTCCCTTCTTCTCCTCATCTTCTTGCTGATCAGCCCTGTGCTGGACTGATTGTGTAAGCCTTTAAATTTAAGCTTACCGGGATGTTGGAGCATTTGGGATTTCCTTTCAATCCTTCCAAATTGGGAATGCTTCATTACAATATGATGTTAAGTAAATATGACACCATTGGAATAGCTTTCTCTTGTTCTTCCAAAATTAAATATCTGATTGCTATCTTATTGCCTGGGACAGAATGAGTTCTTCTCATTTATTGAAGATTCTTGTATATAAGAAAAAGATAGCAATAAAAATAATGGTAATAGTTAATATTTATTGGGAGTTTACTATGTGCTAGTAATTTTTCAAGGGCTTTGTATGGACTGTGTCATCCAATATTGCATCACCTCTATTAAGTAAGGACAATTATTGTTTATCTACTTTATGAATAAGACTTCTGAAGCTAAAAGGGGTTAAATAACTTACCCAATGTCACACAGCTAGTGAATGAGAAAGCCAGAATATATATTCCGAGTAGTCTTTAGCAGTGGCTCTCAAATCTCAGTGGACACCAGAATCCCCTGGAAGACTTATTAAAACAGATTGTTGTGTTCCTCCTCCACAGTTTCTGGTTCAGGAACACTGGGGTGGGGCCCCAGAATTTGCATTTCTAATACTGCACATTCTCAGGTGATACTGATGCTGCTCATCCAGGGACTACACTGAGAACCACTGGTCTAATGATAGACCAATCTATACTGCCTCCTGTCCACTTGTGGTATGCACCTAAAGCATACTCAATTGAGATCCTGTGTTCTGTATATGGCATATAATTCAGCCCTGCCATCTTTCTTTCTTAACTTTTGGACCCATAGATAAAATTATTTTATGTGCCTCAACATACCAGGTGTCAATCCTGTTTTCCCATAGTAATAACAACAGTATTACCCATAATACTAGGACCAAGAGCCTTAGTGCTAATAGGGAATTTGTTGTAGGATTTGGTATAATGTAACACCAAATGTAAGTAAATATAAATGGCAAGAGGACAACTTGCTTTCATGAATGGCAAATGATCACTAATGATCAAATTATTGAAGACTTGACACAAGAGGAAATCTCTAAACATCTAGAGTTCTTGCATTTAAGAGTACGTATGTACATGGCAGTTTAGAAAAAGCAGGAGAAAGCATATGTTTCAAGGTGTGGAGAAATACAAAAACTTATCTCAAGCTGGGCAGGAATGTTAAGGCAACAAATGCAATTCCAATACAAGCTTAACTGAGTCTGTAAAAAATCATGGTCCGACGCAGATGGAATAGTCATTGAATATAATGTTTATCTGCCATCATGCTGAGCTACTTGGACTGGTTCAACACCAGTGGCAATTAAGTAAGTGGTAACTTCAGGACTTATGGCCAAAAATGTGTTGGATATCCTTAGCTGATAGAGATAGCCACACATCACCTCATGTAGTGTTCTAAAAGTGTACTTTGAGGGCCTCCTGCACTAATCACACTTGGGGATGGGGCCTGGGAAACATGCACATTCCAGAGCCTCCCACCTTCTTGCACAGCCATTTATTAGGCTGGGTGGGAGAAAACTGAGAGGGAGAGGGTAGGAATCTACTTATTTTACAATATGGCCAGATAGGAAAGAATCCTGAGAGAAGGTGAGACTTGGGATAAATCTTCATGCTGCCTTCCTCCTCTGGCCTGCCTCCCCTCCCTGCCCTCTTAGCAACTGTTATAATGAATGTCAATGGCAGGAAATATCACAAAGCGGTTAAAATAAAGAGTGAAGACAATAGAATGGGGGGATGTTTCTGTGGATTGCGAGCAATATCAATGGATCACAAATATGAATATGGCTCCTAAGGACTTCTTTAGCAGCAGCAAGTGGACTCATTTTCATCTCGCAAGGTGTGAAACTAGGCCCAGTTTCCTTCATGGAGGACATCATAGCCAGTAATCTGAGAGAAATAAAGTGGCCTTTGCCTTTTCAGAAACATAGTTCTTCTCTCTCAAGAAAAGATTTAATAGACTATTTTAATTTAATAAAAGTCACTTTAGAAAGTAAAGTGACCTTGCCTTTTCAGAAACACAGTTCCTCTTTCTCAAGAAAACATTTGATAGAATATTTTAATTTAGGAAGAGAAATAGGAATTTTGAGTGACATGGAAATTGGCTTGTCCCAGAGATTCATGACATTTCCTGCTGCTAGCATTGAGGGTGAAAGAAAGGGTCCTAGACAGCCTGCTATGGTTGGTGCCACAACATGAAGACAAAGCTACTAGACAGCTCAAGTAGCTCAGATAAAGTGCTAGTGTCATATCGTGGTGAGATGCGATCTCAGAAGGGTATACTTCCTGGTCCTTGTTTTGACTATAAAGTAGTTTGACAGGATGGAAACTTACAAATTAGTATTATTCAGTGACCACCTGTTGACCCAGGCCTTGTTTAGGATGTAAGGTTTCTATAAACTAATCCTTTTCTGACAACAACTTACAGGTCAAATCCCATTTTAATGAATGTAATTTTAACATAATAAAACTATTTAGTAAAATTATCTTGTAGAACAGATGTATCTACAAATCCCTGTTCACAAAGCACTCAATCTATTAAATTAAGATGCTGTTGTTTGAATTCAGTATTTATGCTTTCTACTTTAATCATGTTCAACAGCAAGATATTGCCATGCAAAAAAAGAGGAGCCTGTGATTTTTGCCTCTTGAGGTTCCTATTTCTTCATCTATAAAATGATGGAGATGGGTTCGCCTGCTTGGTCTCAAAGGGTCTTTTCAGTTATAAAAATTGGACCCTTTGAAATATTGTCAGTGTGGGTATATGAAAGAAAAATAAAGATGAGAGATTCAGGGTTGAGGGTAAGGTACTGGGCATAATTAATGATAGTAGGCATGAACAACAGTCATGGGAGTGTCTACCTGCAATTGGAAGCAAATATCACTTTCAATCGTTTCTCCATCCTAACGTGTCTCATATATGCCCGTGTCTCATATCTCAAGAAACCCACAAAAAATACCCACGTGTACAAGCTCGCCTCCTGAAGAAGCTGTTAGTTTACAAAATTCATCTAAACAACATCATTGTGTGCATAATAGGTACAAGGATATGGAAATAAATAAGACACAGTTCCTCAAAGAGCTCACAGTTTGGTAGTAGAAGCTGATATAGGTAAATAAGAGCAATAAATCTTGTAAGTGCCAGGGTAGAAGTCAAGTCAGGGGAAGGTGGGG
This sequence comes from Sapajus apella, assembly GCF_009761245.1. Lineage (NCBI taxonomy): Eukaryota > Metazoa > Chordata > Mammalia > Primates > Cebidae > Sapajus > Sapajus apella. The sequence goes on from NW_022437013.1 coordinate 5,897,198, forward strand.
GCTCTAATACAGTGTCACAAGTCAGTTTCCCTGGAAAACAGCCTGTCAGATGGAGCCTTGAGTGCTGGAAGCTTTTTGGATGAGTATTTTCAAGGAGAACACCTGTGAGGGAGAGAAGACTGTAGGATTGGGCAGAAAGAATTAAAAACTGCAGTGCAGTCAACAAAGGCCTCAACCAGTCTTTGGGGGAGCTCTAGAGCTGGTATGACCCTTCAGTATTGTCCAGAGTTAAGATGAGGAGTCTAGGCTGTTCTACCTCCATGCGGAACAGTCATTAGGTTCAGTCTCACCCATGGAAGGGGGCACAGTGTGTAATAATAATTGTTTAACAGTCAGATCTTTAGAGGGAAAAAAATTCTGATTTGTAGTGTTTGCTGATTTCCATAGTGTAATAATTTCCACAATGGTCAATATCAAGCTAATAACATGATGTTTAACTGCCTCACAAAATCTCTGAAAATTGAACTAGCCAAAGTGAGCCCCAGCACACTTCTGAGAGGATGTAACCTTGAGAGAGGTGCCTTTCCTTAGCTGAGATCAACTTTCAGAGAAAAATCAGCTATCAGCTGCTAACACACCCAGCAGTTGGTAGAATGAGTGCTTCAGTACTGAAGTGTGTATCTTGATGGCACATCATAATAGCATCTACTACATGTAATATATGTTAAAGTATTTGCTGTATTACAATCATCACCAAACACTATTTCTATTTAACATTTTCCATGTAGTAAAGTCACTTTAATATCCCTTTAAGTAAATTAAATCAAATTGTATCATTGTTGAGTAACCTTGAACAAATCATTCAATCTTTGATTTGCAGAAGAAAGATGCTACTACTGATCTACTTGTTGAGGATACTGTTGGACAAACTGGTCAACTGAAACCCCTGACTAAACTCATTTCCCCCCACTCAGTGGACCTGTGACTATACTAATTTGACCAAACTAATTTATTTTTAATGTTGCAGCCAAATGTAGAGAGTGAGAGGTCTTCAGTTCTACTTTCTCTAAATCCAACTCTTGCATTGTCAAACCTCTCTGGCACTCCATTTTCCCGTTATACAATGTGTGATTATAAACAAGTGAGGCTGAATTCCTTGTGTGGCTCATGAACTAGCTTAAGATTTCTAAAAAAGCGTGAACATCAGAATACATGCAGCACTTCTTATTGTAATTATTTTAAAGGAGTTACTAATGGTCATTTGAAAACTCATGTTATGCTGTGGTGTGTGCGTATGTATATGGTATGTTTAAATCAACTTTGTAACTTATTAGTTACACTTTAAAAAAGAAAGATATCAGCTCTAGCTCAAAGGGAAACTCTTTAGGGTGCTTAGCAAGTGTAAAAATGGTGTTTGAAAATAGTTGAAACAATACATAAATGCCAAAGACAAGTCATTGAATGTAGTTAAGCACACTTAAGTTTCTGAGATTAAAGGTTCAGTGTAAATGTGTATAATTAATATTTACCAGTAGCAATAGAGTATTTGCCTTTCTTCAAGGAGCTCAGAATACTTGCCAGGCATTATCTAATTAAACTACTCAATGTACCTGTAAAATTCACTGGAATCTAAATTTTAAAGATGTGGGCACTGAAGCACAAGTGGGCTTAAACTAAACTTATTTAGCATGCCAAGGGCAAAATTGGATATAAGACTTTCAGTCTCATGATCTAGCTGCCATTTTTCAACCGTAGCCCCCTTGAATCCACTCCATTCTAGCATAACCTTGCCAAATAACATAGTTTCATAAGTCTAGGAAGAATTAAATTGAATGCATAGTAATTCCAATTATAGGGAAGTTAGATTTTAAAAAGTTGAACTTCTCACCCATAATATTACAGACAGTATATCCTTAATCTGCAAATCTGAAATAATGTTCCAAAATTGAAAACTTCTGAGCACCAACATGGCACTCAAAGGAAATACTTATTGAAGTGTTTTAGATTTTTGGATTAGGCATGCTCAACGGGTAAGGATAATGCAAATATTATACTTAATATCCCAAATAAAAGAAAAGTCTGAAATCTGAAACACTTCTGGTCCTAAATAGTTTGTATAAGGAGTACTCAACTTGCAGTAACATTTAGACGTCAGTAAGTTAGTGCTATTAGTTGTCTATAATGACCTTGGTAAGGATGAGAACAGTTGGTTAAAATCTGTTAGAGTACATGTGTATAGGAGATGTACGATAAAAAGCAATAGAGGCTGTGGTAACATCTCCCATTCTCTCTTATTATTTTCTCTTCTAATTCTTAGGTGTATAGTAGCTACTATTTATTATGTGCTCGGTACTAAGTAAATGACTTGTCTCCTTTCTTCAATCATCACTACCCCTCCATAAGTACATATTGTCTCCATTTTATGGAGGAGACAGCTAGAGGTTGAGTAATTTAACAAAGGATACACAGTTAAAACTGGTGGTGTTACGATGTAAAGCTAATTTTTCCAACCCTAAAACCTCTTTTTATGCTACTTCCTATTTATTATGCTAGTTCTTGTTCCTGTCTGGTATTAGGCTCTGCAGCCTGTGGGCATGTCTCTCGTCACTATCCCTAATCCAGAGTCCATGAACATACCTCAGCCTCAGCTCAGGACAACATCTTGCTTATCTTAGAGCCATAAGAAACCATTTACAAATTGGTTAGAACACATTTATTTTTCCTATCTGTAGTTTTTGGTACTATTTTACTAACAGATTGCTGCCATAACCTCCTTGCTTTGTTGGTTTCAGTAATCATCATGTGTATGCATTCAGCTTTGATTGGGGGAGAGACTCAGATGCATCTCTTGGAATGCGCTCATGATCTGAAAATGACTGATGGAACCTACGTCTTTGTTCCCTATGATGCCCTGCTCTACAGTTTACCTTATAAGCACACCCCCTACCAGGTCCTAAGGAACAACCCAAAGCTCCGGGAAGCCTATGACGCAGTGTTGACCATTACAGTGGAGTCCCAAGAAAAAACCTTCTATCAAGCCTTTACAGAGGCAGCAGTAAGAGGTGAAATTCCTGAGAAGTTGGAGTTCGATCAAGTAAGTGCATATTAGTGAGTTATCATAAGCTGAGAACCTAAAACATCAGCATGGTAAATTACTTTCATACCAAGTTTCAATTCCATAAGAAACCCAATCAATGGCAGGCAACCACTGACAAATTAAAAACATCTTTAGTTTGCTGAAAACATTTGTAAAACAAAGGCACATTGTTGGAGATTTTTTTTTAATCTTTAAGCAGCCCACGATGACGTTATATAGTCAGGAAGAATAAATACATTTAAGAACAGAGAAAAAGAACTTTAATATATACTGGTGCTGTTCAAGGGAGCCTAATGAAAAGAAGCCCTGTTTGTGATGTAAGGTCTGAACCAATTTAACAATTAGGCAAAAGAGCTAGTATATAAGAAACTGTTACTTTTATTATTGATAACACTGGTATTGGACGATGCGGCTTCTACCTGTAAGCATTTGAGCTTCCAAATACTGAACCCAAGGATTCAACAAACTTCTCCATCTAGTCAATGGCATTGCTGGACCACTGCAGTCCTGCCCCATGAGAGCAGGCCTTTTGTAAAATGTATAGTCTGGAGAAGAACAGCAGAGCATATGCTTCCTTTAGGTAGCCTGCTCCCAAAAGAAAGAAGACAGCAGGGGCTGAGCTACACAATCTTAGTTCTCCTTCCAAACTAACTAGCCAGATTAAATCACTTCTCCTTTGTGGGGAGGAATGAGTAAGTGGGTGAAGACAGGCCAGTTGGAATGGGGAAGAAGTTCTCCCTTCTGCTATACAAGACATAGTATTTATATATGTGTACATAAACGTATGTATAGACATATTTCAGATTGCAATCATAGCCACTGGAGGCTTAGAGAAAGAAAAAGGAATAAGGAGGATAAGAAAGTAGAGAAAAGAATGGAAAACAAAGACAAAAACAGGAAGAATAAAAAGAAGACAAGGAATATGAGAGGAAGATGGGGAGGCAAAAGAAGCCATTTAGATTGGAAAAAATACAAAGGGAGGTTTCTGTGCATTGGAGATCAGATATAGAAAGTAGGCATTTTCAAAAGTACTTAGAACATCATATACATAAGTTTAAAAGCTCTGGCATTTCCTAGAATACTGTATTAGTTATATTGCTTCTGGCTGTAAGTAATAGCTCAATACAAAATGGTTTAAATAATAATTCTTTTTCAAAATTTGAAGATAGGAGGGCCCCAGGGTTGGTTAATTCAGCAGTCAATAATGTAATCAATGAACCAGGTTATTTTCATTTTTCCACTTTATAAGCTATAGCATGCTAAGCTTGCCCTGATGAGCTGGTTCCTCTTATGGTCCCAAGGTGGCTGCCACAGTTCCAGACATCACATATAGGTGAAAATGTCCAGAGGTGAAAGTAGAGACTGTCTTTCTCTTGTGTCTCTTTTTAAGACTGAAGAAATCTTTCTCAGAATCTCACCAAGCAGAATTCTTCCCATACTTTCTTTGTCACGTTTCTGTCCTATGCCCATGTCTAAACCAATAACCTAGAAGGAGGAATGTGACCACCGTGATTGAAAAATGTGAACAAAATATATAGCCGCTGGAAAAATGTGAACAAAATTGAGATTCTGTTAGCAAGAAAGAAGGCTGTTAGGTAGGCAGTTGATTGTGTCTGATATTCATATTCTTTTTCATCGGTCCTTTATTTCTTTATCCTGTGGGCCGCTTCTCTGTCTGAATAGTGATTCAAGTGAAACTTAGGTTTATGTATCTTTCTGCCTGGAGGAGTTATAGCAAAGATTTTGCTGATTCTTATTCTAATAAAAAAATTAATAATGGAGATATTAACAATACTGGATTTGGACTTTATTGTTACTGATAAGTTTATAATAAGTATTACTCTCTTTTAGGAGACACACATGCATGCGTGCACACACACACACACACAGCTAAAAACAACTGGTCAGTTTTGTCAAGAACTCCTCAAATTGCTCAGAATGGTTAGTCAAACCAGTTGTTTGATGTGTTTATAGGCAAGCAACCAGATGGTGAATTTTTGTACTTCTTAACCGGTGATATGGCATCACATATATACAATGGAGGTAATTTTTGTATTTTAATCAAAGGATCAAAGGAAGGAGGGGGTATATGTGTGCACATGTATGTATGTGTATGTGTATTGTTCACACACACACATATATATATGAACAGGTATTTTCACATAAAAACTCAGACTTTCTTCTCTTGATATTTGCGTCAATCCCTTTGAGCTTGTGGAAAACATAAGGTAATTAAGGCAAAAAAAAGATGCCATTAGCTTGGTTGCTAGGCAGCCTGCACTCTGCTTTAAACAAGGAAATAGAGAGAAGAGCTACAACAAAGAACACAGAGCTTCTGAAAAAGCCTGTTTGGATGCATTTGTGCCCCTCACTTCGCATGTGCTCAGTCTGGACCTTCATAACTGAAGAATGATAAAAGGATGAGATAATTATGTTCCTGTCTCTGATAAACAAAACCCCCACTTTCCCTAAATTATCTTGTTCAAAGGTACTTTAGAAGGTAGCCGGTATAGCAGAAACTGCATGTGATAAGGTGTTAGATAAGCTTGGGTTTACATCCCAGCTCTCATTTTTACTAGCTGTGTGCCCTTGGGCAAGTTACGTAGAAATTTGAGTCTCAGTTTCTCCACGTGTAAAATGGGTTAGTGAGCTATGTCTTCTAGAACTACCATGAAAATTGAACAAAGTAACATGTAAAAAGCGACTCTCAGAGTGCCTGGCTCACAGTTACCTTTCTCTCCACTTTTTCTCCTTTGAGACTAGGATAGCTTTATTGATTGGTGATGACTTGGCATCTAAGTTACAATCTGACTTCAGCTTCCTACTCTATTGAAGTTTTCTGATTACTGGCAGAGAGGCTCTCAGTATTTCCAGCTTTCAAAATTATAAATGGTATATTCTCAGATCAAATTATGTGGTTTGATATTTGTCTATATCTGGGCTTCTATTATTTTTTCCCTATTTGATCAACAGGTCAACAACTATATATTGAGCACCTGTGATGTGCTCGGCACTGTGTTGAACCCTAGGTAGAACACTAAGCAAGACGGACAGGGTTTCTAGCAATGGTATGTTAGAGCCAGTCTAGAAAATCTGATTCTGTGCATCTTTTCCTAGCTCTGCATTCAGTGACATCAATTGGTAGCTTGAAATCAGGCATGATAGTAGTAGTTACACCACAGAAATGGACAAATGCTACAAATAAGAGCTTTTCCCCTTTTTATATAGCTCTTGTCAAACATTTGCTAGCACATCACTTGTTGCCACCCTTATAGACCTTAATTTTTAGTGAGAGAGACAGATAATATATGGTTAAGCAAATGCATTAACAAGATGGCAATATTTCTCCTTTGCCCAGTAAGTTTTCAACAGAGATTTCTATATATAAGGAACATTGTCTGTAGCAGTGGTTTGCAACATCTTTTAATTTATACTCTTGCTTCTTTAACAGGTAAAAAATGAAATGAACAGAAAGCTATGAAAGTGATACATACACATAGTTTTAAAAGTCAAGAAGTGCTAAAAGGTTTATATCAATAACAAAGCAGCCCGTAAGGCCTCCCTTCTTCCCCTCATCAGAAGCAAACACTTTCATTTTTTTTTAAGCTCTTTATGCTGGTATTTACTTCTGTGTTTCTAAATGCTATGCTACTACTGGTGACTCTTGATTAATCAATTTTGAGCATTATTTGTCACATTCCTATTATAGTTGAGGAGCACTCAGCCTTTTTGTAGTTCCTTACTCTCCTTTCAACCTTCAATATGCTTATATCACAATTTTTAGTTAAATCCATATTTAGTATTTTTAACATAGTACCTACATAAATATCATTTATTACTGATCCACGTGATATACTATGGTTATAATTCTTGTCACATGTAACTTTTGATTTTTACTGGGGTTAATTATTGTTTTATTTTTTAATTTGGTACCTTAATTTGAATGTCTAAGTCTTTCCACACTTTTTGTTACGGCTGTAAAATCCCCTCAAAACAATTTTATACATAGTAAAGCCTGTTAAATTCCTTATCAATTTTATTTGTTTTTTTCCTGGGGCACTCTGTCTTCTCATCCCCATCTAAACATGTTGCTCCCTAAGGCTGCTGCACAAATATAAATATTATGTTAGTTCTCTATTTTCATCATTCTTAAAAGTCTCTTTCTCTTCTGTGCAGGGTCTACTGTTTTATGAATCTTGTGATCTATTTTCTTGGTTTAATTTGTCATTTTTGTGGAGCACATCTTGTAGTAGCTTTTTACAGGAGGTAAATTTTTGAGATTTTGCATGTCCAAAAAGTCATTATTTCATCTTCACTATTGATTGATATTATGAATGAGTATATAAATCTAGGGTAGAAAACATTTTCCCTCAGTACTTTGAAGACATGGCACATTGTCTTCCAATTTCCACTGTTGGTGTTGAGAACACCAATGTTATTCTTATTCCTAATCTTTTGATACAACCTATTTTCATTCCTCTTTATGCCCTCAGAAACTTTTAAGATGTTCTCTTTATTTCTGATGCTGTGAAATTTCATGATGATACAGGAATCTTTGACACATAATATGCTGTATTGGTGGAGCCTTTCAATCTAGAAGCTGATTCCTTTGAGAAATTTTCTTCTATTGTTTATCTGATAATTTCTTCAACAACATTGTCCTTCTTCTCTCTGGAAATACTATACAATATATAAGATATAAGATTTCCTGGGTTGATCTTTTAATTGCCTTATTTTTATCTTACATGGTCCATATTTTTGTTTTTAGTTTTCCTTCCTGGGAGAGTTTCTCATCTTTGTGTTCTAACACTTTGACTAATTCTTTTTTTTTTCCTTTTGAGAGGAAGTTTCACTCTTGTTTCCCAGGCTAGAGTGCAATGGTGCAATCTCTGCTCACTGCAACCTCTGCCTCTTGGGTTCAAGCAAGTCTCCTACCTCAGCCTCCCAAGTAGCTGGGATTACAGGCATGCACCACCAGGCCTGGATAATTTTCTATTTTTTAGTAGAGATGGGGTTTCTCCATGTTGATCAGGCTGGTCTCGAATTCTTGACCTCAGGTGATCCTCCTGCCTTGGCCTCCCAAAGTGCTGGGATTATAGGCATGAGCCACCACGTCCCACGTCCGGCCCACTTTTACTAGTTCTTAAGAATGATTTGGTTATATTTTTAATTTCCAATAGTTCATTCTTGTTTGATTATTTTAATCACATTCTGCTTCTGTTTTATCAATATAGTATTTTTCCTATTACCCTGAGGTATTCATTATAGTTTTTTTGAAGTTTTCTTCTGTTCTCTATTTCATCTGTTTTTTCTACTGTTCCTAATTTTTCATGTTTCACTTTCACGTTGGAGATTTTCCATAGATGTCTGCAGATTTGAAGGTTTATGTTCATGATGGATATGTTGACAAGTGGGCTTCAGTATAGGGCAATTAGCTAACCAGTTATTTTTGTTTGTCTCTTTTGGTTAATATCTGTAGGCCTTGGCTCTTGAGCTAGCCTTTTTCTTCGGAGAAGAGTCTTATAATCTTCTTGGTAGTCATAATCATAGCTGTCAGTATTCCGGAAGCAATGTTGGGAGAAGGAGACTGGGATTCTCACCATTAAGCATGAAGGCTAATTTCATCACTGCTTTTTGTGCTCCACTTCATTTCCAACTTCCATTTTGTCTAGTATCCCTGCTCTGGAGCTGCTCTGAATCAATGTAATCTGTTTCCTATAGACGTCTGTTCCTCCCAGGGAGAGGTGGTTTTGGGGCATGTCTACCTGTTCCTTAACATTCAAAGAGCTCTCCCTCTTTTAGTGTTTGACCTCACCCTCGCTTCTACAGTACATGGTGGTTGTAATCACTAATTTTTTCCAGGATTTCTTACAGGGCACATTGACTTGTTGCTTATCAGTAATTCCCTCTGCAGGCACTTAGTTTTCACTGTTCTCCACTTTGCTAAACTAGTTGCCATGTTTGTAGCAACTTTTCATTTTCAGATTCCATGGTACGAGGTTACAGATGTTTCCCAATACCATTACCTATGGAGATTTAGTGTTTCCGTTCCTTGTTCTCTTTGAGAGTGATGTTTGAGAGGAGAAAGAGAGTGAAGTAAAAAAAAAATCTTGATTGCATTATCTTTAATCAGGAAATCTATGAAAAGTCATGAAGAAAAACTAAGTCACAAAAGGGTACATGTGATATTATTTTACTGGTGAGTTTACCAAAGCCTATTAATTAAGTTAGTAAGTGCTTATAAAGCTCAGATGTAATATGAAGGTTAAGAACGTGGGCTTTGAAGGCAGATTGCCATAAGTTTACTTAAGCTCTCCATGTCTTCTTTTCCTCATTTTAAAATTGAAAATAACAATAGTACTTACCTAACAGGGTTCTCGTAAGGATTAAATAAATTAAGACACTAAATCATTTGCCTGGCACTTGATAACCCCTTAACAAATGTTAGCCGTTATTATTATTATTAAACTTGTTATTATTATTGTGGGTCAGGCACTCTGCAGGGGATATAATAGAAATCAAAATAGAAAAGAGATATTTCCCCAAATGAAGGAGAACAGTTTTTCCATTTTAGGTGCTAAGGAAATTGGGTCTAAAATTGGGACTCTCGTACTTCTTGGTCAGCAGTTCAAGGCTAGGATGAGGGACTTGAACACTGTACTTCCAAGATGGTGTTACCAGAGCCCTGTGCTCCTCTTCTGAAATGCAAACAATAGCAGCTATTGTATATTCAGTGTTTACTCTGTACCAGGTAGTTTACATAAATGATCCAATGGAATCCTCAGATGAAGCCTACAAATTAGATATTGATATCTGCATTTTTGTGGTTGAGAAAAGTAAGGCTCAAGGTAACTTACTCAAGGTCATACAGCTGGCAAGTTGTAAAGCTGGGATTTCAGTTCAAGTCTGCCACAAGAACCTGACCATTTAACCACACATTAGGCTTGCTGTGTTTTATTCCACTGTGCTAATAACATCTAATGCCAATGTTTACTGAAGCAAAGTAAAATTGCTAAGTGACTAATACTTTGATTCAAATAGATTTATTGTTTTCCTGTAATGTAGGAGGTACTAGGCCCTTATGAGGACCTGTGAAAAGAGAATAATAAATCAGAATAGAGAGACTTGAGGGGTGGGGACACCAGTGATGAACATCCTAATGTGGTCTCAGGATTATCGGGCAAGGATTATAACTTTGTACCTTTATATTTTGGCACAAATTAGACTTCTGAATTAGGGTTTGATGCCTGGATTCTTCCTTTTTATTGTATTCCCAATGCTTGTTTTCAGTTAAATTCCATTGGCTACAAATGTATATGGCTGGAACATACATTTTGCATATTTTTCCAAATGTACCCTTATTTGATTAAGCAAAGGAAATCCGTCAGATTTCTTAGCAAGCTTGGGGACCTTATGCTCCTTATAGCTATTGTTTTACATTGCCCTAAATATGGGTACCTGGCAGAGGGATGCTAGGCTGCAGCAGATGTGGTTAGGATGGGAACATTATAGAATGGGGCCCACCACACAAGGCTGTTAGAAAAGGTGGTCTGCAGCTCACAGTGGCGAAGATTGTTCTTCTACCCCATTCTGTGCAAAATAAGGGTATTGTGTTTGTGTGCCTCAAATCAAATACATTGGTCTGTTATCAATCTCTTGACTAAGCCCAAGGGCTGAGATCATACATTATTGGAGGTACTACCTTTAATAGCAAGAATTAAATTACCCTTTGGTTTCTTGATCTATGCAGGTGCCTTACTTTTTGTTCAAAATTGATGTTGCCGTTTTGTCCTTCAAGTGATGGCTTTTCAAGCTAGGCACGTTTTAATGTACACTTATGAGCACAAAATTATTTGGAAGCCAGTTTTGTTTCTTCCCAGACACAGTAAATCTGAACTGATGGTAGTCAACTTAACAACAGCATGAACCATTATACTGAACAAATTCAGATATTACTGCTCCTGATCCAGACCTTATTCTCTTGGATAAAAACTTTGACAGCCTAGGGTAGAGCTATCTAAAGTCACAGAATAAAAATCAATGATATGTTTTAATTATCATTCATAATTTATTCTTTCAGGTTCAGGTCTATACGGTAGGCAAAAACAATAGGCTTAGTCATCAGTGGTTTCACCATTTTGGACTGTGATGTCAACAAGGTCACCTGTCTGACAGAAGTTCCTGCCAATTCTGTCTTACCTTTTTGGAGCAGTAGTGAGAAGCTGGGATAGAGGCCTGTAGAGAATGCCTCTTCTTCCTGTGTTCCAACCTTTACTTTTTCTCTTTCTCATCATTTGAGGCAAGTGCAACTAGAGACTTTTTGTGAGTGATGCTAACAGAGTGTGCCCTCCACATATGGGAAGAGGCAATTCCCTTTGCTGAGGGCACAATGGATGAAACAGGAACTCAAACCAATTACAGTACACTCCAAGGCCTGGAAGTGACAGTGGGCTATTGTGACAGCCCCTCTTTTGCAAGTGAATGCTGTTGCTATAGCTATGCTCTTTTCCTCTCTACCATACTTTTGTGGCTATGAGTACATGTGTTGTCTAGGCTAGATAATCCTGAAGAACAGCCTTCAGATTTCTGTCATCTTGGGGAGTTTCTGTCAGTCAACTCCAATGGGTCAATCTGGGAGCACAAAGGCCAGGACAGCCTGGCCAGCTGAAAACCCAGTGTGCTGGATCAACTCAGAGGTGGGAGTGTTGTTTTTGAGTTTTAATCTTCACTTTTGGCTGCAGATAGATGCAGTTTCTTTCCCAGAAGGTTCTGTGCCTTTCAAAATAGAACACTAGCATTCTGTCTGCTTTTAGGAGCTTGCTGCCATGTTTTTTTTTTTTTTTTTTCCACTTATTTGTTTTACTAGTATTGATTTTATACTCCACTTTCCATCCTTCACTTACTGCCATAACCTACCAAAGCCCCCAGAAAACACTCAGGGTCCTGCAGAAATTCCAAAGACAATCAAATGGAACATCTGAGAATGTCAGGGGGGAAAATAGTGAAAACTTCTTAAGGGAGCTCAGCGAGTGCTAGGTAAGTAAGTGTGGATACCTTTGCAGCACATGTCATCCACTCATGATCTATTTCTACAGAGTACATCTTGAGACAGGGTGATGAAGAAAGATCATTGAAATAAAACTCTCTGGAGACTGAGGTATTGATTTCTGCTCTGCTAGTAGTTAGCTCTGTAATGGGGGGCAAGGTTTTTGGCCTGAACAACTAGAAGAATGGAGTAGCTATTAACATAGTCTGAGACATTGTAGATGGTTAAGAAGGATTTGGGGTGAAGATGATGAGTTCAACATTGGGTATGTTAATTTTTAACATCCAAGTAGAGATATAAAAGTAGGCCATTGACTATACGAATCTGGAATTTAGGATAGAGGGCTGAATTGGAAGTATAAATCTGAGAGTTATGGCATAGATCTATCTAGTACTTAAAGCCATGTGAACAAAAGAGATCACCAAGGAACTTAGTGTGGACAGAGAAGAGGACCAAGGACTGAGCTGTAGGGCACTTCAACATAAAGAGAGAGGTCAGCGAGATGAAGAAGAACCCTTATACAGTCTATAAAAGTGTCTACAAGCTAAATTTGGCCCCTGAAATAGACCAAGTGTTAGGAATTTCCACATGAGTTCAGATCCAGTAGGGACCACAGGGGACATATATTTCAATCAAGAATGCTAAACTAAGAAACAGGAGATTTGGATTTTACTCCTTATTTTATGCTCAGGTCGGTGAACTCGACAGGTCATGTAACTTCTCTGCGTCTCCCTTTCTTACCTATAAAGTTACATAGACAAGATGACTTCTAAGGTTTAGACATTATGATTCTGTATTCTCATTTCACAGAGGAAGAAACTGAAGCACAGAGAAAGGTGATAAGTGACTTTCTCAAACATTCTGGCATTGGACACTAATCACAGGACAGGATACCTTCTCCTCTACTGATGTCTTAAAACCATGCATGAGTATTAGAATCAATTGGGAGCTTTTAATAATGCTGATTGCTGGGATCTCAAACTAAATGCACCTCTTTTTATTGGTCTTGGTTGGGTTTGGCACTGCTATTTTTGACACTTTTCAGGTAATTCTAATGTGCAGCTGGAGTTGAAAACCCCCACTCTACATTAACAAGACATGGCAGTGTCCAGCTAGCTGTTACACCTCTCTGCATCTTGATTTCTATTTTCAACAAAAAATGATTCACTCAATTTTAAGCCTTTTTTTCACATGAAGATTGTTACAGGAGCTTAGCTTTCTAGACCTTGTGAAACCAAAGTAACAAGTATCAGCTTTCCCTGATGCTCAGTAAAATGGCATGACCATAGCTTTCTTGAACTCCATCCTAGAAGTGAAGTGACATGGAAAACCATGAAGCCATGGCCGCGTGTGTGAGGGGCCAGATGGGGGGAGGTACAGAGAAGGGAATTGTTTGCTCATCCTCTCTACCTTTTTGGAAAAAAGATACAAGATTTGTTCCAAAAATAAACCTACAAAGTTAATGAGTAAGTACATCTGGTGTAGTATACAAGAACATTGTTGCTTTTACCATATTTATTTAGCAGGCATAGTTATGCTATCCACCCTAGCAGTCTTACTGTTTTACAGTGACTTCTTGTTGGATCTTTAGCACTTTGTACACCAATAGGTTTTCTGATTAAAACTCGCATTCTCTATACTCTAGAAACTTTTCGCTCTAGATAGTTGGGTGCGTATGTGTCAGGGTGGATGTCTGCATGTGCATACATGTGAGTGTGTATGTGTAAGTATGTGTTTAAAAGTGAATTCTAATGTTTGCTTTCTCTGGGGAGCATGTGTCTAGAAAAATAGCCATTTTGAGCTAAGACAGGATACAGACATGCACTGTGGAGTCACATTATTTACAGTCTCTCCACACACCTACCACTCTAGTAGTGCCAGTGAAATGATTTTACCATGCACAGTGCACCAGTAATTAACCTGGTATATTTCCTTTGAACTCCCTTTGTCTATTCTATACTTGTTTTCTTAAATGCCCTTTATAATTCTAAATCATTTTCTTACTTTAGGAGCATAAAAATATATTGTGTATGACTAGGTTTGCTCATAAACTTGTCATATTTGATATATTTAAAGATGTGACAGCCTGGGGGAGAAAAACAGAAAAATTCAGGGGAGAAACCAAGCAAGTCCTTAGAAACAATTTTTTCCTCTGGGTCTTCATAGCTCTATTCCACTCAAACGTGCAGCCCATAGTAATGAACACAGGCTTGGAATATACTCTGAGATCGCTCTAGGGCGACCAGAGCTCAAGATAATTGTAATTTTTAAAAATAGGTTTCACCGTTGTTTGGAACCATCTACAATTCAATTTACTTTATCGCAAAAGCCATGAATAATGCTATGAAAGAAAATGGACAGGCTGGTGCTGCCAGCCTGGTTCAGCATTCCAGAAACATGCAGTTCTATGGATTCAACCAGTTGATAAGGACAGATTCAAATGGAAATGGAATTTCAGAATATGTAATCCTGGACACCAACCGGAAAGAATGGGAACTCCATAGCACCTACACAGTGGACATGGAAACGGAGCTGCTACGTTTCAGAGGGACCCCTATTCACTTCCCTGGTGGCAGGCCCCCTAGAGCAGATGCAAAATGCTGGTTTACAGAAGGGAAGATCTGCCATGGAGGTAAGGAATGGAAAATCACTAGTAGTCAATGTGGCTCAGCTTGGGTTATAAGAGAACCTCTTTAGGAGAAGGCGTATTTTAATATTGAAACACTCATAAAATCAGTCATTTGCTTAGGGTGACATACACATTTCTGGCACTCTATTTGGTTAATTAAAAATAAGAACAATGAGAGGTACTTTTCAGCCTTGAATTATCACCCACAATTTAGAAGCCTCCCCACTACTCTTTAAAATTAATCTCACTCTTTCCCAAAGAGGTTACTCTAAAAAGAGGAAGACATTTGCCTTCTTCTTGCTGTTTTGTAGGCTGACCTATGATTGTTTCTCCTGCTTTCAAGGTCACCTATCCATCCCTTCATGTTTCCTAATACTGCCAATCAGGTCTCACCACAGAAATACCTTACCTATATTCTCTCCTCTCTAAACTCCCATTGAAATAAAAGTCTGTACCTCACAGCTTAGCACAAAATTGCTTTTCAATTGTTTCTTGTGTACTGATTGTGTCTCCACCCCTACTCCCAAATATATGCTCCTTAAGGGTAGGGA
This sequence comes from Sapajus apella, assembly GCF_009761245.1. Lineage (NCBI taxonomy): Eukaryota > Metazoa > Chordata > Mammalia > Primates > Cebidae > Sapajus > Sapajus apella. The sequence continues at coordinate 5,912,461 of NW_022437013.1, forward strand.
CCATAGCTAATAATTCTCATGCTGCCCAACACGGTAGGCATCCAGTAAATACTTACAGTTTGATTGACTGATGGAGCTCCTCTAGCTTGTGGAAGAGGGAGGGGAAACTTTGTCAAATCTCTGAGAGGCAGAGGGGAACATTGGAAGGACCCATATTATTATTATGCAATTGTATACCAAACTCTTTTAAAACCAAATGAATCTATTTGAAAGGGGCTTTGATTTCTATTTTGCTTTAGCATGATACGCCCAACTACCTCTTCACTCACATAATATTTCTCTCAAAAATCTTATTAATCTATCCAAATATTTAAATTTTATCGAAGCTAATTTACATTTGGTTGAAAACACTAATTATCAAAACCAAATTTACCCCCACCTTGAAGGAGAAGTACTATGTTTTTCATCTGCAACTTACAAGGTCTATGGACTCAGGTGAATTAAAAAGGCCTTTTGTTTTATGAAGGCAACATAGTACTTACCCTTCACAGGTGAGATAACATATTTATTCTTAAGAACTCTATTGCTGTCCAACTTAAATTAAGGTACTCAAAATTTTCCATTCGTGGACGTTTTCCCCCAAAGAAACACTCTGGTCAGCCTTAATTCATGTGATTTGTTATTGTCACAGTGGTGAGTGGTTTTGTTTCAGAACAGTGAAATTGCTTTCTGTGTCCATAAAGTCAACAAGACAGACTGTGCTGAGAAAAAATGGAATTAGGTTAGGTAGATGTGGCTTGATTTTAGAGTCACCAGAAAGCATGAGGAGTCACTCTGTGGTGCCCTTTATTTACTGCTTCTCTCTGATAATGCCATTCTTCCTCTTCCTCTCGATCTCTGCAGGCATCGACCCTGCCTTTGCCATGGTGGTCTGCCTTACTTTGCTTATAGCCCTGCTGTCTATTAATGGATTTGCTTACTTTATAAGGTACATTTTTTGTTCTTTTTGTATATAAAAAATACAAGCCCGTAATAGCCTTGTTAATATTGATTTCCAGGAAGTCGTTTCAGTACAATTGCCTCATTACATGACCCACTGATTTTCTTTTTTCCATAGTGGTTTACCATTCTTACAGGCCCCATTTGAAGTGAAGTGTTTTCACGATGCCAAGAATAACTTCCTCAGCTGTGTTGTTAATGTTGTTGCCGGTGAATAAATCTGGCCCTGAACACAATGGTGAAATAAGAGAACTAGTACTTCAGGGCCAGTCTACTCCCTATCTTTGTTCTCTTTCCCGCTAGCAGAGTCTCCTATAACCATCCCCTTGCCCAAATGATGTGTGAGGATAGGGAATGGAGTTGAGATATTTGAATGAATTCCAAGAATTAGGCAGACTTTGCTAGAATCCAAGCTCTAGGAATAATGGTATGAATTTATAGGATTATAATGGGGATTAAGTAAACTAAAGTAAGTAATGCACCTAGAACCGTATGTGGCTCATAGGAGGCACTCAACAAATGGTAAAATCTGAACCCCTTTCCAGGCACAAGGAACTCTCCTGCTGATTGTTGGAAGCCCAGGATGTTCACTTTGATACTCAAGCCTTTTGTCCAGGGTATCACATTCCAGATTTCTACCATCTTGCTTGCTTGGACAAAAGTGATCTTGTCTAATCATCAACATGTTTATTATTATCAAGTTTTGTCTTCCTCCCTCAGATCCCTTAGTACATGACTAAATAATCTAAGAGTTATTTCACAATCAGGGATAAGTGGCTGAAGATGGCTTAACATGACACTTCTTTCTTATAAATCTTGCATTTTAACATTTGGACCCTTTCCACACTAGAACAATTGGAGGAAAGTGAAAAATGAAATACATTATAATTATCCCACTTTCCCATTGCCACCCAGCAAACCACATCTTTATCACCTCTTAGTAAGGGTGGTCCTGACAACAATATGGCATGGATTGGTAGGGAATGGAGTGAGGCTATGTTGGTGAGTTCTAAGAAAGAAATTCTATAGTGTATTAAATTTCTGTGTGATCGTGAGCAAACCACCTAACCTTTCTTGGCCAGAATTTTCTCACTTGCACAATGAAGAAATTGGATTAGATGATGTTTAAGAGTCCTTCCAGCTCTAATATTTTAATAAGTCTGAGAAATACTGGATTGAAACCATAACAGGTGTTACTCTTAGTGTTTAAAATGTTGGCATAGCTGTGAAAAACTTCTATTATCCAATTTCCCCAGTATTAGAAATTTGATAAAGCCACACAGAATAGTAGATAGCTTATGAATTGTTAAAACACACTTGATAAAGACACTAGTTGAAAGGAAGTTTTTCTTTTAATTTCTGTAACCGTGACATATTCTTGATAAGAGCAGAAATTTAATACCTTTAACTTAGCTGCTGCCAAACAATAAAGTATTTCATTAACATCATTAGATTCTTAGCAAAAATAAACTCTATACAATCAAAAAGCTTTCCTCTCTAGAGAGATGTGAGGAGTAACAGACTACCTAATGCCAAAACATCCCATGGCAATGTGGAAAATGGAGTCATTCAGTTGTTTATGTTACTTGTCAGCCCCCCAAATGACAGTTCTAACTGGTCTTTCCCACTATATGGACTGATTCTTTGGGCTTCGAGTGAGCCTAGTCTGCAATTCTTGGAAAAGGAAGGAAAAAAGAAAAAAAACACAGTGGGGAGGAGTTTGAAGCTTGCGGGCTGAAGGGCAAAGATTGGAGAGGGACATGATTAGAGAGGAAAATAATTGGGGAGGAAAATGAGTTTGAGACAATTCATACTTCAAGTGGTCACAGAAAACTGAGAGATGGGAAAGAGGTACATCATTTTCCAGACTCACTTGGTCCTTGGTTCTTCAGCTAACAAAGCACAAAAGATGCCCCCTCTTTGCTGCCTTTCTCCCTCTCTTTGCCCACCACGGCTGCAATCAGAAGAGCTGAGCGGCTGATGAGATTCTGTAATAGATGGTGATTACTTGCAGGAGAGTAACTCTCTGTTCCTTTCTTTTTTGTATGTTTTGATTGTTTAAGTTTTTTTTCAGAAAGAAAGATGCAAAGAATGCAACCACCCCAAAACAAAGGATTCTTTGAACTCCTCCTTTCTTCCTACTCCTCCAGAACCAGATTGCATCGCCTTTCTATGAAGCTCTCCCATGCTTTGTTATACTAATGATGATAATGATAATAATGAGCCCTCGTACTTTCATAGTGCTTCATGCTTTTCAGAGCACTTTCACATACATTATCAGATTTGATTTTCAAAATAACTCCTTAAAGTGTGTAATGCAAGGGCTATTATTCTGCTAGATAGACGAGGACACTGAGCGATGAAGAGACTAAATTATTTATCCAAGGTCACCTGGACCTGGCTAATTAATGACAGAATCTGCACTGCACCCCAGGTCTCTGGATTTGGAGTCTAGTTTGCTTTCTACTAGAGTGTACTCTGTAGCATGATTATTTTTACAAGTGTGCCTGTTTTAAGACAATTCACCACACATATGAAACAGGTAAGTTAGGGAGTGATGCTTTACTTTGCCAAAAGATTCATGTGCTCTACCCAAGAATCCACTATAGGATTTTAATTTTTAATTTTCACTGCAGGGCAGCAGCTCCCACAGTGATAAGGGACATATTTGTTGGCAGACAATTAGAAATGCATTAATTGTTTATTTACAAACCATTGGAATCACTGAGAAAAACTGAGTTGCTGATACTTAAAGTTACAGTGACATCGTAAACTTCTCCTTAGAGCAACTTGACAAAGCGTTTTGATTCAGTGGTTGTTTTCTCCACCGTGGCTCTTGGCTTTAATACATTCCACATAGTAACCATTATGGGGTTACAGAAAAAGCAAAGCCAAACTGTAGCTGTCAGAGCCCCCAAGACAAAACAGCAAAACAAGCATACTGACTAATCAAGTTTCCCTCCAAGTCTTCAAGTTGCCCAGTCAGACCTACGTAACTGTGTGAGTAGACATCATAAACCCCTATGTGTCTAGTAATTGATTTGCAGAAAATAATTACATTCACTGCAAATTAATGGGCATGTTTAGAGAGAATCAGTTTTAAACTGTGTCTGTAATGCTCAGACAAGAGAGCAATTCAGTAAAAGAAGAAAACTCAGTCAGCCTACTTGTTTGGAATCATGTAGACAAAGCAACCAACTGATTGAATTTTTCCACTTTTCAAACTGTTGCTTTGGCAACACATAGATGCAACTTTACAATACAAGTGGTCTTACAGGCAGAAATCTGGGCCCACAGCCAAGGAGCAAGGATTCAAGTCCTAGCTCCGCCTCAGGCTAGGGGATTTCATGCCAATTTGGTCAATTTTGTTTTGTTTCTCTAATGTGTTTTTGTCTATAAAATGGATATTAATAATTCTTGGCCCTGATATTATTAGGAAAAATACTATGGCATATAAGAAAGGATGATGAGCTCCTTAAATATATTCAGAGATGTTGTTTTGAATGTGCCCTTGATGTGGGATCACCATTTTATTAGTTTGAGAAACCATTCGATGCAGTGCCTTCACACCTCTCTTTTGATGCCTCTTAAGAGTATTTTAATTTTTTTCTTTTGGTCTTTGCAGTTTGCAAGTTGTGAGGGCCAGGGTTACTTCCTTCATTTCCTGTGGGTACTACGGTAAAGATCCATGTGTGATTATACTCCCAATTACATTATATATTCTTTAAGTACTGTCTTAGGGCAGATTAACCCTGGCTTTGCCAAAACGTTCAGTCCCTCTGATTTCATGTTTGTTTTAGGCGTCGTATAAATAAAATCCAGTTGATCAAAGGACCCAACAAAATTCTACTGACTTTGGAGGATGTAACGTTTATCAATCCCCACTTTGGCAGTAAGGTAAGGGGTATCACCTTCTTTTGCTGCCCTGTCCAATATGGTAGCCACAAGCCACAGGTAACTATTGAGCACTTGACATGTGGCTAGTCTGAATTATGACATGCTGTAAGAGTAAAATACTCAGTGGGTTTAGAAGACAGTAAAAACATGTAAAATATCTTATTATTTTAAAAAACATTTGAAAAATTAAAAATGTTAATTAAATGTCAAAATTACATATTTTAGATATATCGGGTTAAAGTGTATTATTAAAGTTAATTTTACCTGTTTCTTTTTGTTTATTAATTGTGACTACTAGAAAAGTTAAAATTACATATATGGCTCATATTACATTTTTATTAAATAGTACAGCCTTAGAACAGTGTTGTGGAAGTAAATGCAGTGCACTTTGAACTATAGTTTAGCTTTTGCTTTTTGTAGTTCTTTGTATATTTGGAGTCAACATTTGATGGTTAGTTCTTCAAGGGAAGCAATATATATTTTTAAATATTAGCTTGACATAATGCTTATAATATAGTAGGTGCTTGTAAAAGTTTGGTGAATTAATCAATGAGTGAAAGAGAGTTGGATTTCACCAGAAGATCTTCTCTGGTTGTGATTATAATAGAATTGGTGATCTTCATTTAAGGCCTGCCACTATGTCCTACCCCTGGGGCCAGGCTTTGTGAAAGATGACATGTAGTTCCAGATTTCAAGAGGATTACAGTTAAGTTAGAGAGACAAATCATACCACATAAACGAGACAATCAATACCATGATGTACAAAGAAACTAGAAATGTGGTAGGACTTCAGAGGAGGCAGATAAGTGGAGGGAGGCTTTTCAGAAACTCAGCACAAAAGCTGAGTCTTAATGAAGGAAGGATAGGATTTAAGTCACAGGTCACAAACTGGTAACCACTTTTGTTTCACCCTCACAGTTATTAAAAAAAATTAGCCAGAAATTTGAAATTGTAAAATTACATATAAAAATTTGGATTTCTGAGTTTTCTTTAAAAGTCGGAATATCTGTCAACCTTGGATCTCATCATGACTATTGGCTATAACTCAGTAGTAGTTACATTTTGTGGAAAAGGCATACTCTTTGCAGTTTGATACAATTCCCACCACTCTATATTGTCTTATACTCAACATATTTCACCTCTTTATATTATCTGTCTGACCCCATAGGTGTCCTAGGCAGAGGAAACAGCATAAACAGAAGCTTGGAGAACAGAATATATGGGGAAGAGTACTGTCAAAGCTAGCTAGTGTGTTTCCTTGTGCCAGTATATGTCGCCACAGTAAAGACACTAGTCTGTAATTTATATTATGGCAGTGGATGTAGGAAGAGTATACAAACATGTTATACTGTTTTCATGTGGCATTTACTCTTGCTATGCAAGATTTTAAAACCCTAGGTACATTGTTAACCTGAAGGTAGCACTACTCAGCTATTTATGGTAATTTTGTGAGGGCTGGTATGCTTTAGTCACCCAAATATGCTTTATGCCTCAGTACAAATGAGAGGAGGCATAGGTGGAGATCTTATAGACTACGCTGGACCACTGGAAAACCTATACAAATAAAAGGCTAATTCAGTCCAAAATTGAGCTATGTATATTATTTTAATATGTTAGAGCTAAAACGTCTAGGCAACTGATATGAACAAGGTTTGAGAATCGTTTATGCTGCAGTAAAAATAAGGGGAGGCGTACAAAACTGTACCAGGTTGGAGAATTAATTGTTATCTCAGTGACCAAAATGGTTGTTTGCCTGAATGTGAAATTGAAAGGTGTATTTAATTAGTTAGTTGGGTGAGAATGGACTTACATAGTACTACCCTGAGCAGTTGTAGTCAAATTAATTGTTCAGCTGTTTGATTTAATTCTCAATTATAACCCAAATTCTTATTTATTTAAATCATCAGATCTTTTTGTAAGTTTGATATTGTCTTCCTGGAAATGTATTACTGAAAGCCAAAACTGTCACTGTGGATGAAGGCTACACTCCACCCTTGTGGCATAAAAATTTATTGATATTAGTCTCCATTTTTGGAGCCACCAAAGGACCCTAGGACTCATGGTAGTGGAATTTGTCTGGATTTGTCATACTCAATATGTCTTGTATAAAATTTCCTGCCTGAAGTAGAAAGCATAGATGTGGAAGTACAAGCTCTGAAGCAATCCTAATACACAACCCAATACTAATAAAAAAGTATTCACTTTTGTGACAAGATGTTTTATCCAAAAATGGATGTTCAGTAGTAAAAATAGATAAGTAGAAGTTATTGTCTAAATGTAGCGAAAATAGTAAAGTTTCAGTCAAAAGCAATTAACCTATTTGTAAAATCCCTACTTCTTTGGTGGTATCCATGTCAAAATGACAGTTCATATCAGTTGCCTAGACGTTTTAGCTCTAACATATTAAAATAATATACATAGCTCAATTTTGGACTGAATCAGCCTTTTATTTGTATAGGTTTTCCAGTGGTCCAGCGTAGTCTATAAGATCTCCACCTATGCCTCCTCTCATTTGTACTGAGGCATAAACCATATTTGGGTGACTAAAGCATACCAGCCCTCACAGAATTACCATAAATAGCTGAGTAGCGCTACCTTCAGGTAAACAAAGTACCTAGGGTTTTAAAATCTTGCTCATCATGATAGATTTTTTTCACTTGTGCATAAAGTTTGACATGAGAATAAAAAATAATCACCTTTTACCATATGAGTGAGAAAAATGAATAGTAACAGGGCTATTACTAAGGAATTGGTATACTGTTATAAGAGAATAGTAGCCTTATAGTAGGGAATGTTCTTTTGCAAATGAAAAAAAATTAAATTAATTAATTACTTTTTTAAATTTTATTTTTATTATTTTGTCCCAGTTGGAAAAGGATGGCATTACCCCTAGAAGATCATAGCTCTTGGCCTCCAGATCCCTTTTGGCATTTGGCTTGTATCAGAGATTCTGATGGGAAAAGACAGGGGAAGCATACATTTTCCTTAATTGCTGTGTAGTCACAAACTTGCAGCTGGCTGTGCCTAATCAGTCAAGAAGCCAAGCCAAGAATTCCATCCAAATGGAATGTCTGAAAGTGTAAACTCTTAGTGAATATAAAATTAATTCAGTCTAGAAAAATTGGCAGGTCAGGAGAAGTCAGGTTAGGAAAGGAAGTTTTTGGAAGAAAATGAAGCTGAAGTCTAAATGTATGTAGATTTTGGCAATTATCTCCTTTCTCCTTTGCCCTTCATGGAGAGGTCTATATCTCAATATACAAATCTAGGTGCTCCTGCTGAGATATGAAAATAAAGAATGAAAGGGAAGTAGATTCCTCCCTGACCTTGCTCTGTTGGGGAGAATTCAGGTTGATGCAAAGGTTATGTGAAGAGTCAAGTTTTATGTCTTGTCTGAAGTTTGAGCTGTTGAGATTTCAGCACATTGGGAACTGGATAGAGTTTACCACTGTCTTGGAACTTTGATTGTGATAATCTTCATAGAAGGAGCTTAACTCTGGGCTAACTCAACTGTAACCTTTAGTTAATCAAAGACTTTTAAGAAGTAGAGTGTTGGGAAGTACTTAAGATTAATTTTCATTGGCAAGCAAAGTAAAATAAAGCATAATTTAGTCGTAGAAGGACAACAGGACCAGAAAATATAATACCAAGATTCTTGTCCCAGTCCTTGTGTACCTCTGTAGGTCTTTGTTTCCTAATTATAAAATAAGGATGTTGGAGTTGATGATGGGGGCAGTCCTAGAAAATACCAAAATGTAACTACTAGCTCTGGATTGCTATAATTCTAAGAAAGGCACATTTGCGGGTATGGAGAATATGAGGAACCTGTTGATTTATGTGTCTTCATGTGAAATAAGTCTACTGGTTCAACTGAAGATACAGAAGTTCAATTTTAAAGGTTAACACAGATTGCAGATAACTCTTCCTCTTGTCATTCAACTGTGCAATTCCCAGCCCTTTCTTACCAGACTTATGTGTGCAAGTGAAAAATCAAGGAAGAGAGATTTGACCTATTTAAGCATCAAACTCATAAATTATATATAGGCATGTGATCTGCTCACTCTCTACCATTATTGCTTTCTGGGATACCCTCTGCCATTAATCTTAGCTGCACATAGAAGGATGCCATTCCGGATAGTATCACAAAAAGAGCCACTCCTGAGCGTCAGCAAGGTGGGATGTTGTCCTAGGTCTGCTATTGATTTTTAAAAAAATATTAAATTTGTATAAACAACAATTCCTGTAACTAAATAATTGACTATCTGTATGGTATTAGGAAACTTATTTCATCTTTTTTTGGTCTTACTTTTTTGTCTATAAAGTGAGGGTCCCAGATTAAATTATGACTGGCTTTCTTTCTTGCCCCCATCTATAATTCTAATCCTCTCTAGGAGATGGAAGAGCCTTTATATTTTTTGGTGGTACATGGTGGTTAAACAAGGCACCAATCCTGAACTAAAAAAAAAGTTAAGAAGGATAGGGAAAGTTAATCAATCTCATTTTTACTGGGATAACTCATATAGTTACTTTCTTAGGAATAAAAAAGAAAATTCACATAAGCTCGGTGCCAAATCATGAGTATTTTGTTTATAACTGTTCTTTCCTAATACTTTCACAGAGAGGAAGTCGTGCCAGTGTAAGCTTCCAGATTACCTCAGAGGTCCAAAGCGGGAGGTCCCCAAGACTCTCCTTTTCTTCAGGGAGTCTAACTCCAGCTACCTATGAAAACTCCAACATAGCGATTTATGAGGTAAGACATTTAATGGCTGTCTAATCTACTGCTTTCTTGGATTTTAAAATGAGGCTATGATTTAGTAATTAGTCTTTGGGTCAAAATACTGGGGCTTTTGGCAAGACTTTTCAGTTTGGTGTCTGTGTCCGCTTATGGACTTGTTTGGTTGATATTCTTGGCAATTATTTTCCTCAGCAACAAATCTACTTATTTATAACTTCACTGATCTTTCAACTCCATGTATTTCCTATGGATGTAGAAACAAGTTCTTGACACCCAAACACTTAAATATGTCATTCATTCCAGAAGATATATAGATAATAATAGAAGAAATGATTCCCTGAGTCTATTGTTTGTAATGAGATGTCTAGAGACACGCTTGTGCAGGGCAGGGTTTGGGGTACCCTTCTCTTCAAATTCTAGTTGTTCTTCCTACACTTGTTATCCTCTGATGTTGAAACTTTAAAAATTATTCAGTTATTTATTTTTCTCCACCCGTTCTGTCTCTTGGAGTAACAGGTTACTTTCTGCTGCTGAAAATAGACATTCTTTTTTATTCCACTGAGGTTTCTGTCTTTCAAGCTTTAAGAGGCCACTCTGTACCACTTGATACTGGGATTTGGCAACCAGAACAAATCTTGCATCAGAGAGATGAACTGTTTCTTCTCAGCAGGAAAGAGTTAAGCAGGGGGCAAAAGGGAAACTAGACTGCCTTTCTGTTCCTTCTAAGTGAGGCCTTCTCAGTGTGGTTTCCTTGTTTTGTTTGAAGATACACCCAAGAGCAGTAAACACTCTCAACTTCAAGAGTAACTACAAAGTCCAAAACAGGACAGAATGAGTTTTCAGACTGTCAACCACATTGGATTTTTCAAGTGAATACTCTCCTCCATTAGATAAATAATTAACAAGGAATCTTGCTATGGTTTGAATGTCTCCCTCTCAAAATTCAGGTGTTGAAACTTAATGGCCAACGTGATGGTTTAAAGAGATGGGGCCTTTAGAGGGTGATTAGGCTATGAAGGCTCCTCTTTCATCAATGGAATTAAGGCCCTTATAAAAGAGGTTTCATGCAGTGTTTGGCTAATTTGTCCTTCCACCTTCTGCCCTGGGAGGACACAGCATTCCTCCCTTCTGGAGGGTGCAGCAACGAGGCAACATTCTTGGTAGCAGAGAGCAGCCCTCACTAGACAACCAAACCTGTTGGTGCCTTGATCTTGGACATCCCATCCTTCAGAACTGTAAGAAATAATTTTCGGTTCTTTATAAATTACCCAATACTAACAGGCTAAGACAGAAATTGGTACCAGAGCAGTGGGTTGTTACAAAAAATACCTAACACTGTAGAATTCGCTTTGGAACTGGGTAATGGGTAGAGGCTGGAACACTTTTGAAGGAAATGCTGGAAAAAGTCTTGATTTCTGTGAATGAAGTGTTAAGGGCAATTCTGGTGAGGATTTGGAGGAAGAGATAAATTGTATGGAAAGCTTGATTCTTCTTAGAAATTACTTAAGTGGTTGTGAACAGAACGACCACACTGATAAAAATATGTACACTTTGAGGAAGTCTTAGATGGAAATGAGGAACAAAGTTGGAAAAGAAGCCATTCTTGTTATAAATTGGCAAAGAACTTGGTTGAATTATGTCCATGTTCTAGGACCCTGTGGAAGGTAGAATTTGTGAGCAATGAATGAGGATTTTTGGTGGAAGAAATCTCTGAGCAGCAAAGCATTCAGGGTGCTGCATGGCTTTTCTTAACTGCTTATGGTAACATGAAAAATGTGAGAAATGGCTTAAAGACATAATTTATTTTAAAAAACAAGGGAAACAGAACATATAGATTTGTAAAATTCTTAGTCTGGCCATATGAAGAATGAAAAAGCATGTTTAGGAGAGAAAACCAAGAGTGTGACATAAATATCTTTTGATAGGCAGGTTTGTAGGGATAGAAGGAAGCCAGATGCTATTCATCAAGATTATGGGAGAATGACCCCAAAGGCATTTTGGAGATCTTCAAGGCTGTCATGCCCATTACAGGCCCAGAGTGCCAGGGCCTTGAGGGTTGAACTGGTTTCAAAGGATAGGCCCAGGACGCTGGTGCAGTCCAGGTCATCTGTGAGATCACAGGTCTTGCCTCCTGGGGCTGACTCAAATCTCTACTTCCCATATTTTAGTGCAGGACTCTTTGGTCTTCCCAGTTGTGGCTCAGGTTGGCCAAGGTGTGGCTTGGCCTACTGCTCTGGAAGATGCAAGCCATAAATCTTGGTAGTAAACACATAGTGCCAACCTTGCAGGCTCTCAGAGTGCAAGAAGTATGGAGGCATGGCTACGTCCATTTAGATTTCAAAGGATGTCTTGGATAGCCTCAGGACCCAGGCAGAGACTTGCCGCAGGGGCAGGGCCCCTGTAGAGAGTCCACACTGGAACAATACCCAGTGAAACTGTGGGGTCTGGGCCACCACAGAGAGTCCTTACTAGGGCAACACTCAGGAAAACTGTGGAGTCAGGGCCACCACAAAAATCCCCCACTAGCATAATGCTTAGTGGGGCTTTGGGCTATGGCCACCCTTGACACCCCAGACCTGTAAAGCCACCAGAATGCAATGCCAATCTGGGAGAGCTGCAGTCATACTGACTCCAACCTGTGAGAGCTGTGGCATGGGTTGCACCCAGTTAAGCCATGAAGGTGGAATCCACTTGGGCCATAGGGGCCCACCCCCCACCCCCATGTGTCTGGGAGTTGGAACATGGAGTCAAAGATTATTCTCAAGACTTACTTAATGTTGTTTGTTTTGTTGGACTTTGGACTTACTTTGGATCTGTTACCTCTTTCTTCTTGCCTGTTTCTCACTCTTGGGATAGAAACTTGTATCTTGTGCATATTTCGCCATTGTATTTAACACATGATTTGTTTGATTTCACAGATTGATGTGATGATATTAAGATGTGAGGACCTTAAGAGGTAATTAGGTCACAAGGGCTTCTTCTTTGTGAACGATATTAAGGCTCTTATAAAAGAGGCTTCATACAGTCTTCAGCTAGCTTGCTATTCTGTATTCTGTCATGTGAAGACATAGTGTTCCTCCTCTTGGGAGGATGCAGCAATATGGCATCATCCTGAAAGCAGAGACAGGCTTCTCCAGACAACCATAACTGCTGATACCTTGATCTTGGACATCCCAGCCTCCAGAACTGTGGGAAATATATTCCTCTCTTTATAAATTACCCAGTCATAGGTATTCTGTTATAGCAGCACAAATGGACTATAGGCCTTCAACACCAACATTGGCATGGCATGTGTTTGTTCAGTCTACATGAGGGCTTTGACTTAAATTAGTGGCAGGATATCTCTATATCTTGCCTTGGACTTAATTCAATCAAAAAGGAGATCTGCTTCAAATGTAAACTTGAGGTATTGGGGAATTGTCAGCTCTACTCTCTCAAAGACCTAAGAAAGGGTAGTCAGATGGCTTTTGAATGTCAAATGGAATGAGCTGATGGCTTTAGAAATGTATTGATACCTCTGGGATTCTGAAGTAAATCTCAATAATCTTGGTTTTCATCTGTAAAATGAAGGGTTGAACTAAGTTCTTAATCTTGCTTGCTTATTGGAATCTCCTTGGGAAATTTAAGAAATCACTGCTCCCAGGCCCCACTCACAGCAATTCTGATTCAGTTGGCATGAGGTAGGGCCAGGTATTGGCATTTTTTAAATGTTTTCTGCTATGTGCAGCCTAGGTTGAGAATTGCTGGTCTAAGAGATCTCTAAGGCCTTTTCTGGCTAAATACGCTATCATTCTCTGATTCTATGGAATAATGTGTTAAATTGTGGTATGTTTTATTTGGTGAGGCTGGAAGGTTATAGTGTAGAATTGAGAAAAGGAAAAAAATAAACATCTGTATGTATCTGGCCTTTAAGAATCTGTCAGATATTTTCTCATTTTGGAAGGAGGCAGAGAGGTGAGTTAGTTCCCAGAATGACTATTGGTCAGTCAGATCTTGAGTATTCCTAAATGGTATAGGTCAAATGGGGCCTTTATTCTTACAAAAGGAGGGTTTTACGAGAATAACACCTACAAGGTGAAGTCAGTATTAGGCTGATGGCAGGGTGTGAAGAAAGGCAGCGGAGGCTAGAAAACTGGCCTAACTAAACAGGACTGATTAAAGAGGTTAAAGTGGACTCTAGGAGGAAACATAAGCCAATCAAATTAGCAGATGAAACAAAGATGTCATGTATCCTCTGAAACAGTTTTCTATTAGGCATGTTTTAAAGAAGACTCATTGTCTAGTTTCTGTTTAAAATAAATCAAATTTTCATAAAAATTATCATTGGAAGACCTGGAATTTCCAGATAATGCGCCTGGAGTAGCAGATACCTAATAGCAAAAGATGGGTTTCCCTAGGACATGCCATCACATTGTACAGCATTCACACAAATTCACACTTTTATTGTACACAGATGCATAACCTTTGAAATTGTATGGGAAAGTCAGCCCTTATTTCACAGATAGCCTTTGAAATGTGAAAGGAAATCCAGATGAGCTGACTTCCAGGCAGAAAGAACTGTGAATGGCAGATGCAGTGGGAACATGTCATGATCTGCTCTAATAGCTATAGTCTGGGTGAGATGGGGTGTGGTGGGCGGAAGTGTAACCCTGACACATTCAGAGAGAACCCACTGAACTCATCTCCCCTCTTCATTTTCTAACTCCTTCTTCCTCTTTGCTTCTCCCTATGTTGTCCTCTTTGTCTCATCGTTCTCTCTCTTCATTCATCTCTCTTTCCTAGAGCATTTTTTCTATCTTCTTACCTTCTGCATCCCTTGTAGCTCTCTCCCCGCCCCCTTCCGTCAACCATGTTTTCTTTTTAATCACAGAATTGCAGATCATCAGAGCTAAAAAAAAATTATCTAGTAAGTCCAGAAATCATCTAGTAAGTCCTAAGAAGTCATCTAATAAATCCAGCTTTGTCAGTGAGGAAACTGAGGCTCAGGCAGATTAAGTGGCTTGTCTAAGGCCACCCTTGAGTTTGAAGCAGAGCCACGTCTAGAATCTAGTGCTCTCTCCCCTTAGTTAATACACTATGGCTTTGGTTTAACACTGATGGACTTTAAATTACTTCTAAAAAGTTTAGTGAATAGCGTTTGATGTTTCTTGCTCTTAATTAAAAAGTGAGTGATGAGTGAAGTACTTTATCATTCTCTCTTAAAAGAAAAAAGCAAAACAAATAGTGCATGTGTGGTGAAGATAAAACTTGCCCATTTCCTCCCTTTTCCTCATTATTCATGAAGTAGAATGCACAGAGACTCAATAAAAATTTGCTTACAAAATTTGTGAGAATTATTTAAATCTTAAAACAAACACACACAAATCCCCCAAACCAAAGAAATCCCAACAAGAGGAAAGAGCAACAAAGTGGGAGATGGAAGACCTTGGGTCAGTTTGTGGCTTTGTTACTACCTAGTTTTCTAACCTTGAGAAAGTCACTTAATCTCTTAAGTCTTCGGATTCTTTATCAAAATATGAATGGATTGGGTTAGTGATACCTATGACCCTTTTCAGCTCTCGTATTTGTTGATTTGGCAGGAAAAAGATCTGCTTAGCTGCTCGTGGCAGTTAATAAGCCAGACAGAAGGCTAGCCCACGTTTGCAATAGGGTTGGCTCTAGGAAGGGGGTATCAGTTACCAGGCACCAGGACTGCAAGTTCTGATGTTCAGTTTGTGTACTTCAAAAAGGAACTACATCTAAGAGTGTAATATTCACATTGCAAACATATGTCAACTGATGTGTGAGCGGTATAAAGTGAGCACAGAGATTCTGGCTTCCCAACCTTGTTCTGGAATGAGGTGGTGGAAGATCCTTCTCATATCTGCATCTATAGTGGCACTCCCAGCTATGCACATACACGATCACTGGTAAACCCATGTGTAGCTGGGTATGTGCTATCTTGACTATGCTCCAGAAGTTTCTTGAGGTTGCTTTCCTCTCCTGCCTAATATTCTCAGAGGCCCAATTTCGACTTCTCACTCCCACTCCTAAAGCCTGATTCCAAAGCTGACAAAGAGGCTTCACCAGGAAGATAGAGTTTGGTGATATGCAGAGCATCCATGCTGCTAGTGGAATGTGCTCCCTGGTGTCTGGGGGATGTGTCCATAAATGAGAGTATGGTACGTGTATGTATACAGCCAGGGTGTGCTGCCTAACATCACAGGGCTGCCACAGGCTGTGTGATAATATACTTGCAAAGTTAAGGTTTTTCAAATTTGAGAGAAAATACCCCTTGAAACTAGCACAAAGGTGCCATAGTGGCCAGCAGTGACCATGGGCCCAGTAACATAGCTGCAAGGTGTGGAGAAGGCTTCCCTGACTGAGAGCAGATTTTGATGAAAGAAACCGAGAAGTAAGTGAAGAGAGTATGAGGAGAGTACCACAAATATGAGGAAAAGGCAAAGGCTGGGTTGGTGGGTCACAGACTTTCACATGTATTAGAGTTACAGGGAAGACTTGTTAAAACAGAGATTGCTGGACCTCATCCTACGATTTCTGATTTTCTAAGTGCTGGGTGGGGCTTGAGAATTGGCCTTTCTAACCAGTTTCCAGGTGATGCTAATGCAGCTGGTCCAGGGACCACACTTGGAGATTTACTGGATCAAATGCTTTGACCATTCAGCTGCAGGCAGGCACTGATTCCTGGACTACCCTTCTGAACTCTCTGGGCACTGAGCCTGGCCAGTGAAGTTTTTTTCTTCAGCTGCTGAAGGTCTCTGAGGGCCATTTCCTAGTTAAAGGGCTTTGAGCTCCTTGGCTAGTAAATGCTAATACAAAGTATTGGCAAGTAACTCAGACGCCTGCAGCTTCCATTAGCCTTTGCCTCTGGCAGGTTTCCAGATGCAGTGCCATAGCTGGATATATTCTTTAAGAGAGTGGTTACACTCTCTTATTTTTGGAATTTGACTGCACAGAGCTCTCTGCTTTATTATCTCTACTTGATGACAAGTTGGTGCAGCCTGAAATGGAATCTTCAGGCTATAGGTAATGGATGTGAAAGCACTTTGAAGAGTAGAGAGCATTGTGCAAATGTAAGGCATTATTACTATTATGGAGAAAAAAGAATCTATATATTTGTATTGTTTTTAAAAAAAAATTGGGTTGGACAGAAACTAAATAGGGCTTGATGACCGATGAATCCTTAAGGCTATGCACATAGAGGAAAATTATCAGGCGCTGGTGTTGAAGTGAAACAATAAAATAATTGTTGTTTTTAACTTGACAAAAGCCTTAAAATAGCAGTTTTTTACTTAATAAGTCAGAAATAGACTTTCGGAAGACTCTAGATTACTCACATTACTATGGTAGTACATTGAGTGTTCAAATAAAAAAAGAGTTTAATCTAGATTTAAGCCAATTGGTTTATCACTAAAGCATAAGACATCCCCCCCCACACACAAGTGGCCTGTCCCACAAGAGAAAAATGGATCAAGGTAAATGCAGGAAACATTTGCCGCACTACATCTCCCACCCTACATTTCCCTCCACAGACGCCTCAAGGCAGTGGGAATTGCAACCACTGACCAACACCATTAATCGCGGAGAACCTGGTGCTACATCACTTAGCTATGAAAAAGTGAAATGACCTAGCACTTTCTGCAGTTAGTTAAGAGGCTTTGTAAAGAGTGGTATCATTCCTTTTCTGGAGTCTACATACTTGCAATTGTTTCCCTGTCTTGAGTAACTGTAATTTTAAAATTTAACTTCTGTGCATGACCTCATTTCAGCTCAGAATGCAGAATGTCTGTGAGGTGGAGGGTGGGAGAGAAGGAAAATGTCTATTTGGATTGGTGGTATAGCTATAAACCCTTTATGTGGAAGGGACATTGTTCTAAAACTGCTGGCAACTAAGTTTCATCACTACTCATTTTCTTTTTTTCTTTCTAGGGTGATTGGGTGTGGCTGAAAAAGCTCCCCTCTGGAGATTTTGGAGACGTAAAGTCCATCAAATCAAATGCAAGTGATGTGTTCGAAATGGTATGAGAAACCTTCATTTATGTAAATTCCCACTAAAATCAATCTGTTCGCCAAAGTAACTAACATCAGAGCTGTTTAGGAAGATGCCTTAACAAATCAGTGCAGGGCAACTGCAGGGTTGTTACTGGCTTGGCATGATCACATCATGCAATGGCAAAGATATGTGCTCTGGAGTCAAAGAGATATGAAGCACTCAAATCTCAGTTCTACCACTTAAGAGCTGTATTAACTTGGGCAAGTCATATAAATTCCCTCAGCCTTAGTTTCCTTATTTGTAAAAGGGTTATATTCATGTCGATCCTCCAGGTTGGATGAAGATTTCAAGAGACAATACATGTAAACCATCTTGCACATTTCCTGGTGCACAGCTTCTTTACCAAGTGGTAGCTATTATGACTACTATCAAGTAAATATCCCATAATCATTTCAAATCTTAATTTTCCAGTCACCTGGTAATTTCTATTTAAAAAGTGGTTTTTTTCCTAATCCCACTAATTATGTTCAAGGAGTCCTTGGGTGGTTTCCTTAAGAAAGCAGCCTGTAGATAAGGCAGGGATATTGATGATCCTTCCTAAATCATTTTAAAATCTTGGCTCCTCCTTGAACTGAGTCCACACAAGACTTATGAATGCTGTCTTGGTCTCCTTCAGACTCTTGAAACTGGGTTTTAAAAGACAATTATAAATTGCTCTACTTTTATGGAGCAGGCAATTTCAAATCATTCCAACAAATCTGAATGAGGCAAGCACTGAACAAGTGAGAAAACAGAGGAAATGAAAGATATGTGGCCTGTGGAAGATAGGACATGCGAGGTCAGGATGAGATGTCATGATTTGATATTTTTCTTACATGTGATTGTAATGCCTGGAGATGAAGGCAAGATAATAAGACATTAGTCCAGAAGGGGGATCAAGGTTAGAAATAAAATAGACAATTCTACACTGGTTTGGTAATCCAGGATGCTGAACAGAAATCTAGATCTAAATTATAGAGCCAAAATAGACCAAACCTGGGACAGCTGATACACTAAAAGTATGGAGTTAATCAGATAGGCATTGGTCCAAGGTAGAGTGTATTAATGACATCTTTTTTTGGGGTAGCTTTTAATTTTGACATAATTTCAAATCTACAGAAAAGCTTCAAGAATAATTCAAAGATTCAGCAATTCTTTACATTTTGCCTAGTTGTTTTCTATTATCTATTGATATATTTATCTACATTATTTTTCTAAGCCTTTTGAGAGTAAGTTGTAGACCCTGTGCCCTTTTACCTCTAAATACATCAGTGTGTATTTCCTAAAAACGCTGCAGTATAATGATCAAAATCAGAAAATGTAACATTGCTACAATTCTTTTATCTAAACTACTTCCCATATTCTAATTTTACTAATGGTCTTGTATGATACAGTTTATATTCCCCCAGGTCAGTTTCCAATCCAGACTCACACATTTAGTTGGCTGTGATATCTGTTTAGTTCCTTTTAATCTGTAACAATTTCTCAGACTTTCTTTGTTTTTTTATCTCGATATTTTTTAAGAATTCAGATCAATTATTTGATGAACTGTCCCTCAATCTGAGTTTGCCTGTGTCCCTCAAGATTAATTTAGACTATGCATCTTCAGCCAGATTACTACAGAAGTTACGTGTCTTTTTCAGTGCACTTTATGAGGAGGCACTTTATCAGGATGATATTGATCATCCCATTATTGGTTATGTTAACTTGACTACTTAATTTAGGTGGTGTCTGCCAAGTTCCTCTACTGGAGAGTTACCGTTTTTCTCTCATTTTAATTAATATATAATTTTGGGAGAGATACTTTGAATCTATGTAAATATCCTGTTCTTCATCAACGTTTTACCCAATAATTTTGGCATACATGATAAATATCGTATTCCATCATTCTTTCTACATTTACTAGTTGAGATTTTATTGTAAGAAATAATCTTCTCTTCCTCATTCATTCATTTATACTGATATAAATTCATACTAAACTCTCTAATTCTAATCCAGTGACACAGGGTTAATTCTTTTTTTTTTAACTTTTCCATATTTGTAATTTTCTTCTCCGACAGTGAAAAATTGCCCTCCCATTATCCTCATGACATCTCTTTATGTGTTCCCTTCGCTGACTTGTGTGATGATGTCAGGTACAGAGTGTAACTCAAATTTAGAGAGAAAGCCAGGATTTTCTAGAATTTGCCATGTAGAAGTGCTCTAATGCTTTTTAGTTGAAGGCTTTTATGAAGCTGGAAGTGGATCTGATCATATTATCACTATGAGTCCAGCACTGCCTTGACTACTTATGTGTATTTATGACCTTAAAACATTAGGGCTGGGTACCAGGATCCAGATGGAAAGTAAATCCTCGTGAGCCAGATACAGAAAGGAGCAGTGCATAATGGGATGGATGTCCTTGAAAAACAAATAGCCAGAGTCAGAAGGCCACAGAACTGATAATTTTGAACATGTTTTAAGATCACAACTTCTGCAAAAGCATGTGCATGAAAATTAGGCTGTATCTCTTAGCCTCATGTTCTTCCCCATAATGTGGAACAGATTGGCATATTCCCTGTATTCCTTTAAATGCAAATGGAAAGTATCCTGAAGTTCTTTTTGGAAAATTCTCAGTTGTTAGAGATTCTCCTTCTTTAAAAAAATGTGAAGAGGAAGAAACTGCAGTTGCTGTGGAACAAAGTAAAAAAAATGGGGGCCATTCTCAAGCCTCTATTGAAAGTATTATCTTCTCTGGAGCCATTTCTTCTCAGTGGTGGCTGTTATTATGCCTCAGTACCTCAAGATCATGATCATGTGGTGAAATTGTACCCCTTGCTTACTGATGACATTTCCAAAACAATGATTCTCTTGTCTTTGTTAAACACACACTCACAAGCTTTTGAGGCGAATGCCACTCTGTTTTAGCATCTTCTGCACCTCCTGTTACTTCCATCTACTCCTCCTGTTCACGACCCCTAATTTACTGAATATTTTAAAATATGGATCACGGTCATCCTCTCTACTCCAAGACCTGATGTTATGCTGGTGACATCAATTAGACATGGACTGTGGACAACTATGTATTTTAACTATTTCATTCTTTGCTGTATCATCTTAATAATCTTCTCTTCCATTCTAGTTTGGCCAAATACTGCTACCATTATATTAATACCTTGTGCTTTTCCATCATCTATAACTGCTACTGAAAATGCTTCACCTCCAAAATTATAAATTCATCACACTCTCTGAATTCAACCTCCTTTTATCCCAACCATGCCCATATCTGACTATATCAGGTCTTCCAGTCTACTGACCTCTGCTTTCTCCAAACTCACAAGTCCCTGTTTTGTTTACTTTACTGTCCAATTCAGATTCTATAATCTATCATTTGAACATGTTCTTATTAATATTTCTGTCTTTTTGGTCAGACACACTTGCAAAACTCTAGTTCTGTATGATCCCAACTCTTACCTTTCTTTATGCTTGCACTTGAACAGCCAAATATTATAGCAGAAAGTTATGCAACAAAGTATATTGTTTCCACTATAAATTCATGGTTTCTTATCTTTAAATGTCCCTTACCACTACCTCATAATTCCATTATACTTCATTGGTTAATTCACTTTTTATAAACCGTACACCAAACCTTCTCCATTCTCCTTGAAGCTTCAATGTCCTTCTCTTTTTCTATTTTTATTATTACTATCCTGGCCCAAGCTACCATCATCTCCCACTAGAGCTACTGTGATTATCTTATTTTGTTTTCATAGACTTAATTAAAAAAAAATTATTTCCATAGTTTTTTTTTTTTTGGGGGGGGGGAACGGTGGTATTTGGTTACATGAGTAAGTTCTTTGTGGCAATTTGTGAGATTTTGATGCACCCATCACCTAAACAGTGTACACTGAATCCAGTTTGTAGTTGTTTATCTCTTGCCCCCCCCACACTTTCCCCCGAGCCCCCAGAATCCTTTGTATCATTCTTATGCCTTTGCATCCTCATAACTTAGTTCCCGCTTATAAGTGAGAACATATGATGTTTGGTTTTCCATTCCTGAGGTACTTCACTTAGAATAATAGTCTCTAGTTCCATCCAGGTTACTGTGAATGCCATTAATTCATTCCTTTTTATGGCTGAGTAGTATTCCATCATGTATATAAAATATATGTATGATGTGATTATACATATATAGCATGTGTA
The DNA here is from genome assembly GCF_009761245.1 of Sapajus apella. Taxonomy (NCBI): domain Eukaryota; kingdom Metazoa; phylum Chordata; class Mammalia; order Primates; family Cebidae; genus Sapajus; species Sapajus apella. Next base: position 5,934,243 of record NW_022437013.1, read on the forward strand.
TATATATATATATATATATATATATATCAATTTCTTTATCTACTTTTTGACTGATGGGCATTTGGGCTGGTTCCATATTTTTGCAATTGCAAATTGTGCTGCTATAAACATGTGTGTACAAGTATCTTTAGTATCATAACTTCTTTTCCTCTGGGTAGATACCCAATAGTGGGATTGAAAGCTGAATCAAATGGTAGTTCTACTCTTAGTTCTTTAAGAAATCTCCACACTGTTTTCCATAGTGGTTGTACTAGTTTACATTCCCACTAGTAGTGTAGAAGTGTTCCCTGTTCGGCTGGGTGTGGTGGCTCATGCCTGTAATCCCAGCACTTTGGGAGGCTGAGACTGGTGGATCACCTGAGGTCAGGAGTTTGAGACCAGCCTGGCCAACGTGGTGAAACCCTGTCTCTACTAAAAATACAAAAATTAGCTGGGCCTGGTGGTGGGCTCCTGTAATCCCAGCTGCTTAGGAGGCGGAGGCAGGAGAATCACTTGAACCTTGGAGATAGAGGTTGCACTGAGCTGAAATCGCGCCGTTACACTCCAGCCTGGGCAACAAGAGTGAAACTCCGTCTCAAAAATAAATAAATAAATAAAAGTGTTCCTTGTTCACTGTATCCATTACAACATCTAGACTTAAGTTTTTGGAATGCTTTTTCGTTCACAGGAAAATTGAGCAGAAAGCACAGAGAGTTCCCATGTATCTCCTTTCCCCACCCATGCATAGCCTCCCTAACTTAACAGTAGCTCACTGATTATAATCATAAACTTACACTGACACATCATTATCACACAAAGTCCATAGATTACATTAGAGTAAACTCTTGGTTTTATACATCTTGCGAGTTTTGACAAATTTATAATGGCATGTATTCACCGATATAGCAACATACAGAATAGTTGCAGTCCCCTAAAAATCCTCTGTGCTCCACCTGTTCACACCTCTCTCCCACTAACCCCTGACACTTTGCAATTGTCTTTTGACTACTCTAATCACATCCACTCTCAAATCCATTTTTCACATTGCAAACTACTCTTTTCAAAATTGAATCTGATTTTACTACTCTTCTGCTTAAATCTCTTTAATAGATTCCTATTGTTCTTTCCTTCGTGTGGAGATTTCAAATTATAGATTCAGTTTCTTTACTAGATATTAGACTATTCGAACTTTCTATTTCTTCTGTGGCAGTTTTGGTAAGTTATGGCTTTAAAGGAAGTTGTTCATTTCATGTATGTTATCAAACTTATTGGCATAAAGTTGTATATAATATGCTCAAGCTATCTTTTAGATATCCTTAGGATCTGTAATGATGTTCCCCTTTTCATTCCTGATACTGATAATTTATGTTTTTTTTTCTTAATCAGCTTTGCTAGAAGATTATTAATTCTATTAATCTTTTCCAAATATCAACTTTAGACTTTGTTGATTGTTCTCTATTGTATACCTGTTTTCTGTCTCATTGATTTATATTCTTATCTCATTATTTCCTTCCTTCTACTTACTTTGTATTTAATTTGTTGCTCTTTTTCTAGTTTTCTGAGTTGGAAGCTTTGATAGTTGATTTTAACCTTTCTTATTTTCTAATTTAGTCACCTATAGCTAGAAAATCTCCTCTAAACACTGCTTTGGCTACATCCCAGAAATTTTTTCTTTTCTTTTAAAACAAATTTTGTAATCCCAGCACTTTGGTAGGCTGAGGTAGGATGATAGCTTGAGCCCAAGAGTTCAAGACCAGCCTGGGCAACATAAGGAGACCCCATCACTACCAAAAAAAAAAAAAAAAAAAAAGGAAAAGAAGAAACATATGCAAGATAAACAAAATAGCATAACATCTATGTATCCAAAACTCACCTTCAACAATCATTATTATTCTATATTTTTTCATCTATACCTTCACTCATTTCTCGCATCTCTAATTTGGTGGTGGTTATTATTTAATTCCATATTTTTGAGGTACAGTTACACATGTTGAAATGCTCATATCATTTCTGTATAATTTTGATAAAAGGACATACCCATACAAGCTAGACTTCTACCATGATATAAAATAGGGATTAGCAAACTATGGCCCATAGCCTGTTTTTACAGACTGGAGGCAAAGAATATTTTTTACATTTTAAAAGGGTTATGAAAAAATAAGACAACAACAGAAATCATGTATTATCTGCAAAACCCAAGTTATTTATTATCTGTACTTTTATAGAAAAAGATTGCTGACCCCTGATATAAAACATTCCCTTCTTGCCAAAAAGTTCACTTGTGTCTCTTAGTAAATTTGTGTTCACACAAAACCAGAGGCAACCAGAGTTCTGTTTTACTGTTTGTTTGTTTAACTTGCATTAATTTTGCTTGTTTTAAAACATCATATAAATGGAAGCAGACAACAGAAAGATTGTGATATTCACCCATGTATAAGTAGCTTATTTTTTTTTTATTGCTAAGTAGTGGTCCATTGCATAAATATAGCATGATTTAATTATTCATTTTCCTGCTGATGGACATTTGGGTTGATTGCAATTTTGGCTATTGTCAATAAAAGTGCAACAGATATTCTTGAACCAGTCTTTTTATGGACACATATTTGAATTTCTCTCGGGAATTTCTCCTAGAAATACCAGGAAAAGAATTTCTAGGTTCTTTTAAGTGTACACAAAGAATAGTGTACACTTTGTGTTCTTTAAGTGTACACAAAGAATAGTGTACACTTAACTCTATAAAACACTGTGAAATTTTTTCTCATTTTACTTTCCTGTACACAAGTTATGAGAATTCCCTTTGGTCTACATCATTGCCAATATTTGATGTTGTTAGATAACTTAATTTTAGTCATTCTAGTGAGCTGATGAGGCTATGTCATAGTGTTTTTTATTTTTAATTGTGCAAAAAACACATAACATTTACCACCTTAAAGTGAGTATATGCTATATAAGTAGAATCATACAGTATTTGTCATTTTGTGACTCACTCATTTCACTTAGCATAATGTTTCATTGTGTTTATAAAATATGTTTTCTATTCAGGTATAATTAACATAAAATAAAATGTACACATCCTAGATGTTCTATTCAATGAATTTTGACAATTGCATATATCTATGTAAACATTCTCCAAAAAAGTTACTAATATGTTTATTACACCAGAAAGTTCATTTGTGCTCCATTTCAGTAATTCCTCTTATCCCTTAGGCAATCACTATTCTGATATCTAATAAAATAAATTAGTATTTTTTTCTGTTCTTTGATTTTGTGTAAATGGAATGATACAGTATCTTGTGCCTGTCTTATTTCTGTCAGTGCAGTGCGTTTTAAGATTAACTTACGGTTTTGCATATACCTGTAGTTCACTTTTTAAATTGCCTAGTAGTATTTTGTTTTATGATCATATCACAATTTGTTTGTCATTCTCCTGTTGAACATTTGTCTTGATGCTAATTTTTTGGAAGATTTTTTTTTTTTTTTTTTTTTTTTACAATTTTATGGATAAGGCAACTATAACCATTTTTCATTACGGTAAAAAAACAACATAACATAAAATTTACCATCTTAACAATTTTTTTTTCTGGTCATGCCTCTCTTTTTTTTTATTGTACTTTAGGTTCTGGGGTACATGTGCAGATCATACAGGACTGTTGCATAGGTACATACATGGCAAGGTGGTTTGCTGCCTCTATCCCCTGTCACCTATATCTGGCATTTCTCCCCATGTTATCCCTCCCCAACCTCCCCATCCCCCCGCTGTGCCTCCCCTGGCCCCCTCAACATACCCCAGTATGTGATGCTCCCCTCCCTGTGTTCATGTGTTCTCATTGTTCAACACCCGCCTATGAGTGAGAACATGTGGTGTTTGATATTCTGTTCTTGCGTCAGTTTGCTGAGAATGATGGTTTCCAGATTCATCCATGTCCCTGCAAAGGACATGAACTCATCATTTTTTATGGCTGCATAGTATTCCATGATGTATATGTGCCACATTTTCCTTGTCTAGTCTATCATTAATGGGCATTTGGGTTGATTCCAGGTCTTTGCTATTGTAAACAGTGCTGCAATGAACATACATGTGCATGTGTCTTTATAATAGAATGATTTATAATCCTTTGGATATATACCCAGCAATGGGATTGATGGGTCAAATGGAATTTCTATTTCTAGGTCCTTGAGGAATGGCCACACTGTCTTCCACAATGGTTGAACTAATTTACACTCCCACCAACAGTGCAAAGTGTTCCTATTTCTCCACATCCTCTCTAGCATCTAGCATCTGTTGTCTTCAGATTTTTTAATGACCGCCATTCTAACTGGCATGAGATGGTATCTCAATGTGGTTTTAATTTGCATTTCTCTAGTGACCAGTGATGATGAGCATTTTTTGAATGTTTGTTGGCCTCACATATGTCTTCTTTCGAAATGTGTCTGTTCATATCCTTCACCCACTTTTGAATCGTTTTTTTCTTGTAAATATGTTTTAGTTCTTTGTAGATTCTGGATATTAGCTCTTTGTCAGATGGGTAGATTACAAAAATGTTTTCCCATTCTGTTGGTTACCAGTTCACTCTAATGATTGTTTCTTTTGCTGTACCGAAGCTCTGGAGTTTAATTAGAACCCATGTGTCTGTTTTGGCTTTTGTTGCCAATGCTTTTGGTGTTTTAGTCATGAAGTCCTTGCCTATGCCTATGTCCTGAATGGTTTTGCCTACGTTTTCTTCTAGGGTTCTTATGGTGTTAGGTCTTATGTTTAAGTCTTTAATCCATCTGGAGTTAATTTTAGTGTAAGGTATCAGGAAGGGGTCCAGTTTCTGCTTTCTGCACATGACTAGCCAGTTTTCTCAACACCATTTATTAAATAGGGAATCCTTTCCCTGTCGCTTGTTTTTGTCAGGTTTGTCAAAGATCAGATGGTTGTAGATGTGTGGCATTGCCTCCAAGGCCTCTGTTCTGTTCCATTGGTCTATATCTCTGTTTTGGTGCCAGTACCATGCTGTTTTGATTACTGTAGCCTTATAGTATAGTTGAAGTCAGATACTGTTATGCCTCCAGCTTTGTTCCTTTTGCTTAGGATTGTCTTGGCTATTTGGGCTCTCTTTTGGTTACATATGAAATTTAAGGTGTTTTTTTTTTCCATTTCTGTGAAGAAGATCATTGGTAGCTTGATGGGGATAGCATTGAATCTACGATACAAAATAAATGTGCAGAAATCACAAGCATTCCTATACACCAATAACAGACTAACAAAGAGCCAAATCAAGAGTGAACTCCCATTCACAATGCTACAAAGAGAATAAAATACCTAGGAATACAACTAACAAAGGATGTAAAGGACCTCTTCAAGGAGAGCTACAAACCACTGCTCAAGGAAATAAAAGAGGACACAAACAGATGGAAAAACATTCCATGCTCATGTTTAGAAAGAATCAATATCGTGAAAATGGCCATACTGCGTAAAGTAATTTATAGATTTCATCTTAACCATTTTTAAGTACACATTTCATCAGTGTTAAGCATATTCACATTGTTGTGAAACATATCTGTATCTCCAGAACTTTTTCATCTTGCAAATCTGAAGCTTTTTCATCTTGGAAATGTGATCTTGCCAATCTCTCCTCTTCTATTTCCATCAGCACCTGGTAACTACCACTCTACTTTCTGTTCCTATGAATTTGACTACTTTAGATATGTAAGTGTAACAATATAGTATTTGTGTTTTTGTGACTGTCTTATTTCACTTAGCATAATGTGCTCAGGTTCATTCATGTTGTAGCATGTAACAGGATTTCCTTCATTTTTAAGGCTAATGGTCCATTGTACATTATCCATTTGTTCATTGATAAATGTTTGGGTTACATCCACCTCTTGGCTAACATGAATAGTGCTGCTAGGAACATGGGTATAGAAATACCTCTTTGATACTCTGCTATTAATTCTTTTGTATATATAACTGGAAGTTAGATGGCTGGCTAATATGATGGTTCCATTTGTAATATTTTCTATATACTTCCATACTGTTTTCCATAGCAGTTGCACCATTTTACAATCCCACCAACAGTGCACAAGTGTTCCAATTTATCCACATCTTTGACAACACTTATTTCCTGTAGCCATCATAATGAGTTTAAGGTGATATCTCTAAGAGGTTTTGATTTGCATTTCTCTATTAATTAGTAGTGTTGGCCATCTTTTCATAGGAAACTATGAAGATTTTTATATATGTCTTTTGTGAACATATATTTTCACTTCTCTTGAGTAGATACATAAGAATAGAACCAGGTCATAGAGTAGTTGTATGTATAACTTTATATGAAACATCCAAACTGTTCTCCAAATCAGTTATGAAATTTTACATTCCCATTGGAAATGTTCCAGTGACTCTAAATTCTTAGCAACATTTGGCTGTTTGATATTTGCCTTTCTAGTGTGCTTGAAATGGCAACTTATAATTTAATTTGCATTTTCCTGATGACAAAGTTTCTGAGCACCCTTTTATGTGTTTACAATTCACTTGTATATCTTCTTGTGTGAAGAGTCTGTTCATGTTTTTGCCCATTCTTAAACACTGGGATTTTTTCTTTTTAATTACAGACATCCTTTATATACCCTGGATAGTCTTTGCTGAACTATTTATTTTGTAATTATTTTTATAAATTTGTGACTCGTCTATGATGTCTTCTGTTGACTTCTCTCCTTGTTTCTCTTTGTTTCTCCCTTTCCCCCTTCCTTCCCTCCTTCCTTCCTTCCCTCCCTCCCTCCCTCCCTCCCTCCCTCCCTCCCTCCCTCCCTCCTTCCTTCCTTCCTTCCTTCCTTCCTTCCTTCCTTCCTTCCTTCCTTCTTTCTGTCTTTCTTTCCTCTTTTTCTTTCCTTTCTTCCTTTTTTTTTGGTGGTCTGTCTAAGAAATCCTTTTCTAGTTCAAGGTTCTGGGTTTAGGCCTATGATCCATTTTGAATTACTTTTCATGTACAGACTGAGACAATGATCAAAGTTCTTTTTTTGCATATAGATACCCAGGGTTCCAGTAACAATTGTCTTTAAAAAGCTTTTCATTGAATTAGTGTTGTAACTTGGTGAAAAATTAAATGACTAAATATGTGTGCATGTAGTTTTGGAGTCTGTGTTCTGTCTCATTCACTCATTAGTGTAACCATAATGCCAATAGCACACTCCCTTGGTTATCGTAACCATAGAGTACATCCTAAAGTCAGGTGGTGTAAGCCTCCAACTTTTTTTTTCAAGATTGTTTTGGACATTGTAAGTCATTTAAATTTTAAGTAAAATTTGAAGTCGGCCTGTCTGTTACTTCTACAAGGCTTTCTGTAATTTTTGATGGGGATTGCAATGAATTTATAGAGACATTTAGGTAAAATGGACATCCTAGCAATACTGAGTCTTCCAGTCCACTAATGTGGTATATGTCACCATTTATTTAAGTTATCTTTATTTTTTCTTATCAACATTTTGATGCTATTATACATGTTCAATAGAAATGGTGAGAGCAGACATCTTTGCCTTGTTCCTGGCCCTAGAGGAAAAGAAACAATCTTGCATGTTCTTCACATGTACCTCAAAACCTAAAATGCAATAAAAAAAAAAGAAATCAATGTTTTATTTTTAAGTTTGATGTTACCTGGAGGTTTTTACATTTCCGAGTTTTTATGATTTATTAATCATAAATAAATTTTATATTTATATTGCTGCCTATTGCAATTATTCTATGATTTTGCTTTTTTATTCTGTTAACTTAGAGATTTATTAAATTTATTACTTAACAAGTAATTCACATAGTTTTTAAAAGAAGTATTAAACACATCTTAATATTCCCAAGATGAATTCCACTTGGTCATCGTATATTATCTTTTTAATATATTGCTAGATGATATTTGCTAATTTTTATTTTTATTGTACTTTAAGTTCTGGGGTACATGTGCAGATATTGCAGGATTGTTGCATAGGTACACATATGCATTGGTGGTTTGCTGACTCCATGTCCCCTGTCACCTACATCAGGCACTGGGAGAAAAGCATGATATTTGCTAATTTTTTAAAAGAATTTTTGCATCTGTGTTTTTAAGAAGAATTAGTCTGTACTTTTAATGTCAGTCAGGGTTATGTTTGGCTTCATAAAACAAGTCTGGAAGTCTTTCTCTTTTTTCTAAAATAATTTGTGTAATACTGATATTATTTATTATTTAAATTTTAAATAAATTTCATCAATAAAATCATTTGGTCTTTGGATTTTCTTTGTGGGATGTTTTTGAAAACAAATTTAATTTCTTTGCTAAATATAGGGCTACTAGGATTATTATTTCATATTGTGCCAAGTTTAATAAGTTGTGCTTTTCAAGAAATGTCAAAATTGTTATTGACTTTACTAGCATAAAGTTTTTATAAATTCCTTTTTCATCTTACTGATATCTGTATGATCTGTAGTGATACCACATCTTTCATTCTAGATATTAATGATTTTTACTTTTTTCTTGATCAGTCTTCTTAGAGATTTATTAATTTTATTACTTTTTTTAAAGAAAAATGTTTCAATCTTGTTAATTTTCTCTACATTTTCTCTATTTTTCTTTTTCTTTTTTTTTTTTTTTTTTTTGAGACAGAGTCTCACTCCGTCACCAGGTGCCAGGCTGGAGTGCAGTGGCGTGACCTCGGCTCACTGCAACCTCTGACTCCCGGGCTCAAGCAGTTCTCCTGCCTCAGCCTCCCAAGTAGCTGGGACTACAGGCACGCACCACCACGCCCAGCTTTTTTTTTTTTTTTTTGTATTTTTAGTAGAGACGGGGTTTCACCATGTTGGCCAGGATTATCTCAATCTCTTGACCTCGTGATCTGCCTGCCTCAGCCTCCCAAAGTGCTGGGATTATAGGAGTGAGCCACCGCGCCTGGCCTTGTCTGTTTTTCTAAATGAACTTTGCCCTTATTGTTATTATTTCCTCCTTTCTGCTTATTTTTGATTTAATTCATTCTTATTTCTCTAGCATCTTAGTGAGAAACAGAGATCCTTGATTTTGAACATTCTTATTTTTCCCTCCCATTTCCAGATGAAGGACTTGCGTCATGAGAATATTAACCCTTTATTGGGTTTCTTCTATGATTCGGGGATGTTTGCCATTGTGACAGAATTCTGTTCCCGGGGGAGCCTAGAAGACATACTGACAAATCAAGATGTGAAACTTGACTGGATGTTTAAATCATCACTCCTGCTGGATCTCATCAAGGTTAATGGGAAGACTGAGGAAATTTTGGATTTTCTCTGTAGATTAGAACTTTAACATTTTGGGATATTTTATATTCCTCAGATCATTGTGATCATTTCACTCCTTACTTTCTGTATTAGTCTGTTTTCATGCTGCTGATAAAGATATACCTGAGACTGAGATGAAAACGAGGTTTAATTGGACTTACGGTTCTACATGGCTAGGGAGGCCTCAGAATCATGGCAGGAGGTGAAAGGCACTTCTTACATGGTAGTGGCAAGAGAAAATGAGGAGGAGGCAAAAGTGGAAACCCCTGACAAACCCACCAGACTTCGTGAGACTTATTAACTATCATGAAAATAGCACGGAAAGGCCAGGCCCCATGATTCAATTACCTCTCCCTGGGTCCCTCCCACAGCACATGCAAATTCTGGGAGATACAATTCAAGTTGAGATTTGGGTGGGGACACAGCCAAATCACATAATTCCACCCTGAACCCTCCAAATCTCATATCCTCACATTTCAAAACCAACCATGCCTTCCCAACAGTCCCTCAAAGTCTGCAGCATTAACCCAAAAGCCCATAGTCCAAAGTCTCATCTGAGACAAGGCAAGTCCCTTCTGCCTATGAGCCTGCAAAATCAAAAGCAAGCTAGTTACTTCCTAGATGCAATGGGGGTACAGGTATTGGGTAAATACAGCTGTTCTAAATTGGAGAAATCGGCCAATACAAAGGAGTTACAGGGCTCATGCAAGTCTGAAATCCACTGGGGCAGTCAAATTTTAAAGCTCCAAAATGATCTCATTTGACTCCAGATCCAGGTCATGCTGATGCAAGAGGTGGGTTCCTGTGGTCTTGGGCAGCTCTGCCCCTATGGCTTTGCAGGGTACAGCCTCCCTCCTGGCTACTTTCACAGGCTGGCATTTTGGCTATGGCTTTTCCAGGTGCCCAATGCAAGCTGTCGGTAGGTCTACCATTCAGGGATCTGGAGAATGGTGGCTCTCTTCTCACAGCTCCTCTAGGCAGTGCCCCAGTAGGGGCTCTGACCTCACATTTTTCTTCCACAGTGCCCTAGCAAAGGTCCTCCATGAGGGCCCTGCCCCTGCAGCAAACTTTTACCTGAGCATCCAGGCATTTCCATACATCTTCTGAAATCTAGGTGGAGGTTCCCAAACCTCAATTACTGACTTCTGTCCACCCTCAGGCTCAACACCACATGGAAGCTGCCAACACTTGGGGATTCAACCCTCTGAAGCCACAGCCCAAGCCTTATGATGGCTCCTTTTAGCCATGGCTAGAGCAGCCGGGACACAGGGCACCAAGTCCCTAGACTGCATACAGCACAGGGACCCTGAGTCCAGCCCATGAAATCACTTTTTCCTCCTGAGCCTTCAGGTCTATGATGGAAAGGGCTGTTAAGAAGGTCTCTGACATGGCCCGGAGACATGTTCCCCATGGTCTTGGAGATTAACATTAAACTCCTTGCTATGTATGCAAATTTCTGCAGCCAGCTTGAATTTCTCCTGAAAAAGTAGATTTTTCTTTTCTACTGCATTGTCAGGCTGCAAATTTTCTAACTTTTATGCTCTGTTTCCCTTTTAAAACAGAATACATTTAACAGCATCAAAATCACTTTTTGAATGCTTTGCTGTTTATAAATTTCTCCTGCCTGATACCCTAAATCATCTCTCTCCAGTTCAAAGTTTCACAAATCTTTAGGGCAGGAGCCAAATGCCACCAGTCCCTTTGCTAAAACATAACAAGAGTTACCTTCGCTCCAGTTCCCAACAAGTTCCTCATCTCCATTTGAGACCACCTCAGCCTGGATCTTATTGTCCATAGCACTATCAGCGTTTTGGTTAAAACCATTCAACAAGTCTCTAGGAGGTTCCAAACTTTCCCACGTTTTCCTGTCTTTTTCTGAGCCCTCCAAACTGTTCTAACCTCTAGCTGTTTCCCAGTTCCAAAGTAGCTTCCACATTTTCAAGTATTTTTGCAGCAACACCCCACTCCCAGTACCAATTTACTATATTAGTCCATTTTCATTCTGCTGATAAAGACATACCTAAGACTGGGAATAGAAAAAGGTTTAATTAGACTTATAGTTCCACATGGCTGTAGAGCCCTCAGAATCATGGTGGGAGACAAAAGGCACTTCTTACATGGCAGTGGGAAGAGAAAATGAGGAAGAAGCAAAAGCAGAAACCTTTGATAAACCCATAAGATCTTGTGAGACTTATTCACTATCATGAGAATAGCATGGAAAAACCACCCACCCATGATTCAATTACCTCCCCCTGGGTCCCTCCCACACACATAGGAGTTCTGGGAGATACAATTCAAGTTGAGATTTGGGTGGGGACACAACCAAACTATATCACTTTCCTTCCCATTTTGCCCTGACCACCCTCCTCACACTCATTTTGTCCATATATGTTATATGATATAGTTACAGAAAAGGTCTGCCTGTCCTCTCCCCAATTTGAGGTCAGATTTTTCTTTCCTTCCTGTTGCCATTGAGCATTCTTCTGGCTTTAGCCAGTCTTTCTTTTATCCAATTTCTCTGCTTTGTAGAAGTGAGAAAGTGCTGATTCCCAGATCATTTGGTGCTGCTTAGCCCTACCTCCTTCTAAAAGGTGGCTAAGTCTAGAACTAGGTGATAGGTCTTTACATACCACAGATGTATACATGGAACTCAGCGCCACTGGAAAACCAAAAGACCAGTGGATCTATGAGGCATCACCTTTATTGTCTGAGCCAAAGACTCCTGACAGCCAAGGTAGGGTTCATAGATTAGTCCATGGATGAACTTCTGGGGATCCCATGAACGCCATGGAATGATATGCAAATTGTGTACATATGCATTTTTTACAGGGCTGATCTGCATACTCAATGACTTTTTGGGCTTCTTGCTTATTAATCAAAGTCTTCACCTTTTTCTGTTAGCCTATTCCTTTTTCACAGGCCTTGAAAGGGAAAGACATTCTCTCATTCCAATTCTCTTTAAGATAGGTGTGATTAGCTTCCTTTTACAAAGGCTCAGGGAAGCTAAATGAGGTACATGTTGTTATATAGTGTCTGGCACATATAGTAGGTACTCAATAAATATTTCTCAGCCAACTATTAAGTGGCAAGGCTAATAATAAAATCCAAATCTCCTGATTCTTAATCTAGTACTTTTTCTGCTCACACTATAAGATAAGCCCAGTGAGTTAAGGGATTTCTAAATGACAATCCTCTCAGTGCCATGATGAATGAAAAGCAACTGTTAGACAACATGGGGGAAATCTTGCCCACTGTAGACTCTGCTTAGAAGTACTGAAGAGTGCAGACTATCCAAGAGCACAGAGTGAAAAGCATTCAAGTACAAAGGGGTGTACCAATGCAAAAGAGCCAGATACTTAAAAGGACTTTTAGCAAACAAAATTCTGAAATGACTGTACTAGAATATGAATGTATGTATATGCAGAATGATTAAACCCATCTGAACGAGAGTCCTGGTCACATTTGAACACCATATGAAGGCTGCCAAGCAAGTGATCAGTACTAGACAGCTTTCTTCTTTTTGGTTGCCTATTTTTAATTACAAAAATAATATATTAAGTTTAAAAATCAAATGATTTTTAATGACATTTACTCAACCCTCTTTCTTCATACTTCCTCCCAAAGTTAACTACTGCTAACAATTCGGTAACCAACCTTGTAATTAATTTCATGTGTATTTATACGCATTATAGATGACATTTTTGTTTTTTAAATATACATGCTATCACATAGTTCTGCAATGACTGTATTTCACTTAATTTATGGCTTAGAGTTGTTTCTATGTCAGCTGCGTGCAGATCTATCTTATTCTCTTTAAGTGCTGCAGAATATTCCCTAGTGTGAAGGTGCCACACTTTAGCCAGTCTCTTATTTAGTGCATTTCCAGTTATATACTATTATAAAAACAAAGGTACAACAAGCATTCTTCTCTTTGTCTCTTTGTGTATACATGCAAGCATTTCTCTGGGGGAAAGGTAGAATCCCTGGATCATAGAGTACACATAGTTTACATTTTGATAGCTATTTCCAAATTGCCCATGAACAAGTTTGACCCAGTTTTCATTCTTGCCAATAATGGATGAGAGTGGGTTAGACTTTTGGGGAAAATCAAAATATCCAAATTCCTGGCAATTATATGTATATGGATCCATTCTGTATCTGGAATGTTAATAAATCTCCTAGTAACACATAATTCTCTGCACACACAAGATGTCATTCTTCATCAAAGCATAAAATTTTAGAGCTACAAGGGATCTGAAAACTGATTCATGTTGTCAAATGTTTACTTTGTCAGCATAGAAGAGCAAAAAGCTGAGTTCTGGATCATAATAGTACATGCCATTAACAATCTCAGAAAGTGGTGTTAAAAGCATAAAAAGTTAAATAAGTTGCTAAATAAATCCTGTTTTGTCATTTACAGGGCATGAAGTACTTACACCACAGAGAGTTTGTTCATGGGAGGCTAAAGTCTCGAAACTGTGTGGTAGATGGGCGTTTTGTACTAAAAGTGACAGATTATGGCTTTAACGACATCTTAGAAATGCTGAGACTATCTGAAGAGGAATCTTCTGTAGAAGGTAAGCAATGAATTATACCTTCTGATGCACACGAAGTAACTCCAAAGTTCAAATGAAAATATGCACTGAATTAAAGCCTTAAGCTGATTTCAACTCTCCACTTTTGTTGAAAATCTAGTCTCATTTCCAAGCCAAGGGACTTGAATGAAGTAGGCCTGCTGTAACCTCGGCCCAGCCCAGCTTTCTGAACAAAGCCAGTGTAATAATGTTCAGTTCCTGCTGTGGCAGGATTAGGCTGTATTGTTTGGAGACCCCAGCAGCCCCTGGAAAAACTTGCTGAGCACTAGGCACACAGTAGGTGCTCAATAAATACTTGTCAAGTTGAATAGAGGGTAATTTGGAAACTGGACCCCCACAAGGTACATTTTAGAATGGGATGTCACTACAGCATACCAGCATTGTCTCTGTCAGAGAGGAAGAAGTGAGGAGTGATCTCTCAGTAAATAAATGCTCTATGGGTTAGTTATGTGGGAAGGCTTCAGATAGACCTATGGCCTTTTAGCTAATAAATGGGCATGCCTGTGTCAAAGTCAAATAAAAATATAGAGAGAAATCTTTAAATGAAACATTTTATTTGAGAAAACAGAATTTCAATTTGTGGCATGCATACAGACCAGGGTGGTCCTTGGTATGTCCAAAGAGCACAGAAAGGTTGGGGGTTTTATTGAAAAGTAAAATGATATATATTGTTTTTAAAGAAAACTCAATGGTACTACCAAAGTTTTTGGGAGCAGGAAAGCTCTGATTGGTAAGTGATGGCCGTAGGTAAAACTAATCTGAGGATTATGACAGTTTGTTTCAGCAGCTAGTAGGTAAAACTGATCTTAAGATTATAGAAGGTCATTTTGGCATGTGGCTTGCATGATTATCACTGGGCAGGCACTTGTGCCCCAAGTACTTTTCTTTTTCTCCTGTGGTCTATGGACTCCAATTTAATTGGTTATAACAAGATAACTCCAATTCATATCATCAATTTTCACACCAACAATGTCCATTTTATGTTTTTGTCTTCTATCTAGTACACCAATGATAGCACTAAACAATGCTCGTAGGAGTCATAACAGATCAAATAAATAGGAGAAATCTGAGATCGGGGGTGCATGGGGTGAGAACCAGGGAAGAATGAGCTGATAGATGAGAAAGACAGAAAAAAAGGAGAGAGAACAAATATGGTGAAATACATATAGGAAATGTGGGCATTAAATGTTTTAACCAATATTGCAAGCATAAAGAAGAGAGAGAGTGACATAATAAGACAGAAAAACAAACAGCCCAAAAGAGAGAGAGAGAGAGATGCAAAACTACACCATATATCCATATTCTTAAAATGATCTTTGGCATGCATTTTAAAACTGATGAATTTTCTAGATAAAAGAAAAAGGAATGAAAGACACACAGAGAGAGACACATGCATAGACACACAATCCAGTCACTGGTGGCGTAATGTTTGCTCTTTATAAGACTTGGGGATTATTAAATTTAGGGAGTCATCTAGTCAATTCTCTCCTTTTACAGATGGGACAATTGGAGCTCATGATTTGCTGCAGTGACTTAGCAGCAGTTCTAAGTCTTCAAATTCAGGTTTTCTGAAGTCTAGCCTTTATCCTGTACAGATGGCGAGTACTTATCATTCTGTCAAAATCAACTCTCTACAAAACGCAATACCTAGCTTCTCAAGAGTTCCATTTAGTTTCCAGATTGGCAGCTTTGAAACTTAAGAAAATCTAGCCTTAGGGTGGGCTCTCTTTTCTGGTTTTGTGATTTTGGAGGGACTATGTCTGTCTTATCATTTCACTCCATTCTCCAAATTGCAGCAGCAGTATGGCTGGTCAGTTCATTCTTCACACACTGCAGCCAGAGGGAGCTTTCTAAACTGCAAATCTGATCATGTAACAGCTGTGCCTAAATCTATTGAATGGCTTCCCATTGCTCTGAGGATAAAGTTCAAATTCCTTTACATGGCTTAGGAGCTGAGCCCTGCATGGCCTGGAACTTGCTGACCTCTTATGCTAACCACATCCCCGCCTCTGTCTTTATGTTCTGACTGTGATGAACTCCTTCTAGCGTTTACTTACAACAGGTTGTCTCTTGTAACAAATCTCCACACAAGCTATGTCCTCTGCCTGGGACGCTCTTTTCTTCCCGTTCTTTCATATACTCAACTGGGTCTGGCTGAATTCTACTCCTTCAGGGCTCAACTTAAGTACCATTGCCTCAAGAGGCTTTCCATAATCCCTATGCTGGGCTAAGTTGCCCTCTTTATGATCCTTCAGGGCCCTTAACTTTGTTGTGATACCATATGTCATTAGTATCACTCATTCAATTAGCCTTCTCTGCCACACTGAAACTACAAGCTCTGTGAAGGCAGGAAACAGCTTTGCCTTTCTCAATGCCTTTCACAGATGATAATGCCAAAATAATCTTATAACTGAAAGGTCATTGGATGTCATCTGGCTCAACTTCCATTTTATAGATAGGGAAGCCAAGGTTCAGAAAGGTGAGCTACTTAGTGGCCAAGCTACGATTTTGAACCCAGGTCTCTAGACTTCCAGTCCTGTGTCATTTTATACTATACCGCAGTGGCTCTCCAAAGTCCATTCTATCACCCTAGCAAACCTGAGTTAGTTCTGGCTCCAGCAGATAAAAAACAAGCCAAAGTAATTTCTCTAGTTTTCCCGAGAGTTCAACGCTAATGGTAGTTAGTGGCTGTTACTTGGTTCTAAGTGGAGGTGAGGAAATGGGGGTGGGTTGTAAGTGTATTCATTACTGTCCACTCTCAATTATATAAGTATAGTGCAGAAAAGCCTCATTTTAGCCATTAACAACATACATGTAAGTGCTCTTTGAAAATACTATTTGGAAATGATTCTATTTAATCACCCAGCTTTTTACCAGAGAATTTTGCCCTCTTTTCCCTTTTTGTGTGTTTAAATTTGCAGGGAGAAAGGATGCCAAAAAGAAGCAGCCACATGCCATTTTTTTTCCTCTCAAATATTCACTCTTGCACTCCTCTCCAAAACCATGGCGCCTAAAATCCCATGACTATAAATGTGTTCCTTTGACATTCAATCACTCAAGTATCATTCATTGTTTTCCATTTTATTTGTAAATGTCAATTGTCCTAGGCAGGGAGACATAGGGACAAAATCATTATGTGAGTGTGTTGGAGACTTTCATGGGTGTGGGTGAGTGGTGGATGGTGGGTGGAAGCTCGGAGGGGCCTGGTGGAGAGACAAAGGCTGGGGACACTTAAAGAGCAAAGAGAGAAGATGGGTACATGATTGAGGGTGAAGCTGGAATTTCTTATTTTACCATTTTGATTAGGAGTGGCTGAAAATAAGAATTTCCATGGTGGATTTCTCTTTCCTGGGTATCACTAACAAACCAAAATAATCTCGTATCTTTCACCCTCCTTCCTATTTCATAGGACTTTGTCTCCTGGGCTCTCTTCCCAATACCCAACATTTAACAAGATGAAAAGTTAGCCATCACTTTCCCCCGACACCGTCACCCATAGCAGACATTTGTCTCCAAACTCACTATCTGGATGTCACCTTGCTGTTTACTCCAACTCCTCTGCTTCTCAAGGCACAGGGAGCCTATCCCTAGCCCTGTCACTTCCTTCTGCATTGTAGCCTTCCAATGTATCTGGGTCCCTGCATTGCTGCTGCTACCCCCACCCACATTTAGGCCCCTCTCACCTCACTACCCACTCTTACTGCAATAACTTCCTAGCGGTCTCCCTGACTGCAGCCTTTCTCCTTCAGTCCAGCTTGTGCAGGTTGCCAGATTAATCTTCCTGAACAGGGCTTTCATCAATTCCCTCTCCAGCTCCAGCACCCCTACTGCCTTTTGTATTCACTCCAAATGCCTTCATTTGGCTCTCAGGGCCTCTCACCTTCTGCCCCCATTCTTCCAGCCACCCACCCTCTCCCACTTCATCAACCCCATTTCTCATTTCTCATTATTCCTTAACAGAGCCCTTCTCTTTGGCCAAGTTAATCTGCTTATAACCCCCGCCACCACCCACTATTTGCTCCTTTCTGCCTCTTGTTCTTTTGTACATAATGTTCTTTCTCTCTGCAAAGCCCTTACCTTCTCAGCTCCAGAAAGTTGCATCCTTGACCTTCCTAACAAGCACATTTAAAATTTAACTTTTCCAGGAAGTCCTCCTGGATTAATTTAATCAGCTCAGTTTTTTTTTTTATTAGTCTGAAACTGAAAAATGGCGGACGTCTACCTGTTTTTGATTCACAGAAATGGCAACTTTATATAATTCAATCTAAAACACTCTTCTTCTAGCTTTTGAATACTGTATTTATATTGTTAAAATATATTTCTTTATATATTGCTTACAGTGCCCCCCCACAAGAAAAATTTCTGACATTGTCACTGCCATAAACTCTGAAAGCAAAAATAATCTTTTGCCCCCCATGGGGCATGAAATGCAGCAGAGCACACAATGTGTGTTTAACTTTGGCCTTCAATTGATTCATTTCCCTTTACTGTATAGTGGCCCTCATCACTGTCTCTCTTTTATTGCCGTTAGGGGCAAGTATGTCTGTCTTTCCTAATGGTTTGTGAACTGCTCAAGTTTGATTCATCTCTGGCAACACCTCTGCACCCAGCACAGTTCCTGGTAGATAGTAGACCCTCAATAAATATTTGCAGAACTGAGTTGAAGGAATTGTTGCACCTTTTGCACTGCAAGGAACAGGAAGGCTGGGGTTCTTCTAATCCTTTTAGAGGAGACCTAGAGAAAGCAACTTGTGAATCTCTTAGCCCCAGCACAATCTAATTACCAAACACATAAGATCTCAGCAAACAGCAAATCCATGGCAACCAGTGTGGTAGCACACTTGCCTTTCGCTGGAAACCTGCCAACTGCTACTTGCAGGCTCAAGAAAGCAAACACCAGAGAGTTTCTACACTCTGAGCTTCTGTGCCCTTCCCCACATTGCTGCTGTGTCTGTCTGCATGGTCCTGGGGTTTAGGGAATAGTATGTTTTCTTTGTTCATAATTCCTTAGAAGGATAGATTCAGATCCCAGGGGAGTGGGGGGCACTAGCATGGCAGTCTGTCTAATAAAAATATAAGGCAGTCAATAAAACAGCATGCTCAGAGCCCTTGAGGGCATTCCAGATGTTGTCAGTTAATCCTCCCTGCATTCATCACACAATGCTTTCTTTTTAGAGCTGCTGTGGACTGCCCCTGAACTGTTGAGAGTCCCAAGAGGCAGCAGGTTAGGTTCATTTGCAGGAGATGTCTATAGCTTTGCCATCATCATGCAAGAGGTGATGGTCCGGGGTACCCCATTCTGCATGATGGATTTGCCTGCTCAAGGTAAGTGCAAGGTGAGAAAAGGGCCCCAGGGGTCCACCATGACTGAGATCATTAGACCAACTCAGGCTGTCATGATTTTCCAGAAGAGTGTTAGTGCGGCCAGATGCAGTGGCTCACATCTGTAATCCCAGCACTTTGGGAAGCTGAGGCAGGTGGATCACTAGGTTAGGAGTTCAAGAGTGGCCTGGCCAAGGTGGTGAAACACCATCTCTATTAAAAATACAAAAATTAGCCAGGTGTGGTGGCAGGTGCCTGTAATCCCAGCTACTTGGGAGACTGAGGCAGACAATTGCTTGAACCTGGTAGGTGGAGGTTGCAGTGAGCGGAGATTGTGCCACTGCACTCCAGCCTGGGCAACAGAGCAGAGTGTTAGTGCTAAGAGCCTGTTAGTCTGCAAGCAGCCCATCTTATGTACAGGTGGGAATTATAGCCAGAGAGCTTTAGGCGTCTGGAAGAAATTTTCCAACCCAAGAAGCTGGCCCTTTTTCAGACTATGACATAAATCAATGGCTTAGTGGACTGATGTCAATCCTTTTTTGTTTTTCTTTTGAATTTCACAGTCCCCTCTACTCCTTTGAGACACTCCCTGCCAAGTATTTTAGTATCCCTCGTGATGCTCCTGGATGTCAAGGCCTTACCACTTTTTCCCTGTGACATGCCCCAGGGTTCCATCCTAATCTCCCACCAAGACACTTGGCTATTAGGCTATCCATCAATAATGGCAAAATCAGTAGACAAATGTTTGAGGGGAAACAGGATATGTATATTCTCAAAGTATGAACCCACAAGATACTTACAAATTGCAAATGGAAAAAGTAGAGTTTACAAGTAGAGGATCCTGTAGATACCATCTTAACCAAGCAATCAAGATTACCAATAATAAGCTATTACCAAAGCGTGGAACAAGATGGCCAAATAGACACAACTCTGGTGCACAGCACCCAGCAAGAGAGACACAGAAATCGAGAGATCTCCTAGCTCCAACTCAGGTACCAGGTGCATTTCAATGGGTCTGGTCGGATGGTGAGCAAAGCCCAGACAGGGCAGATGGAGGTGGGGAGGGGTGCTGCTTCACCCAGAAAGTGCATCTGACTGGTGAGTTGGAGGCTCCTCCTCGGCACCCCAATCCAGATACAGCACTTTCCCCAAAGCCTCAGCAATCCACAGAGCAGGAGATCTTTGCCAGTCAAGTGCCGGGAATTACAAGTGCAGAGTTTAATAATAATTCAGGACAGTGTCCCGGATTGTTGCACATATCGAAGCAAGTGCATAAGCCCATAAGCCGACCGGGAGATACTGTGGACAGAGCTATCACCCCCTCCCCCTGCCTGGAGAGAGAGGGAGCTGAAAGTGGGAAGACAGATGGAGCAGCTGGGCAAATCCCTCCCCCATGACCAGAGAGAGAGGGAGCTGAAAGCAGGGAGACATATGGTGCAGCTGGGTGGGTCCCTACCCTACCCCACAAACCCCAGAGGGCCGAAGCACTAACTCAAGTGGGTTACGCAGCCAGTGCCTCAGTCTGAGCCGAACCCTGAATGATTCAGTTCCATGGAGAAAAGGCACAACCCACAATTAAAGAGGCGTGACTAGGCTTCATGTCTTAACACAAAACACAGGAAGCCTACATAGCAACGGGAAGGTGTTCTTGACCACCCAGCAGCACCTCCAGGTCAGTGGAAGAGGTGGGCCTAACCTCCCAGTGTAAACAAAAACACACAAGAAGCCTACCTAGTAACCTTAAGGAGTCCCTGGAAACCCAGTAGCATCTCGACAGGCAGACAAGGGACCTCATCAAGCAGCCCCCTGAGATCAGAGCCATGTAAAACCACAAAGATGGGAAAAAAACAGTGCAAAAAAAGATGAAACCATCAAAGACCAGAACGCCTCTTCTCCTTCAAGGGATCACAACTCCTCATCAACACGGGAACACAACATGACCAAGAAAGAGTGTGATGAATTGACAGAAACAGGCTTCAGAAGGTGGGTAATAGCAAACTTTTCTGAGCTAAAGGAGCACATTCTAATCCAATGCAAAGACACTAAAAACCTTGTAAAAAGGTTAGACGAAATGCTAACTAGAATAACCAGCTTAGAGAAGAACATAAACAACTTGCTGGAGTTGAAAAACACAGCACGAGAACTACTTGAAGCAAACACAAGTTTTAATAGCCGAATTGCTCAAGCAGAAGAAAGGATATCAGAGATTGATGATCAACTCAATGAAATAAAAAGAGAAGGCAAGACAAGAGAAAAAAGATTGAAAAGAAATGAACAAAGCCTCCAAGAAATATGGGTGAAAAGACCTAATCTACACTTGATTGGTGTACCTGAATGTGATGGGGAGAATGAACCCAAGTTGGAAAACATGCTCCAGGATATTATCCAGGAGAACTTCCCCAGCCTAGCAAGATAGTCCAACATTCAAATCCAAGAAATATGGAGAACTCCGCAAAAATATTCCTCAAGAAGAGCAACCCCAAGGCACATAATCATCAGATTCATCAGGGTTGAAATGAAGGAAAAAATGCTAAGGGCAGCCAGAGAGGAAGGTCAGGCCACCCACAGAGGGAAGCCAATCAGACTCACAGCAGATCTCTCAGCAGAAACCCTACAAGCCAGAAGAGAGTGGGGGGCCAATATTCAACATCCTTAAAGAAAAGAACTTTCAACCCAGAATCTCATATCCAGCCAAACCAAGCTTCATAAGTGAAGGACAAATAAAATCCTTTACGTACAAGCAATTACTGAGAAATTTTATCACCACCAGACCTGCCTTACAAGAGCTCCTGAAAGAAACACTAAACATGGAAAGGAACACGTACCAGCCACTGCAAAACCACACCAAATGGCAAAGACCAAAAACACAATGAAGAAACCGAGTCAACTAACGGGCAAGAAAACCAGCCAGTAACAAAATGGTAGGATCAAATTCACACATAACAATATTAACATTGCATGTAAACAGCCTAAATGCCCCAATCAAATGACACAGACTGGCAAACTAGATAAAAAGTCAAGATCCATTGGTGTGCTGTATTCAGGAAACCCATCTCATGTACAAAGATACACATAACTCAAAGGAATGGAAGAAGATTTACCAAGCAAATGGAGAACAACAACAAAAAAAAGCAAGGGTGGCAATCCTAGTCTCTGATAAAATGGACTTCAAACCAACAAAGATCAAAAGAGACAAAGAAGGGCAATACATAATGGTAAAAGGATCAATCCAACAAGAAGAGCTAACTATCCTAAATATATATGCACCCAACACATGAGCCTTCAGATACATAAAGCAAGTTCTTAATGACCTAAAAGGAGATTTAAACTCCCACACAATAATAGTGGGAGATTTCAAAACTCCACTGGCAATATTAGACAGATCAACAAGACAGAATATTAACAAGGACATCTAGGACTTGAATGTAGAGCTGGACCAAGCGGACCTAACAGACACATACAGAATGCTCCACCCCAAATCCACAGAATATACATTCTTCTCAGCACCACATTGTACTTCCTGTAAAACTGACCACATAATTGTCAGCAAATCACTCCTCAGCAAATGCAAAAGAATGGAAATCATAACAAACAGTCTAAGAGCTCACAGCACAATCAGATTAGAGCTCAGGATTAAGAAACTCACTCAAATATGCACAACTATGTAGAAATTGAACAACTTGCCTCTGAGTGTCGACTGGATAAACAATGAAATGAAGGCAGAAATAAAGTTCTTCAAAACCAATCAGAATGAAGACACAACTTGTCAGAATCTCTGGGACACCTTTAAAGCAGTGTCGAGAGGGAAATTTATAGCAATAAATGCCCACATAAGAAATGAAGAAAGATCTAAAATCAACACACTATCATCAAAATTGAAAGAGCTAGAGAAACAAGATGAAAATAACTCAAAAGCTAGCAGAAGACAAGACATAACTAAGATCAGAGCCAAACTGAAGGAGATAAAGACACAAAAAACCCTTAAAAAAATCAATAAATCCAGGAGCTGGTTTTTTGAAAAGATCAACAAAGTAGACAGACTGCTAGCCAGATTAATAAAAAAGAAAAGAGAGAATAATCAAATAGATGCAATAAAAAAATGATAAAGAGGTTATCACCACCAATTCCACAGAAATACAAACTACCAGCAGAGATTACTAAAAATTATTCTATGCATACAACCAGTAAATCTGAAAGAAATGGATAAATTTCTGGACACTTGTACTCTACCAAGACTAAACCGGGAAGAAGCTGAAACCCTGAATAGACCAATAACAAGGGCTGAAGTTGAGGCAGCCATCAATAGCCTACCAACCAAAAAAAGTCTAGGTCCAGAAGGGTTCACAGGCTCAATTCTACCAGACATACAAAGAGGAGCTGGTTCCATTCCTTCTGAAACTATACCAAACAATACAAAAAGAGGGAATCCTCCCTAACTCATTTTATGAGACCAATATCATCCTAATACCAAAATCAAAACTCAACTAAA
Organism: Sapajus apella; assembly: GCF_009761245.1. Lineage (NCBI taxonomy): Eukaryota > Metazoa > Chordata > Mammalia > Primates > Cebidae > Sapajus > Sapajus apella. The sequence continues at coordinate 5,957,884 of NW_022437013.1, forward strand.
AAAGAAAACTTCAGGCCAGTATCCATGATGAACACAGATGCAAAAATCTTCAATAAAATACTGGCAAACCGAATGTAACAGCAAATCGAAAAGATTATTCATCACTATCAAGTAGGCTTCATCCTGGGATGCAAGGCTGTTTCAATTTATGCAAATCCATAAATGTAATCCATCACTTAAACAGAACCAAAGACAAAAACCACGTGATTATCTCAATAGACGCAGAGAAGGCCTTCGACAAAATTCAACAGCCCTTCATGCTAAAAACTCTCAATAAACTAGGTATCAACAGAACATACCATAAAATAATAAAAGCTATTTATGACAAACATACAGCCAATATCATACTGAACGGGCAAAAGCTGGAAGCATTCCCTTTGAAATTGGGCATGAGACAAGGATGCCCTCTCTCACCACTCCTATTCAATATACTATTGGAAGTTCTAGCCAGAGCAATCAGGCAAGAAAAAGAAATAAAGGTTATTCAATTAGGAAAGGAGGAAGTCAAACTGTCTCTATTTGCAGATGACATGATTGTATATTTAGAAGACCCCATCATCTCAGTCCAAAATCTCCTCAAACTGATAAGCAACTTCAGCAAAGTCTCAGGATACAAAATCAATGTGCAGAAATCACAAGCACTCCTATATACCAATAACAAACTTAAATAGAGCCAAATCAAGAACGAACTGCCATACACAATTGCTAAAAAGAGAATAAAATACCTAGGAATACAACTAACAAAGGATGTAAAGGACCTGTGCAAGGAGAGCTACAAACCGCTGCTCAAGGAAATAACAGAGGACACAAACAGATGGAAAAACATTCCATGCTCATGGTTAGGAAGAATCAATATCATGAAAATGGCAATATTACCCTAAGTAATTTATAGATTCAATGCTATCCCCATCAAGCTACCAATGACCTTCTTCACAGAACTTGAAAAAACCACTTTAAACTTCATGTGGAACCACAAGAGAGCCCACATAGCCAAAAAAATCCTAAGCAAAAAGAACAAAGCCAGAGGCATCACACTGCCAAGCTTCAGACTATACTACAAGGCTACAGTAATCAAAACATCATGGTACTGGTACCAAAACAGAGACATAGACCAATGGAACAGAACAGAGGCCTCGGAAGCAACACCACACATCTACAACCATCTGATCTTTTACAAACCTAACAAAAAACAAGTAATGGGGAAAGGACTCCATGTTTAATAAATGGTGTTGGGAAAACTGGCTAGCAATGTGCAGAAAGCAGAAACTGGACCCCTTTCTGTCACCTTACACTAAAATTAACTCCAGATGGATTAAAGATTTAAACATAAAACCTACACCATAAAAAACGCTAGAAGAAAATGTAGGCAAAACCACCCAGGACATAGGCATAGGCAAGGACTTCATGATTAAAACACCAAAAACAATGGCAACAAAAGGCAAGATAGACAAATGGGATCTAATTAAACTTCAGAGCTTCTGTACAGCAAAAGAAACAATCATTAGAGTGAACCAGCAACCAATAGAATGGGAAAAAATTTTTGCAATCTACCCATCTGACAAAGGGCTGATATCCAGAATCTACAAAGAACTAAAACAGATTTACAAGAAAAACAAAAAACAAAAAACAAAAAAAAAACCCATTCAAAAGTGGGTGAAGGGTATGAACAGACACTTCTCCAAAGAAGACATATGTGAGACCAATAAACATATGAAAAAATGCTCATCATCACTGGTCACTAGAGAAATGCAAATCAAAACCACATTAAGGTATCATCTCATGCCAGTTAGAATGGCAATCATTAAAAAACCTGAAGACAACAGATGCTGGAGAGGATGTGGAGAAATAGGAACACTTTTACACTGTTGGTGGGAGTTTAAATTATTTCAACCATTGTGGAAGACAGTGTGGCAATTCCTCAAGGATCTAGAAATAGAAATTCCATTTGACCCTGCAATCCCATTACTGGGTATATACCCAAAGGACTATAAAGCGTTCTATTATAAAGACACATGCGCACGTGTGTTCGGTGCGGTCCTGTTTACAATAGCAAAGATGTGGAACCAACCCAAATGCCCATTGATGATAGACTGGACAGGGAAAATGTGGCACATATACACCATGGAATACTATGCAGCCACAAAAAATGATGAGTTCGTGTCCTTTGTAAGGACTTGGATGAATCTGGAAACCATCATTCTCAGCAAACCGACACAAGAATAGAAAACCAAACACTGCATGTTCTCACTCATAGGCTGGTGTTGAACAATGAGAACATGTGAACTCAGGGAGAGGAGCATCACATACCAGAGGCAGTTGGGTGGGGCTAGCGGAGGGACAGTGGGCAGTGGGAGGGTGGGGAGGGATAACATGGGGAGAAATGCTGGATATAGATGAAGGGGGAATAGAGGCAGCAAACCACCTGGTTATGTATGCACCTATGCAGTAACCCTGCATAACCTGCACATGAACCTCAGAACCTAAAGTAAAATTTTAAAAAAAAGTTATTACCAGTAATACGGCACATCCACATCATGTACGCCTTGACATGATACACTAAGAAGGGCACAACGTCACCTCAGTGTTATTCTTGACAAAAAAAAATACATAACCTCAATCTGATAATGAGAAAATAATGAGAAAACTTTAGACAAACACCAACTGACAGACATTCTACAAAATAACTGGCTAGGATAAATCCAAAGTATCCAAGTCATGAAAGACAGGAAAAGAATGAAGAACTATCACAGTCTGAAAGAGACAAAGACACAACAGTTACATGCAATATGGGATCTTGAACTGGATTGTGGAACAGAAAAAGGACATTAAGGGAAAACTGATGAAATTCAAATAAAAACCCTAGTAATATCATTGTATAAATGTTAATTTCCTTTGTACAATGGTTCTGTAAGTTATTAACAATAGGGGAAGCTGAATGAAGGTGTACAGGTGATTGTACTATTTTTACAACTTTTCTGAAGTTTAAATTTATTTCAATATAAAATCTTTTAAAAATGAAAAAAAAAAAAAAGAAAGAAAAACTAAAACCACTTAGCTAGCCTTTGTCACACTCAGGGTCCTACATCATTCCTCTATTTAAAGACCTCCAACTGTTCCTCATCACTTGTTAAATGAAGGTGAGACTCCTCCCATAAAATATAAGGCCATTCACATTCTGGCCCCTAGCTACCTCTTGAGGTTTATCTTCTGTCACTCTCCATACCCCAGCTAAACCACATGACTGGCAGGGCCCTGCAAGTATCATGGTCTCTCCCATCTCTGTGCCTTTTCACATACTATTCACAACACCTGGAATCTTCCTACCTCTTCCCAACCTTGCCTCATCCAACTCATGTCATCTTCTCTGGGAAACCTTCTCTGACTTCTTTAGTATGAGTCAGGTGCCTTTTCCATACTCACAAGTGCCTATCTCAGCTAGAGCACATATACTGTTTGCCAGTGTTTATTGCAATTGGACTGTGAGATCCTCAAGGGCATGAATCATGCTGTGCCTAAGCAGAGAGCTGACCCATTCAACTTGATGGTGTTCTGAGAAAGGGACAAAGACTCCATCTGCCAGAGAATGAATGGGGCAGTCAAGTTTCAGGGAGTACATTCTCATGGAATCCGTTGTACTGAGAACAAGATGCTGTAACGGAGAAACCATTACTGTTATAGCCTGACCTGGGTTAAAGGAACAGAACGTGTGATGTCACAAGGAGCTGAGAAGTCAGAGGCAACCGCTGAAATTCTTTTATGGAGGCAAGGCGCTCATATTAGGGTATAAAGCAGCACTGTTGGAGTGTTATAGCCAATTCAGGGGTGGGAAGGGCATACTGGTGGGGCAACCAAAGCTTGGTTCCTGGTGTGGTGATTAGAATCGGAGGTGGGGGAGGGGACTAAAGATGAGAAATTAGCCTGAAGAGATAGGGGCAAGTGCCTGGATTTTACTCTGAGGGTGATGGGGAGTCATAAAAGGCTTCTGAGTAAGAAAGTGACAGGGCCAGATCTGTGTTTTAGAAAAGCTTTGGAGAAGGGTAGGCTGGAAGCCTAGAGATCAGTTTGAGGCCCCTTGTGTGTTGCTGGGGATATTGAGCGATAACGATTTTTTTTCCTGCTGCCAGGGAGTTTTTCTTTTTGTAAAACGGTCAGTCTGACTGATCTAGGCCTTTTGTCACTAATGGCTGTTGGGTCTAAGTAGGAAGTCTAAGAATTCCCAGTTGAAGTCTGAGACATTTGGAAGCACGACAGTGTAACAGATTGAGATTGCCTGGGTTCAAATTTGAACTCTGTCACTTACTAGCCATGTGACCTAGTAAACGAAGTAAATAACTCTCTTCATGTCTCAGTTTCCCAGGCTATAAAATTAAAATAAGAGTGCCTATCTCACCTGTTTTTATGTGAGAATCCAGTGAAATAATACATGCAAAGCATTCAGCACATTACTGGTATATAGTAAATGTTCCACGGGAAGTGGAGTTCACGGTCCAGCAACCAGGAGGATCTTGATGAGACCTTGAACTGTTGACTGCAGTTCTTAATTCCCTTTGCCTAGACACCAGGTAGAGATCTGGACCTGAGCTGGGCCTGGCTTTGTCAGGAGAGTTAAGTGAGTCTATTGTGGGGATTGGAAGGCTTAGATGATTGTGGATGGGTGAGGGGAGCCAGGTCACTGAAGTTACAGCATTAGAATTGATATCAGATAGGTAGTATCTAAAACCTAGCAAAAGCAGAATAAAATTGTGCCTAAATAATACCAAGCATCCAATTGATTAATTTCTCACCCCTCCCTCATTGCCTGATGTAGCTTTTGCTCAAATGTAATCTATATTCAGGCCACCTAAGAGAGAGCAAAGGAGGTGGCCCTTCTGTGTTATCTCCTAACCACCCCCTTCTTGGCTAAAAGTCAGTTACCTTTGCCAAATCTTGGTGCTTTTTTTCGTGTTTTGTAAATTCACTCTTCTTGCATCTGGACAGAAATCATAAACAGACTTAAGAAGCCTCCTCCTGTGTACAGACCAGTAGTTCCTCCTGAGCATGCCCCTGCAGAATGTCTCCAGCTGATGAAGCAGTGCTGGGCTGAGGCTGCAGAACAACGACCAACTTTTGATGAAATATTTAACCAGGTAAAAACTCTGAATCTTATTGTCCAGGAGCCATCCTAAAGTCAGTCTACACAAGGCTAACTCCTTGGGTCCTTGTCATATTGTGGAATGAACCTCTTGCAAGAGGTAAGGGCATTCCTCTTGAAGAAACAGCCTGGGAGTGGCAACTTTGAGGCCCTTGATGCTGGAGTGTCATCAGCACATCCTCCAAGAGCCCAAAGATTGGCTCTAGTTTTCTTCTGCATCTGAATCTCTGTGCAAGACCATCCACAATCTGGCCTAATCAACCTTTTAGAGATGGAATTGAATCATCAGGCATTTTTAAGGCAATGACATTGAAACTATTAGATGATGGGTATCATGGAATAGCTGAGGTTCCTCACAGAGCCATGTTTACTTTCGAGATCCCAGAGAACTTTGATGAGTGTACCAATTAGGTAATTTCAGGTTGTTTTTGAAAGGTCAGGAAAAATATGGGTGTTTGAAAGGGCGTTCCAGATGAAAGAAAGAGAACGTGCAAATGTGGCGTGCAAAAGCAAGAGATTCCTTAAGTTCCCAGGCAATGGGGTACATGAAAAGTGATAACCATTCTCCTTAAGATACTGAATTTCTAAAGAGTGTGATTCTTTCCCTAGAGGTAGAATCATAGAAGGAGCTACTTACTCTCTTTATGTCTCAGTTTCCCTAGCTATAAAATTAAAATAAGAGTGCCTATCTCACCCGTTTGTATGTGAGAATCCAGTGAAATAATGCATGCAAAGCATTCAGCACATTACTGGTATACAGTAAATGTTCCACTGGAAGTGGAGTTCACGGTCCAGCAACCAGGAGGGAAGGGGAGTGAAGGAAAGGATGGAGTGAGCCCTGTTACAGAAGCTGGGGTGCAATTCCAATGTTGGAGCATGCAGTTTAGGCTTTCTTGAAATTACAGGACACCAAAACTGAGGGTACTCTCCATGAGTGCTGTGTCAGCTCTGGCAGAGAGGCTTTTGTGCCTGGCTGGAGTACAGCACCAAGATGCTTTGTGAGTGGCAGGTATCTGAGGCGGAAAGAAAGAGTTGGATTGAAAGCCTGAGGGGCTCTGCATATGAAGTCATCCATGTCCCCAGCTAACAATGCCTCCATTAGTCTGGCTGAGTTTCTTGAGGACACTCAAACAGGTGTTCAATAGTATGGAAAAGGCGAAGGACCATGAAGGTCAAATTTCTAAAACCTTACCATGAGGCAGGAGAAAGAGCATTTGCCCCTGTGTTGATGCTAGAGATGTTATTTCAGAAGGCAGCAGAGAAGCCAGTGATAGATAGGGGGAGGGTACATCATGAGACTTTCAAACAAGACATTGCTAGAGCTGCCCTCACTAAAATGCTTCAGTGGAAGTTTAGACTGTCTGATGACAAGGCTACTCTCCTACCTTCCTGCAGTTAATAAAACTTAAATGGGAGGAGGAGGAGAGGGAGGTTCCCTGAGTTAGGCAATAGGGGGAGCCCAAAGGACCTAAACTGGCTAGGAGGTAATCCCCAGGACTTTGGTGGATGTGCAGATATGAACCAGGCTCAGAAGGGAAACTCCTAGTGTTAGAATTGGGGCATTGGGTGCTAGGTGGAGCATGTGTGGACCAGCTATACAGAAGAGGTTCATTGGGACAGAGTCCTAGATTTCTGGTTAGCAAAACTGCCACCGATTTTTTGTTGTTGTGAACAAGGCCATGTGCATGTTGACTATAGCAGTACAGACGGGCTACCCCTCATGATTCTAATGCTATGCCTGGCTCCCTGTTACTGTAGATAGACAAGGTCCTAAAAGGAAATATTGAAAATTTGTGACATGCAGACAACTCTAAGGCATCAGGGGATAGAATGGGGGCAAAATCAGTTGAATTTTACATGACTCAGACTAACTCAAAGGACAGGTGCTAGGAGACACCACTATTCTTGGACTCCATGGTAAGAAATAGGGGTTGATGTTATCATGTGGATCTTGAGCCCTCTGTAAGAGGTCAAGGAACCTCTCACTTTTCAAAAACTGGCAACAGAGTAGCATTTGAGGATAAGGATGATTTAGCAGACTGATGATCCAGAAGAGTAAAATGGCACTTTTGGCCCTCTTACCCCTTCCCTCACACACAATTCGCCTAGGTTCAATACCAAATCCTTTGCCGTTTAAGTGGCTACTATTCATGTGATAGCATCTCAGAACTGAAGGAGCCTGCTCAGAGCACCTTTGCTCAGACTTGAAAGAACCAGAAGGGTAGGGGAAAAACTACTGGTGTGGGGGGGGTGGGAGCAGGGGTGCAGTGGCAGTGCCCTGTATATGGGTCAGGGTGACAGTGAGAGTGGGTGGTGACTTTTCCTATTTTTATCTGGGTTCACCTTTCTTGCCCTGCCATCTTAGTGAAATGGATTTGTGGTAAGGGAACCTGCTCGATCATCTCTGAGTTCGAGGAATAAGCATTTTCTGGTTTCCTTTTCTATTTTACTTCCAGTTTAAAACTTTCAATAAAGGGAAGAAGACGAATATCATTGACTCTATGCTTCGGATGTTGGAGCAATATTCTAGCAACTTGGAAGATTTGATTCGGGAGCGGACTGAAGAGCTAGAAATTGAAAAACAGAAAACGGAAAAGCTTCTGACACAGATGCTACCACCGTATGTGAGAACACCTGAGGAGTGTGAATCTCTATAACAGTGTGTTCTATTAAAAAAAAAGAAAAAAATTACCCACCAACTAACTGCTCCCTCCCCTTGTCCTGCACCCTCTCTCCTCCTAGTGGGCTTGAGTCACACCTTCAAATCAAAGTAGAATTGGAAACCAAGGGAGAAGAGCACACATTCTAATTTTCCACTACCTGTAGATCATGCTGGTCATTTAAGTTTTTGTGCCTTGGTGTTTCTGTATGTCACTTCGTGACTTTGCTACGAGGTTGACCAATTAAAAGAAAGCAGATCTTTGAGCTCCTAGAGGAAAGTAGCAAGGTCGTTTTTTCAGGTCTTTTCTCTCTTAGTTGAAAACCTTATATGTTTGCAATTTCCAAATTTTCCAGGGTACGTTCCTTATTATGTTATGACATAATCTTCTAGGAGATAATTGAGGAAACTAGCTTCATGAAAGGGCAATCATCTGGGAGCATTCCCCAGGGGGCTAAGTTAGAAGTATAGAGAGCTTAAAACACTCCACATGAAGTCACAGACCAGGTCTGTCTAGTTCTGTATTCCAGCACCTGGCACAGTTCCTGACCCATTGTAAGCACTTAATACTTATTTGTAGAATAAATTAGCAAATTAATATTTTAAGCCATGTCACACTTCCTTCCTCATCATTTATTAGCAATGATTTTTAGAGATTTATGTGGTGTATTTTTAGCAGGTGTATGTGGTATGAAGGGAGGCCAGTGTCCTCTTAGGAATAGCTATGTTTGCTTTTCAGATCAGTTGCTGAATCTCTCAAAAAGGGCTGCACAGTTGAACCTGAGGGCTTTGACCTGGTCACCTTGTACTTCAGTGACATAGTGGGCTTTACAACTATTTCAGCCATGAGTGAGCCCATTGAGGTGGTGGATCTTCTGAATGACCTGTACACACTCTTTGATGCGATAATTGGCAGTCATGATGTCTACAAGGTAGGTTATTTAGCAGAAAAATATATTCCATAGTGAAATTTTTATATGAGGCCCATCCATGTATATTCCAAAACTGAAGAATATAATTTATGGAATTTTTTTTTAGGAATAAAGATTTAAATAGTACACCCCTTCCATTGGTATGTCATTGGAAATGAAGGCCAGATAGAATGCATATAATTTCCCAGTTTACAAAATAACAACTTTCAACCCACCAAAAGATTGCCAGTCAGATTTCTTCCAAGCTTTTTTTCTAGAATGGGGACTAAGAAGACGTTGGGACCAACAGAGTTATTACATATCAGTGGCTGAGTACTCATAGTGTAGGCAGTACTATACTAGACACTGAAAGGGCTAAAGAAGAAGTATTGGTGTTTTGCCCATAGTTGGTGACTGTTACAGAGTTCATCTTGGGAAGGTTTGTGTAGATCTAATACATGCTATAAAAATTTGATCTCCTCCTTTGAGCACTGTTTTATACAGGAGGGAACCTGACATTACAGCAGGGGAAGATTAGACTTAAGGTTCTTTGTGATTGCTACAGGGTAACCGAAAGCCTGCCTATGGTCTGAGGTCTGGGGAAGCGATTAATTGTAGAGTTTTAAGCCCCTGTTCCCACCATCTCTCACTCCTTCAACCTGTGAATTTTTACTCTTTCTATTAGAGTTTGCAAAATGACTACATTGACTCATTTTGGTGCCACGCTTCCTTACCTTTGTTTATATATGTTATCTTGTCTCTAGGCAAAAAATGACTAAAAATCTCATAGCTGTGCAGGGACATTTCTATGTTGTCTGCATCATGGATACTTGTCTCACTGATGGAGAAAGATGCCCCAGGCATCCTAAACTTTAGACAGCTTTTTTGTCCCAGGACCAAAGTAGAGCTGGAGAATGAGTAGCTCCATTCATTGGATCCTTCACAGTAGTCTGAAATGTTCTAGCTCTCAAATCACACACAAGAAAGTGTGTTTATCTCAGATTAGACAGGGCCCTTTCAGGTCAGGTAGAGAGCCTCGGGGCTAAGCCAAGCCACTGAAATAGGGCTCACAAATAAACATCATACCTGTCAATCAGCAGGAGCTGCAAGCTAATCAAGAAGCACACATGGAAACCACAGTGCAGGAAAAATCCATGGAATCAGAGTACCTGTCTTAACTTGTTGAAGTCAAGAAGCCTGAAGAGAAAAACAAATCACTGAAAGCTAATTCAGTTGAAACTAAAATCAAAGATGATTCAGCGTGGGCTGTAACACAGCTACTGGTTTAATCAATCCAGCTGATTCTGTTCAGACAATTGTTGGGGTTCTTAGTAACAAGGCCATTAGATATTTTGGTAGTAATGGTTGCAGTAGGTTAATGGGCTGTTCTCAGAACAGAGCAGGGCTATACGAATCCAAAAGTGAAATTTATTTTTTCATCCCTGTTTATTAAAAACAACACAGAGCAAAGGAAATAAAAATGAACCAGCAGTAAACGATCAAACTCATTTGTATTTTCATTTCCTTTACCTGTAAAATGTGAATCACCTCCTCTGGTACTTGATAATCTGAAATGGAAGTGAGAAGGCTACTGTAGAATTATGAAGATAGTGATTCGGTTTCAGTTATTCTGCCACTATCTGCATCTCAGCTGCACGACTTTCTAAACCTCCTTTTCCCTTTCAGCATCCTTATGTTGGCTGATAAAACTCACAATTTTCCACGTCTGCACACACAAGCATGCATGCCCATGCTGCCTGCTCTTCTAATCTTCTCATCCATATCCTTAGGGACTCCTGGGTGACTGACTCATCAAAGCTAAAGGGTCGAACACTAATCTCTGATAATGTCCAGCCACTGACTTTCCCCTTCCATATAGCATTTGCATTGTAATCTTTCCTTCCTGTGTGCAGGCTGGCATGCCTATCTGAGGGCAGGGATCCTTTCCTCAAATTACACATGGTAAGGGACAACTTGGATGGAAACATGTTGAAGCAGACAGTCCTATAGATTGATAGGATCATTGTTATTGGCTATAGAAATTCATGATGAGGAGCCTATTGCTGATTGCTAAACTTCTTTCTCTGGAGCTGAATCATACCCACAGTTCCAAGGGTGGTTTCAAAATGTACTGATTTGATGATGATGATGATGATGATGATGATGGTGATAGCTTGAACTAAATATATATTATCATCCAATAGGCAGGTTTTAAATGCCTTGACATATATTAAATTATTTAGTCCTTGAAAACCCTATGAAGTTTTTACTATCATTATCACTATCTTACAGATAAGGATACTGAAGTACAGAGACATTAAGTGATTTGCCCGTGGCCACACAGTTTGTAAGCGTTGAATCTTAGATGCTAACCAAGATAGTATAACCAGAGTTTCATGTTCTTAGCTGTTGTATTCTGCAAGTGCAGTTCTCTAGGAAAACATGGGTTTAAACTGGATTCGAACTTGTAGTAGCACAGTATGACTGGCACATTTCATCAAAAGTTCTTTCAGCTTAGTTATCTTTTGGATTTACCCAAAAAGTTTCAACTTACTAGTTATCTACAAGAATGAGCACACTTCTGTGGGGAAGGTGAGGAGCGTAGGTTTGCCTTTATTTCCAAGTGTCTAGCTCTAACCATCCCCTGCAAAGCAATTGAGGGCCAGTACTGCTGCTCCTCAGGGAGGCAGCGGTAGGAGAGGAGGAGGTAACTGGTGGGAAGATTCAGTTCTCATATCCAATAGGCCTGCAAAACTAACTTCATCATGTTAGCAAGGAAAAGCAGAGGGAACAGGCTTGTTCTTCCTTTTCCTTTCTCTATATTTGCCTTAAGGCTGCCCTAGCTTATTTACCCCAAATAATCTATAGAAATGTTTGCTGGGGAGCATCATAGGCACCTTCTCCTAAGATGCTCCCCCATGGACGCCCTAGGGACAGTCCCAGAAATCTCCCCTTTCTCTTCCCCACAAATGTCTCTGAGCCTGATATTTTTCTAAGGTCAGTCATGTGCCTGTGAGATAGCTATACTTATTTCAGAATCTCTTGGTGTGGGGTCTAGACTTCAGTATTTTTAAAGCTCCTTAAGCAATTCTAACATGCAGCCAGGCTTGTGGACCATTGACAGCCCCTCTCTGCCTTTCTCACTTTACAAGAAAACCACCTGGCCTCCATCATACCCTTACAGCTCTGTGGAAAAAAAAAAAAAAAAGAAGCACAAATAAGTTGCTTGCTAATTCTGTTTTTCCTAATTCCCAGGTAGAGACCATTGGAGATGCTTACATGGTGGCCTCAGGCCTCCCAAAGAGGAATGGCAGTAGGCATGCAGCTGAGATTGCAAACATGTCCTTAGATATCCTGAGCTCTGTGGGCACTTTCAAGATGCGGCACATGCCAGAGGTGCCAGTCCGAATTCGAATTGGCCTGCACTCAGGTAATAACCAGTTAAAGCAAGAGGAAACATTCTTATACGCCTCTAGAAAGGCTAAAAAAGCAAGGGAAAAAGGTAGCTCTCTCCTGATTCCTGGCCAATGGATTATCCAGGTGTCCAGTGCTGCATCCAGTGTCCTTTATGATTACCCAAGTTTACTCTCTTTCCAGTACCTGCACTAACGCAGTGGGCAGCAGCTCCTTGTTCCAGGCACTAAACCCTTTTAGTCTACCATTTTGGTTAGAGCCAATATTTCCATCTTTGACTATGCTACAAGATCAGCAGGTATATGTTATAGTTAGGATAATTCATTTAATTAGTTAAAATCCCAACTTCTGAACTATTTTCCTTCCACATTCATTACCTGCTAGCTTCTCTTGCTTCTGTATCCACTCCCCAACTTTTCCTCTTCCTCTGCTCTTCTAGGCTGCTTTTCTTCTCTTACACTTTTCACCCCTTTCCTACCAAACTTCTTTAAAAAATGAATGACATCTACTGTGCCATTACTTCACTGTCCACTCCCTCCTTAACCCCTTTGCAATCTGACTTCAGTTCTTGCCACTTTCCCCAGTCCAGCATCTGGCATTCATGACAAGCCTCCCTAAAACGTTCCTTAACTGGCTTTTAAAACATGCTCCTTACTTTGTGAATGCCTCTTTTCATTTTATTTAATGGTTGTCTTGACTCTTCCTGTTGTCTAACATTTTCTGTAAAGCTCTCCGTCTCGTGATCTCTTTGCTGTCTGCATGTCTCACTTCTAATTTATTACTCAACCCACAGCAATCGTTCATTGTCTGATCATTCCTTTTGTCTCTATTTGTCCCTTATATTGGTATTCCCCAATGTCATGTCATGATTCACTGTTTTTCTCCTCCTACGTACTCTCATAGGTGATCTCATTCATGTCTGTGGTTTAACTACCTCTTGTATGCTGATGACTTCCAACTCTACAGCTTTAGTGCAGTCTTCTCCCTTAAGCTTCAGCCTTATATATCAAACTTCCTGCTGATATATCCACCTCTGAATGTTCCATATGGACCTTAGGCTTGACACATCTAAAACAGAATATTTGTTACCCATACAAACTTCCTGTTATTCTTATATTTATTCTCTATTTCAGTTGATGGTACCACCATGGACCTAGTTACTCCAGTTAGTCTTGGGAGTCATACTCTTTGACTTTTCCCTTACTCTGACCTTTAACATTCAACTAATTACTAAGGCTTGAACACTTTACCTTTTAAATATTTATTGATCTCTCTTGTCTCTTATTCATTCTCACAACCCAAGCCCAGGACACCACATCTCTTGCCTGGATCACTGCATTACCATCTTCTTGCTCTTGCCTCTTACCATCCATGTTTCTCATAGTCATCAGAGTAATCTGTGTTTCCTTGTCTGTCCTTTCATTAGACTTTAAGCTCCTTAGTGGCAGGAACCATATCTTACTCATGTTTATATAGCACATAGCAGGTGTTTGATTTTTTCTTTTAGAGAAAAGCCCTCATCTGTCATTTGTGCTTCAGTTTCACATTTCCAACTCCCTTCAGTGTACCTCTTCTTGAAGGATTCACCATTATTTCAAATTTAACATATTTTAAACTTCAAGTCATCTTTTCCCACAAATCAGCATAAACTCACAAGCCCATGCCAATTTTCTCATGGTTGTCAATCAGAGAGCCAACAAGTCTGTTGGTTCTTTTATGTCTCTCTTATTATTTCTTCATGGCCATCCACTCCCTATCATTACCTCCTTCTCAGTACCTTGTGCTTGGATTACTGCAGCAGCCATCTAAAGGGTTTCCATGGTTTTATTTTTCCCCTTTCAATGCATTTTATACACTGATCTGAAAAAAAAAAAGATCATGTAATTCCTTCCTCAATATTCTCTAGTGGTTTAAGATTCTCCATCTTGTACAACCCACTTAATCCAACCTTGTCTCCAGTTTCTCCCCAGCCATGTGAACTAGGCAGACTGTTCACTTTAAGAGCTTTCCTAAATTCCATGTTCAATCCCAACCACAAGACTTTGATTTATGTCCCTTTTCAACTATTCAAATTCGACTCACCCATCAAGACCTAGATTAAATCCTGCCTTCTCCAATGGACGCTTCTTGATTGTGGAAGGTCCTAATAAGCACCTCCTCCCATTTTCTAAATTATTATAGCACTTCTGTGTGTGCTATTTATCTTGCCTCAGCCATATGTTGTCTTGGGTTACTGCTTAATTGCTTCCTCTTTGATAGTATCTTCTTTTCAATTAGAGTATAAATTCCTGGAGAACTAAGACCGTGTGTTAAATTTACTTTTTTTCCCCTTGGTGCCTAGCTCAGTGCTCAGTTGATGCTTCTGAATGAGCGAGAAGTGAATTAAAATGAGAAATATAAGTTTTATATTTCTTGTTTATTTTTATTTACAGCAGAAAACAGCTTTTGAAGCAAAACACTTGCTTTCTTTAACTGAGGAAACAGCAAAAAGATAGTTCTGAAAATTAACTGTAAAAACAGAGCAGAAGGCCAGGCACAATGGCTCACGCCTGTAATCCCAGTACTTTGGGAGGCTGAGATGGGAGAATCACTTGAGTTCAGGAGTTCAATACCAGCCTGGGCAATATAGTGAGACTCCCATCTCTTTTTAGAGAAAAAAAAATCAGAGCAGAAACCAGAAAGGTTAAGGTGAAGAACTTTCTGGATAGTCCCAAACTGACTTTTCAGTATAGCTGCTGAAGTTTTCTCAATTACCTTGAACACGTAAAACAGTCATATTAAAATGTAAGAACAAAAAATTTCTAAAAGCAAAATGTTCTTTGATTATTTATACATACTGCTTTTCCATGCCCTAACACAGATAACTGACAGTCAACTGTATTTGTTTTCAGATTTTTTGAAATGTTTTAGAATAATTATCTTTATAGACACAGTTTGGGAGCCAGATAAAGTCATGAAAACCTTTCTTCCAATCTTAAGGCACAAGAAAGAGTCCCATTTTTTTCCTTACAGCAAACATGTTTGGGCCCTGAGTCCCTGCCCAGGCTTTTCTGGTTTGGGTTTGATACTTATTTGTCCCTGTTGACAAATATAAGCACCTCTGGTGTAACTGTTACTTGGAGCAAGATATAAATGAGAAGCATAGTCATGTCTGCATTGTTATTAATTTGCTTTCTTGTGGGGCAAATAGTTCATTACTCATTATATCTGCCTTCAGATTCCCAGAGCTATATGATGACAACTTTTATTCTTTTACAAAGATATATTCCTTCCTCTTTGCAGCATTCCTCTATTAGCATTAGGTGCATACCTATTGACTGTAATTTCAACCCCCTACTACTCTATAGGGCCGGTTGTTGCTGGAGTGGTGGGCCTCACCATGCCCAGATACTGCTTGTTTGGAGACACTGTGAACACAGCTTCTCGGATGGAATCAACAGGCTTACGTGAGTACCTAACAGAGGGATGGATAGAATGGCACCATCCTACTATTGAGAAGGTGATTCTTCTTCAGAGAGGTGAAAGAGAGCAGGATACTTAATGTTTTAATGTTTTAAAGAAAAATAAAACATAATTTGAGAAGATTAGTGCGATTTATCACACATTTTCCTGGTCTCTAATGGCAAACCAGTAGGGGGTGATGTTGGACTGAACATGTACCTTTCTTGTTCTAGAAATGAAGCTGTAGCTTAGTGATACCGAAACAGCCAGTCAATTTGAAAAAAACAACTAAAATAATATTTTGGGTAAAGAAAAAAATTGGCTGGGCTTGTGGGTTTGTGAGAGTCATGTTGAGAAAAGAACTACAGAAGGGACTGACATTCTCCATTTTCAACTAGTGTGTGAAGACACACTGAAGCCAGCTGCCTCCCAGTTGGCTGCTGTTTGCTGTTGCAGTCCCCTTTTTGAACCACTTAGGACCCCAGTAGTTCTGGCTTCATCAAATAGCCCTATAGAACTTAGCTAGCAATAATCCCTCAATCCAAGGAACTTGGAATTCTAAAATAATTTATTGCAACTTCCCTGTATATAAATCCCTTAGCTTCTATCAAAATACACATAGTATCAGAGATACCATTTATTCTCTGCTTCTTTGGGAAGAAAACTATACAAACTATATGCCATTTGTCTGTTATTTGTAAGATGCTGGCTCAACTCTTTCTTGGTTATTTACTGCCACTACAGAATCACAATGTGCCTTTTGCTTATATCATGGTTGAGCAAAGCATTTTTTAATGCTATTATAGGAAAAACATAGAGAATTACATTAAATTCTATGTGTGGTTTTCATGGATTTTACACCAAAAGAAGGGAAAAAACCACTTAAGCCCTTAGAAGCTCTGGCTCTGGCAAGATAAGTTCTTCCCAAACTTCAGCAATAAACTCAAACTAGTCCCTGATGTTATGGTGGCCTGTATCACAGTGGGTGGTGCCCTGTCTGACCCCACTCCCCATCACTCATGTGTAGAAACAGGCTTACACAATGGGTCCAGTCTTAGTCAATCTAGCCTGTGCAGCCATGATTAAGGAGGCAGTATGGAACTTAGAAGCTGTTGTCAGAATAAATTTTCTGACATCTGGTAAAGTCTTCAAACTCCTTAGATATGGCAGAGGCCATGGAAGTAGTCATCCAGGAATTGCTGCATGAATATGACTTTGCATATGACTTTGCTCTTGGAGTGCAACCCAAGATGAAGTGAAATTGATCATGGAACTGCAATGCAGATTTGGCACTGTACTCTGGACTGATATAAGCTTGTAGAAGGCTGAAGTCATATTCTGATCTGAACCAGGAAAGACTCCACACATTTCACATTGGAAATACAAAGTTGAGAGCAGAAATTGAATTTTGAGATTTAGACAGCACCTTGTCCAATGATCAGCTAGGAAGAAAACAATATAGTGAATCACCCACAGCAAGTGTTTATTAAGCATTGACTGTGCAAGGAAGTTATTGTGAAGCATACAAAGAAGTGCACACACATTATCTCTGTGCTAAAGGAGCTGGTTTATGTACTTTTCTAAAAGCTAATGACTATGACCCAAATATGACATTAAATTCTACAATGAATGGAGATCTGTAGAGAGGTAGCCTCTCTTCACATTGGATATGAAATCAGGACATGTCACAAGTCTATTAATTAAAAAATTATTTCATAAATATCTCCTTTGTGCTCATTTGAAACCACTGAGACTCTGGAATGGAAGTGACTCGTGATCCAGCACTGGAGTGATTCTCCTTACCATGCAAGTGGATGGTGGCTGGAATGATCTATCTCTCTTTTAAGCTGTGTGTTCCTTATCATCAGGATTATGCTACTGAAAGGCTCCCTGAAGACTAGGTATTTGTGAGATGCACATGTAGGACTGGCTAGGAATATACTGGCTGGGCATGTGTATTTTAGAAAGAGTACAACCCTTTTTGAGTAAGGGCTTTGGGTGACCATGAGTTAATGAGGAAGACAGAAACAAACAACAGTACTGAGCTATCGAGAGAAACAAAGTCAGTGTGAGTATACACAGAAGAAACTTCTTGCAGTTCTCTGCAGCCATTCCTTCCTACTCAGGTTGTAATCAGCATTAAAAAAAAAGATTTTCTCAAGCATATGTGAAAATTAGTCTTGGACTTTATTTAAGACTCAGCCTCAACAAGCTCTCACTTCATAGGGTGACAGTTTTTAGAAAGGTCGAGGATCTTACCTGAGTTAATAAGTGATTATTCTTCATCAAATAATTACTCTTAGGTTCTAAAGAGAATTTTAATGTGGTAGTTCCCCATGTAGACCTCTTATTCCAGATTGAGATAATTGGTTGGAAAATAGGACATTCATGTGTGTATACAGCTAGGTGCCTTCACCCAAAGATCAGCTATAAATGTACAGTCTTTAAAAAATATTTGTTGAAAGAGTTATTGTGATATTTCTCATTGATGTTTTATTTTTAAGTACAGTAATATTGAGATACAGTTGTAATAATGGATATGGAAAAGACATCCTTTAGCCTCTTAAGATATGTAAAAACCACCTTAAACTTCATATGGAACCAAAAGAGAGCCTGCATAGCCAAGTCAGTTCTAAGCAAAAAGAACAAAGCTGGAGGCATCACACTATCTGACTTCAAACTATACTACAAGGCTACAGTAATCAAAACAGCATGATACTAGTACCAAAACAGAGACATAGGCCAATGGAACAGAACAGAGGCCTCGGAGGCAACACCACACATCTACAACCATCTGATCTTTGACAAACCTGACAAAAACAAGCAATGGGGAAAGGATTCCCTGCTTAATAAATGGTGTTGGGAAAACTGGCTAGCCATGTGCAGAAAGCAGAAACTGGACCCCTTCCTGATACCTTACACTAAAATTAACTCCAGATGGATTAAAGACTTAAACATAAGACCTAACACCATAAAAATCCTAGAAGAAAATCTAGGCAAAACCATTCAGGACATAGGCATAGACAAGGACTTCATGACAAAAACACCAAAAGCATTGGCAATAAAAGCCAAAATAGACAAATGGGACCTAATCAAACTCCAGAGCTTCTTCACAGCAAAAGAAACACTCATTAGAGTCAATTGGCAACCAACAGAATGGGAAAAAATTTTTGCAATCTACAAATCCGACAAAGGGCTATTATCCAGAATCTACAAAGAACTAAAACAGATTTACAGGAAAAAAACAAACAAACCCATTCAAAAGTGGGCGAAGGATATGAACAGACACTTTACAAAAGAAGACATATATGAGGCCAACAGACATATGAAAAAATGCTCATCATCACTGGTCATTAGATAAATGTAAATCAAAACTACATTGAGATACCATCTCACGCCAGTTAGAATGGCAATCATTAAAAAATCTGGAGACAACAGATGCTGGAGAGGATGTGGAGAAATAAGAACACTTTTACACTGTTGGTGGGAGTGTAAATTAGTTCAAGCATTGTGGAAGACAGTGTGGCGATTCCTCAAGGACCTAGAAATAGAAATTTCATTTGACCCAGCAATCCCATTACTGGGTATATATCCAAAGGATTATAAATCGTTCTACTATAAGGATACGTGCACACGAATGTTCATTGCAGCACTGTTTACAATAGCAAAGACTTGGAACCAACCCAAATGCCCACTGATGATAGACTGGACAGGGAAAATGTGGCATATATACACCATGGAATACTATGCAGCCATAAAAAACGATGAGTTCGTGTCCTTTGTAGGGACATGGATGAACCTGGAAGCCATCATTCTCAGCAAGCTGACACAGGAACAGAAAATCAAACACCACATGTTCTCACTCATAGGTGGGTGTTGAACAATGAGAACACATGAACACAGGGAGGGGAGCATCACACACTGGGATCTGTCGGGGGGAAATAGGGGAGGGACAGGCAGGGGGTGGGGAGTTGGGGAGAGAGAGCATGGGGGAGATATGCCTGATACAGGTGATGGGGAAGAAGGCAGCAAATCACACTGCCATGTGTGTACCTATGCAACAATCTTGCATGTTCTTCACATGTACCCCAAAACCTAAAATGCCATTAAAAATTTTTTAAAAAAAGATATGTAAAGTGTGAGAGTTCAGCCATAGCAGCACCCTGTGAAATAAGCTGCTGAAGTCAAACTTTCTTCAAATGAGGTCACGTTTCAGCTGAGGGCACAGTGGAGGCTGGTTCCTCCATCTCAACCTTTGAGTTAAATTAACACCTTTCTATTGCATGGCCTTTCATCTGAGATTGTTTCTAGGAGGCTGATAGGTGCTACAATGAATGCCTTATTTGGTCCTGGTGAGGAAAGCCATGACTCCCCGTCCTCCTCCTGTGAAACCCTAAGTAAACCTCTCTCAGGACATTGCTAATGGTCCAGTTCATTTACAAGTGAAGACATTTATTACATTGATATTTTCTTTTTAATTTTACCAATGAGAAAGGAGCCAAAATTATGTATCTCTTTCTTTTACAGCTTACCGCATTCATGTCAGTCTTAGCACTGTTACAATTCTTCGAAATCTGAGTGAGGGCTATGAAGTGGAACTTCGAGGAAGAACAGAGCTCAAGGTATAAGGTCATTTTATTTTTTGAGCCAGAGAACTTGGAAACATCTACTTCTGGAGAGGTCATTGTCTGTTGAAAGAGTTTACCTGGGAGTCTGAAACTCAGAACTACAATTTGGACAGAATCTTCAGCCCCATTTGGGGTTCCCAAAAGATTGTTCTATTTCGCTTCAGTTTTCTTCTCTTTAAAATATGGGCATAGTGGGGAGGAATATTGAGATTCCTTCTGCATTTTTCAGACTGTAGATTGTATCTTTCTCTCTTAAAGAACTGCATAGAATTTGGCTTTCCAATGAGCTGCACTATTATTCACATTTTCAAACCTACATTTTTTTCCACTCTTTGGCAGTGCAAGACATTGTTCAATAAGCCACAGTATTTGAGAATTTGGATTTTCTACTCAATTTTTCAGTGACCACCCTTCCTGGGTGGAAGGTACCCATTGGCACACTATTTATAGAGTGACTTTTTCTTTCCCTAAGAAACCAGGAGGAACAAAGTCAGTTTATATGACAGGCAAACACTTTGTAACACCTTTTTCCCTGTTAGAGTTGTTATTTGACCTGAGATACAGGATTAGGATAATTTTAGTTTTCTTTTCTTTCTTTCTTTCTTTCTTTCTTTCTTTCTTTCTTTCTTTCTTTTTCTTGCCATTTCCACTACATTCTATTTATTTATTTCTGAATGACCCCAAGACCACTGGCTGACCCAGTTGTAAGATACCTCAGTTGTCTAATAATCTGACCCCCTCATTTTCAGATGAAGATCCAAGGCCCAGAGAGGTGAAGTAGTTTGAGCAGGGTCACACAGTCAACTAATAGCAGAATCAGGTCAAGACTCAGGAAGTCTGACTTCCTTTTTAGTGACCTTTTCACGACACCATGCTGGTTGAAGATGATTTTCTTAGTGATTACTGTCGTGCAAAGCAAGAGCAGGGCACTAAGTGATACACAATTAGCTTCTGACTTTGGCATTCCTTTTCTAAATGGTGGCAAGTTACATGTAGCTATAGTTTAGACATTAAAGTTTGGAAGGTCTAATTCTAGTTGATAACTTCCTCTTATGGCTAGTCCTAGTTTTTTCCTTCCAATAGGTCATTAGTGTCTTTCAGTAGGTTGGATGTCTCACTTAGAAGGAGACAGAGGCTCCTTTCCCACCTCTTGCAGAGAACTTAGACAGTGAAATGACAGGGACAGGGATATTACCTGAACAACGAATCTAATTGTCCAAAACTTTTGTGTTCCCTCTATACATTCTGTCGTTTTTCAGCAAAGAAGACTTTTTCTTCTGTATTGCTGGGCAGAGATTCCTCATTTAAAAGCTTAAGAGCTGCCACTTTTGAAACTGAAAAATGAAAATGTGTTCCTGCCCCTATGGTTTTTATTGTTCCACAAATTCAATGCAGGAGACTCACTCCTTTGGGTGTTTCAAGTATAAAACCAGGACTCACTTCAAAAGTGCCCTTTGCAGCGTCATGGTTTCCCCAATCCCAGGAAATTTGGAAACATTTTGCAGCAAGTTGGAAGAAGAGCCTTTCCCTGATGCCACGTTGGGCGTGGGTTATTGTGGTGGCAGGGTCCTTATGAGGAGGAGATATTAAGAGGGAAGAGAAGAGGGAGCCTCAGAGGAAAGGAAGGGGCAATGAGAAGAAGGAAGAGGACAGGAAGTAAGGCCCAAGGAAAAGTCAGGAGAGGAGGAGAGATCCTTTCTATGTCTGTACCCTCTACCTCCCCACCAGAAGCAGGTGTTGTACATTGCATCATAGTGGTTGAGGGACATGCGGTTTCTGGTCCACTGGAGACATGCAATATACTCCCAATAAGACCATGTCACCAGCATACTTCAGAAATTCTGATTCAACATTTTCACTCTCATCTACTCTGTGCTACTGGAAGCAAGAGTTGCTCCAGTACATGGGGCAGAAAGATCACATTTGATGGCGAGCCAGGTGTGATTTCACTGTTGATGGATAGAAATGTCTTTTTCTTCCAGCTGGCTGATGCTTGAAATTCCTCCATTACAGCCTTTTCTCTAGGGCTCAAGGTTTGTATCCAGTAAGAACATTTTTCCCTCCATCCCATCTCCTTCACTGGGGTGATGACACTTTATGTTGTTTCCCTTAGTCAAATAAAAAACATGGATTAATTGGGTGAGAGAGGAGAACATAGGGCAGTTGATTAATTGACTGGGTTGAGGTTACAAAGAAAGAGACTGAAGTGAGGAAGCTGAAGCAGCTTGTGGGAGGGCTCATTCAGAGATGAGAAGCTTGGCCTCTTTGGTCCACTGCCCATTGCCCACTTCAACCCCCTCTTGTAGTATATTGGCAGCAAATTATCAATGCCTAACTGGCCAGTTCTGCTTTTACAATATTTCTCTCCTGATGTGCTAGTGATGTTACTGTATTACTTCTTCTCATACATGAATCCTGTTTCAGTCACTGTTTTCTTGACAAGTGTGGAGCTCCTTACAGAGATTTTTGTATATATTTAGGCTTATTAGCTGTATTTACCATAAACTTTTAGGTAGATTTACATTCTGGGGAGGCTTTTTCAAATGATTGCTCTTCAGCCAGTTTATGTTGTTGTTGCCAGAGGCGGACATTTAAAAAATATTTCATAATTTTTTATTGTAAACTGACAATTTATAATTGTATATTTTATGGGGTACAAAGTAATGTTATGGTTTACTAATATAACGTGGAATAACTCAATCTAACTAGTTAACATATCCATCAGCTCAAATACTTAAAGTTTTACTTTGTGGTGAGAACATTTGAAATGTATTGGCTTAGTGATTTTGAAATGTACAATATTGTTAACTATATTCACCATGCTATGCAATAGAGCTGAAAAAATCACACATGTTCCTCCTAACTGAACAGATTTTGTGTTCTTACACCATCACCTCTTCATTTCACCCACTTTTGGCTTCTGTAACCACCATTCTACCCTGCGCTTCTATGAGTTCAATTGTTTTAGATTTGACATATAAGTGAGAACATGTAGTATTTGCCTTTCTGTGCCTGGCTTATTTCACTTACCAAATATTCTTCAATTCCATTCACATTGTCACAAGTGATAGAATTTCTTTCTTTTTAAAGGCTGAATAGTATTCCATTGTGTGTATATACAACATTTTGTTATCCACTCATCTGTTGATAAACAATTAGGTTGATTCCAGTACTTGGCTATTGTGCCTAGTGCTGCAATGAACATAGCGGTGCAGATATCTTTTTGACAAACTGATTCCAATACTTTGAGTAAATACCCAGAAGTGGAATTACTAAATCATATTGTATTTCTACTTTAACTTTGGAGGAATCTCCATGCTGTTTTCCATAATGGCTGTACTAATTTACATTCTAGAGGTGGGCACTTTCTGAACTTGTCTTTGAATTCTGGCATTAAACAATATTTGGTTCTCAGGCTGCTAAGCATTAGTATTTATTTTATTTTCCCCAGTCTTTTCCACTCATACTGCAACCCCTAGCTACACACACAAGCAGTTGTGTGTGCATATGAGCACACACATGCACACACACCAGCAAATGAAATAAGAAATAGCGAGATCGTATTGACAGGTCCATGAATGTCAGAAAGTTTGGCCTCAAATTCTTGCCCCATCACTGACTTAATGTCTGACATGAGACAAATAATTTTATTCTCCCTCCATGCTTTTGTTTGTCCACATAGAGGGCTCATCTGATTTGTGGTTATCAGGAAGCTCATTGATCTCACACACTTCGAATTTCCCAATAGTTGCTTTTTGGCCTCTTGATCTGCCTTTTGACTCCAGTATGTTGGAGAAGCTTTGTGGTATGGAAGGAACAGTATTTCAAATTTGTAGTCTAGTAGAGCTGGGTTCAAGTCCCAGCTGTGTCTGCTTATTGACAAGTCATTTAATCTCCAGGAACCTCAGTGTTCCCATTCACAGAATGAGATTAATAATCAACCTACATTTCAGATTTTTGTGAGGATTAAATAAGACAGGAGATACCAAAATGTCTTATAAGTGTCTTGGCAAAGTAAGATGCTATTATTTGGGGTATCTCTGGGACTGCTTACGAATTGATATTGGGTCAAAGAGTTTGCTTCAGGCTTTAGTTGTTGCCATACTTGTTTTCCTTCTTTCTCTCCCTTTAGCAAAATTGTGGAAGTCAGGCAGGTAAACAGAGAGCTAGGATTCTAAGAATTCTTTTGGATGGGCTCCAAAACCTCAGAAAGCCCCTGCATACTCTTTGCTTTGGAAGCTTTCCTGAGTCCATAACACTTCCATCCTCTTTTGCAACCATTAGTTTTGGCATCCCAGTGTGTCCCAAGACCCATCCAAATCTCTGGAAAATCCTGGCATCTACAAAGCTCCTTTGGGGATTGGCATGCTCTGCTGATAGCCTCTAAATCTCAAGCCAAACAGTCAAATATGGCTGAGGGTGGGGGGCCCTTGAGTTTGAACTTTAATGGTATGTTTTTACAAAATGAGATCTAATGGCACCTTGAGTATTCCAAGTGCACAAGGGTTGAGAGTTCTAATTAATGAAACAGTCTGATTATTTACAGGGCAACTCTCTGTATAAGACACTGCACTAGGTTCTGTGTAAAAAGAAAAAGCTTTGGAACCAGAGGAGTTGGACTTAGTGTGTTTAGAACCTAAAACATGGCCTAATGGTTGTGTTTAACTGTACTGTGAGCCCCTTAAGGACACAGCCATCTCTGTATTCCCAGTCCTAGTATAGGAGGAGAGGAATAAATGCAAGAATGAGTGATGGAATATGTTTTCAAGTTGTTTACCTCTTCTGAAAACAGAGTGGGCTCAAATATTTCAATTATTTGAATAATCTGAGGCTTAGGGAGAATCTGCTGCCAGTTAATGGAGGTTGGACTTTAGTGGTATGCTCTTTCTACTTGCCTCATAGGAGGCTTGTTTAAGCCTTGAATCAAATATTTGCAAAATGCTTTGAGAGTCTCAAATTAAACGTGCTCATTATTATGGTTGTTGTCATTATTATTAAGGGACAAATATATGTGATATAAAATAGGAAACAGTGGATTAATATTTAAAGGGGGCAAATCTAATTGGAGTTTTTAAGTTAAACAATTTAGAACTGCTCCAAATGAGAGCTGCTGAGCGTGAGACCATATTTCAGATTAATGAGTTGGAAACACATCCCATTACTTTTCTCAGTCTTGGTAAACACATTTTTTTCTTATGGATTAGAGGAAATGAGAGAACAGATGAAAGAGAATGGAAAGGAGAGAGAAGCATATTGAGAGGAAGGTTTATTGAAAAGAGAGGAAAGCAAAACAGAGGCAGAAATTTCGGCTTTTCTGAGCTCATCACTCAGGACCTGGGGTGACTAGCTTGAGTTTATACTCCTTTACGCTTCTCAGACCTATGGTTCTTGTCAACCAAGTAACTGAGCTATAGATGGAGGCCAACTTGGGGTCTTACCCTACCTGTAAGAGTCCCTTGGCTGGAAGAAAAGAACACTGCAGAAATGTAGACCTCTCAAAACAGCCAGGATAATTTAGGCTTAAAATTTAACAGGCTGTTTTCCATTTTTCCTCTCTTTTTGGGTTTTATGAGAGCCACTGAATGACCGGGTAAGGAGCTAGGTAGAATCTGAATATATGCACTCTAGATACAAAAGACCATGCCTTGGCTAATGCCAAAAGATCAGGGCACAAATGGTAAACGAAATCTTTAATTGAGCATCCAGACATTTTGGTTACTGTTAAGCCAAACATCCATACATTCCCAATGATGAAGCTGTATGGTGGCAGTAGACAAAACATTCCCAATGATGAAGCTGTATGGTGGCAGTAGACAAAACATCTGGATCACAGCTTGATATGGTGTTCACTTTTCATTTGGCTATTCTGGTATAGCCCCATAGAGAGGAAGACCCCAGAGTATGGTGAGGCAATTTCTGAGCCAACCTGAATGCTTGCATCCTTTTGGAAAATCGATTATAGCATGCTTAAGATTTTTCATGTTTTCTATAATAAGGGCAAAGGCACAGAGGAGACATTCTGGCTGATTGGGAAAAAAGGCTTCACAAAGCCCCTTCCTGTGCCCCCACCAGTGGGCAAAGATGGGTAAGTGGAGTTCACATTTAACTAGAGTCTTTCTATGCCATACTCTGCCACACTTTCTTCACTACCTATTTTGATGTCTCCCCTGCCCTACAGGCAAGTGGGCCATGGCCTGCAACCAGTGGAGATTGCAGCCTTCCAAAGAAGAAAAGCAGAAAGACAGTTGGTGAGAAACAAGCCATAAGGTAATGGCCAGGAGGAAAACAGAGCACAGCAGCTTGCCAAATTTTCAAATCTGGGGCTTCCTTTGGCATGCGTGCCAGTGTCAGCCTACACTCTGTTGGCATAGTGTGATGGAGCTGGAGAATTTCCAAGCTCTACTAAAATGGATGAAAACCTTGTTGTATGGAGGCCTGCTGCAGAGTGAGCTGCACCTGAGGGAAATTGTCTGCCCTGGCCTGAGTGAGACCCTTGCCTCTTGCCCTGATGACATACCTGTATTTGAATGTTAACAAGTCTGGCCTTGCTCTCTAGTTCTCAGGCAGGTACACCTGTCTCTTTTATTGATGAGCACCTGGGCCACATGGTGAGCCATATCAGGTCTTTAGAAACTTACATCTGTCTAGGCAATAGGAATATGACCACCTGCTATTCCTGGGATCTTTTGGCAAGACCGTCTTGGAGAGGATGTTTATGTCATTTCCTCCAGAGGCACTGTCTGATCCCTTTCAAGGTTGGCCTTGCCAACCAAAATAAGAGTGGCTACTCTTTGACTGCCTGGTTTGTATTCGGGACAATTTCTCCCATCCTTCCTCCACTCCTAGGATAGTATAAATCTGAAGCAGCAGCAACCACCTAATTGTCAAGAATATGGCTAAATTGTCCACATATTTAGCCATATTTATCTCTGAGGAATTCATTGTGTTCTTGGGCTCTTCTCAGTATCTCTTCTTTATTTTGCTTGCTTTTTTTTTTCTTTTTTAAAATATTGCTTTCTTATTCTCTCTTCAATGGAAACTTTGACCTGGAATCACTTTTCTCCCCCCACATCTCCTTGGAAATCACAAGATTCTAAGGTAAACATTAAGGCATCTCCACGTACTCCTGCTCCCTTGTTCTCTAACATGTCCCAGAATAATCACATTTCAAGCAGCAACTACCAAAGGCATCCACATCCGTTCATATTCTCCTACTGGTCTCTGATGACTTTGTCGATTCTTTGTGACTGTTTCCGTCCTAAGGAAACCTATTGCATTTTCATTTCTGCAACAATCACAGGTAGGCTGAACTAGTCATAAACATTTATGCATCAAAAAGGCTTCTGTATTAAGTATGTGGCTCTTCTGCAGCCTCCTGCATCACCCTCTGATTCCCTGACACCTAGGGCCAGGGTTTGTTCTGCAGTCTTCCAGTTTCCAGAAACATTCTTTCCTGTGAGTAGGGAAACACAGGAACAACCTTTGACACAGAAACACACACAGATCCAGACACATACTCTTTAGCCTGCCTCTCTCTCTCTCTCTCTTTCTCTCTCCCTTTCTCTCTCTCTCTCTCTCTCTGTCTGCAGGAAAGGAAAGTGGTTGGAAGCTCTTGAAGGATTTATCCCTTTGGAAGGGTAGTGTGACATTGTAGGCACTGTACAAGAACCCATTCATTCCTAAGAATGTGTTGGAGATTGCAGCAGAAAAGACTGCAACTGACTTACCATCATTGGCTATGTGCTTGGTAGTGCTTTCCTGACATGCAGATGAATGTTGCTTAGGTCATTTGTAAATTCACTAATCTGGACCTTCTTGACAGAGGGCCAGCTTCTGTGTACTGTAGATATATGGAGCAGATTGAAGCCACTGGCTCAAGAGAGGATTCTACCTCTGGTCCTGGCCTTGTTAACACATGTGCTTCAATCAGCATGTTAATTGACCACATGGCCTTGGTGGCCTATATAAATCACAAAAATCCCCAAGAAAGGCACCCCTGACAAACTTCACAAGGCTTGTCCTAAATCCAAACACTTCTGTGTTGCTGTTACTTGCCACAACCACCTATTCCAGAATGTTTCCAACTTTCTGTGAATTTATAGGCTGACACTTACTGGGATAGATGCAACTTACAAAAGACATATGATACCTATGAATGCCACTGACCTTCTGCCACCATCATGAGAGAAACTTGAAACATTTAAGAGAGCCCTGTGTGGTCAGATAGGGAGGAAGAATGGGAGCATACAGGGTCACAGCTTTGGTGAAGTGGTTACAGGGGGCTGCCTCTCAAGCAGGGCCCTTCTCTTCACTTGGTAACTCTTATCTTGTGTCCCCAAATATCCACTGCTTCTCAAGCCTGATTTTTGTATCATCTGGTTGCTTTCCATAAAATTTCACCAACTGGGGTTAATTTTGGGCTGACAAGCCCCTCTTTTAATCATAGATGTGCTTTTTTGAGGGTGAGAAGCAATCACCCCTATCATAATGAAGGTGAACTGAGCTAGCTGTTCAGGAGGGCTTGGCAGTTTCATTTTGATTAGTACAAGGAGAAATGGGGAAGTTCACTGTTTTGAGGAATGGAGGGTAACAGTGGAAGGCTTGGGAAAACACAAAAGCAGTGGATCCCTGGGAAACAGGAGAAGGGTGCAAACAAGTATGAAGGTGGAAAACTTAGCTTACATTCCACGTCTTTTAAATATTTTGAGTCTTTATTGGACTCAAAGAACAGAAACAAAGTACATTTTCCTTCTGCTGTCAGGACCCAGGATCCCCACAAGAGCTTTGATATTACTCTGCTCCATGTGTGTTAAATCAGCCTTTGTGGACTGGTCAGAAACCTGACCACCACACATATAGCACTGTTACTACGGAAGAAGGCATTCCAAGTTCCAAATCATCAACTTACAAATGTGTAGATCATGCCTCATTAGTAAGTTGAAGACCACCTGTATATTAACATGCCCTCTCTTTTGTTGAATTTGTAAAACCCTTGTAAATAGCAATGTTTAATTATGCAGACCTGATATGTAATAATGTTTATTTGTTTAACAATCCAGGAAAGTTTAGCAATTTGCAAGCTGTTTATGGAATACAGTAGTGGTGAGGGGTTTGGAATCATTCATATTGAAACCCTGTGAAAGGCCTAGGATATATAAGGTATGCTTACTGTTTTCTCTTTCTCCCTCTCAGGAGCAAAGGGCTCCAAGATTTGAATCTTCTTTTGGTGAGGCAATGGAAAAGCTCACTCCAGTTCAATAAATTGTTCTGCCTGGGCAAGAAATTGTAATTGAGAATGACTACACCTCTGAGGACGACCTAATTCCGGCGTGAGCAGGACGCTGGGAAGTAACTTTCAAAAGTTTTGCTCAGTACCCAGCTATCACCAGCAAGGCCGTATGAATGTAAACTGCAATAGATGTGAACCTGAAGGAAGAGTAGAGAGCCACCTCCAAGTTTAGTCATTCCAAAATAGCAAGCCCAACTCGGATTAAGATGCGAAGCTCTCTATTTTCAAGAAAAAAAGTAGGAGGCACTATGTTTTCTTTTTTATTTCGTTTGAATCTCTAGGAAGTATTTAATGAACATAATTTATAACTCATATACTATGAGATTAGTGCCAGGAAAAAAAATCTTCCAGCAAAGTTACATCTGAATCCCAGTCTACTGTGACCTCAGTTGGCTGGAACGCATAAGGAAGAAGGAAGGAGAAGAGCCTGGTTAATTGTGTTGTTTAGGTAACTGAAGGCTAAGAAGTTTCTTTGTTTTCTTACTGCTTGTTTTTCAAAATCTTTCCAAAACTGTCATGGTCTCTTTTCCTAAGTTAGGCAACATAATTGGATTGTCCTTGCTAGATGAGTATTTCACTGGGACTCACGGTAGTATTCTGAACATGACAGAATAAATGTTAAGAGATATTGTCTGGGCAAAATACATAAAAATCATAGAATTGAGTGATTCCCTTAAAGTTTTGTACTTTCCCTTCCTTTTCCTGCCCACTCTGACTTTCAACCCTCTACCCCTTCTAAAATAAATTCCTTTGAACATTTGTTTTTACTTTATGCTTTTAGTTTTCCAGGTTCCACTTTCAAGGGGTTATTGGCAGTGGCTTGCCACAGTCACGTGGACCAAAGCAATAAGGCTTAAGTCACAGGCATGTTTAAAATAGTTAAGCAAGCTTTTACTCTTATTTATTATATATAAAAAAACCTCTTTATTAAAACAGCTGAATGCAAACATATCAGCCAGTAAAGCAGTTAATTCTTTTTATCAAAACCTTTTTTAAAGAAATAAATGCTTAATGTATAATTTGATACCTTTCTCACGAATATTTAATTTTTCCACTATCAACTCACCCTGAATCTGAGCTTACAGTCAAAAGCTCTTCTCAGCAGTTTTCCTTCAACCTTCAGCCAAAGCCCCTTGGAATACTTATCTTTTAACAGAATCCAACTTCTCCCAGCCTCAGGTGGTCTATTTACTATGCCAAAGCTGTTCAAGAGGATGCAGAAAAGGTTTAAGTTGCCTTTCAACTTCCTTGAGCTGAGTTTCTAATTCCTTTTTCCACACATGTCAGAGAAGGAGATATAAAATATCATACTCTATTTTTATCAAGGTCTCAGTCAAAAGCTGAGCTTTTAAGACCTAACTTCTAGAGAGAGGCAAGACCCTAAGGAAAGTTTCAAAGAAATAGGCCTTCACCTCTTCCAGAGATGATAACACTGTCCTGCAGTATAAATATGGAAGGAGAATTGAAGGCAAGGGAGTGCGAGTGGGGCTACAGCTCCAGAGCCTCCATGAGTTTGTATTCTCCCAAACACAGTTCAGTTCTTTAGTCCTAGGAGCTATAGCTCCACGGTGGGCCTGAAAAATGAACACTGCCTGGCCAAAATCTTTTATTAAGCAACAGAACCCACTGAGAATGATTCCTAACTCCGTATCTGATCCTATCCCCTATTTCCCTCTCTAGTATTTATCTAGTCCAGTATGCCAACGAAGTTTATCTTGTCTAGCTTACTAATTCTGTCTTGTTCATGATCACATCTTCCTTTGCTTGATTTTATCATGAGGCCCTTTGTAAAACCATTCCATCTATCTTTAGATTCTTTTTCATTAAGGCCTTCGGCATTGACCAAAACTAAATTTTCTTCAATTTTTCTTAGTGTTTTAATTATTTGGTCAGAAGAAAAACCATTCCCTACTCTCATGTACTATTTGATTTATTTAGTGAGGTACAACCTGATTCTCACATACAACTGATTATTTCTCTATTTGCCTGTTGCTACTAGCACACTGGCTTGGGTTGGTCATTAAGAGGGAGCAAAAATTTTTTCACAGTTGTTTTCCTGATTATCCTATATTCCTTGTATAAAATAAAATATTTAGAAAACAACTTAAAGTTTTCAAACAAATTTAAATTTGTCTTATCACATCCTTCATATTTGCTTGCTTTCTTGTGATTTATCTTTTAAAAATAGATTATTGGAAAAAGGAAGCAAATGTGAATGAACTGCAAGTTAGGTTTTGCTTATTTGAGATTTTACTGTACTTTGCAACATAACTTAACCAAATGTTCATCCCATGGGGAATTACATAAGTCCTTTTCTTTAGAGTTTTTTCCCCCCTTACAGATCTCAACAGCAATATATGTTCATTGTAGAAAATTTAGAAAAACACAGAAAGGCACACAGGAAGTTAGGACTGTTAAAAATTCCTTCAGATCTTTTATTCTATCTTCCCTATTTGGCTTCACTTCATAGAGTATTGCATATTATTATAGCATCTACCCAGCCAAAGAATACCTGAACTCAGCTTATTTTCAAATTAACCCACTTTGCTTTTATTTTTATTGTTGGCAGTATTGTTCATATTTTTGATGGTAGAGGGTGAACCTGTTTACATTTTGGGCAGCTTTCAGTGATCCAGTTGTTCTTTCTTGCACTTGGCATGGTAAAGAAGAAGGATAGCAGATGGCTATCTACTTCACCAGAGGGCCATAACTTGGTTTACTACATAAAACTACTCTAACGAGAAGTATTGTTGCAAGGAATTTCATTTTTCCTACCTTGTCTTAGACATAGTATAAACAACTTTATTACCAAACAACTCATTTAATCACATTCTTGTCCTTAATCCGACTAGAATCAACTTGCAAGGATTAGGAGGTGGCAAACAGCCAAATAGTAACACTTCATGCACTGGGTGGTCACGTCTATGTGACATCAAATAATTGATTGTAACTTAAACACTCAATTGAATCAAGTAAACATTAATTAGCCAAAAGGCCACAGGGGATTGATCATTTTACTTTAACCTATTTTCCAGCCAAAGCTGGTGGACCTAATCAATGCATTTCCCATCTGACTGGTTAATTATAGCCCATTAAAATAGTGGAGTCTGTGCAATAAAATTCTCTTTTACCTCTTCTGTGGTCCATGCCTTCTTCTCAGCCAGGATAATTGATGAGTAGACCATAGACATGAACACAAGTTATCTTTTATAAGACACTTCATGTCTGTTATTTGTGTGTTTTTGTGTGAATTGCTTTCAAAGAGAGAAGCAGAAGTGACTGTTAATCTATACATTAACTTTGGCTCACTACAAATTAGAGTGGCTCTAGATGCCACTAAAGATTTTTCAAAAGTGACTAATTCCAACCAAATGAATATACACATAGAATCATATAGCTGGCAGGGCCTTTGGAAACTATCAACCTTGTTATAGTATGAAGGAGAATATGAAGATTCTGAGAGGAGAAGTTTTCCTTTTAAAGTTACCATCTAGTTAATATATAAGAAATTGCTTTACCAAGTCAAAAATAAATCTGAATTATTAAGAGAAATCTCTGACCCTTAGGAATACTTCTTAGACATTCTGGAGGTAAGATCCCTAACTGTGTATATACAAGTGTGAGCTTGGCGGGAAAACTCTGGTTTGGGGTGTTTTGAGCTAGGTGGCTTCTGACATCACAATCCTGAAAAAGAGTATAGAAAGAAGGCAGCAGATTCCTTATCACTAAATCAGCTTTACTATGCAGACAGGATCTCATCCATAGCCATATATGTCCCTATCTAAAATGATCTGACCCAAGTGGATGGAGAGTAAACCTCCAATTCTGCCTGGCTCTGTGGATTCATTTGTAGCTTTTAGCACAGAACCCAAGTCCTATGGAACTAAAGTCTCAGAAATACATGAGGAGATGTCTGACTTTGGAGGACACCAAAAATATATTCAATGTGTGCAGTATCCAAATGGTAGCTCCTATATATAGTGAGGGAAGTCAGGGGAGAACCAAACATGCGAACTTTAAAGCAAGATGAGAACTGAATCTGATTACTACTTGTCGACACCACCTTTCTCTTCCAGAGCCAGGAGATTCCCTGAGTTGTGGGCACAGTTGTGTATCTACTGCGTATAGACTAGCCAAAGAAGGACTTTACTTCAGGGGTGATTGAGCTCATCATGGGAAATAGACATAGGTGAACGTCTCATGACCATGGCATCCTGGAATGAGAGATCATAGGAACAGCAATTGTTCAAGTAGCATTGGTAATACGAATGAGCCCTCTTGGGGACTAGCTGATGGAGCTAGTTTGGATTTGCTGTAGTCCAAGCAATAGTGAATCTCTTTCAAAAAGGCACTAGAGGTAGAGGTGACCATTAATCTATATATTCACTTTGGCTCACTATTAGTGGCAGTGTTTTAACTTCATTGGGTCATCTTTGATGTGGTTTAAAAATAAGTCCAGCTTGTTTTGTGGGGCATCCCTTGGTCCAGGAGGAATATAGGGTCAGATTAATGTTTTCTGGATAGTTGTGAGACTGCAGAACCTGCCTCATTGGTCAGATTTGGGTTGACTTAGTCAATGACCCCACACGACAAACATTAATACAAAATATCCCCACTTATGCCTATAATTTGAAAGTATAACACTATTTTAATGGTTTTTAGTGACAGTATTCCAGAAGTATATTGTAAGATGATTATGTTAATCCAGAGAACTAATTCTTTTCCTTCTGTATGCTTATCTTTTCTGTGTTTAACTGTATTTTTCTGGGATCACAGTTCACCTCTTGTAATTTTCCTGCTCCAAAAACTTTAATGTTCCTCTAGTTTTGTAAATTCCTTAGTTGGTTTCCAACCTAGCTTTCTCTACCCTTCTTCTTGCAGTTTATTCTCTAGTCAAAATCTATTATTAGCTCTTTTTCTTGATATTTTCTGATTCCATGCCGTTATTCATGCTGTTTCTTCTACCTAAAATTCCTTCTGTGTCTCCTACCACCTCATGTGTAAATTCTACCCATCCTTAAAAGTCTAGTCAAATATCCCTTCCCACCAAAAGTCTTCCTTGTTCACTATAATTATATGTCTCCATTTCGGAATTCCTACCTATACTTCTTTAAAGGTTATGTAACATTAGCTTATTTTACAGTTGTTTGTATACTTGTCTTCTTGTCCTGACTATATTTAACCTAGATTTTCAAAAATGTTACAAGCTTCTTGAAGGCAGGAACTATGTTTAATTCATCTTTGTACTCTGCACAGTGCTTGATACATATAACAGGCACTCAATAAATAGATGTTAAATAAATAAATGAATATTTCTATGTCTTTCTATGTATCTTTTTTTCTGTGCACTTTCACTCGTTCTTTTTTTATCTAATTTTTTCTTGTGTTCCCATCCATCTCTCTATCTACCATCACCCTCTCTCTCACCACCTGTGGAGAAAGATATATATGTATATATATATGTATATATATATATATGTATATGTATATATATATACACACACACGCACACACACACATACATATATATGTAACTTCATAGGTATTATTTAAAAACAAAGTATATTTTGTATTTCTTGTGTTTATTAGAGGTTAGACACCTTGCTCTTTATCTAAAAGGTGGTAGACTGTTTTTATATTTTCTTCATAAAATACTAAAGAGCTAAATTAAATCACATTTTTAGTATGTCATAGTTGGTTAACATTTTTTTTCTTGAGGACCACTAACCTTTGATAGTGAAAACATTCCTCATTTGTGCATTGAAAAGAATCTAGTTATTGTTTACTATGGTTTTTATTTGTGTCATTGAGGGTAGTCAATTTTATGAATTGTAATACTTAGCTAAAAGAAATGGACACTAAGAGACAAAGGAGGGACATGAATGATAGCTCTCTTAATAGATATGAAGGGATACCATGGAGAACAGGATTTTATTTGGTTTTAGGCTGCTTCGGAAGATAGAATCTGGATCAAATGATGGACACTGGGGACATAAAATCAACATAAGGCAGAACTTTCTAGTAGTCAGAGCTATCTGAAAATGAATGTTAGAGCCTCAGAGAGAGTGAGTTCTCTGTCATTAGGGATATTCAAACAGAAATTAAATGATCATGTAATGAGAAGTGAGTAGATGATATTTTGAGCATTGTATGGGAGTTGGGATAAATGATATTTCAAGTTGCATTCCCACTGTGAGAGTTTCTGGTTCTATGATTCCTTGACACACCTTCCTAAAACAGATGTAAGTGGTTTTCAAGTGTTAAGAAAACATGAAAACAGATCAATTCACACCCCAAACTAGAAAAAGTTATAAGAAACATAACTAGAAGCTTCAGACAGCTCCATGATAAATCACTGTATTTGCCCACTAAATCTCACTCTTTCTTGGCAGTTAAAGCAAAAAGGGAAGAAAACAACAAAATTGAGTTGCATGGTTCTCTAACAAGTAAAAACAAAACAAAACAAAACAAAAGTGCCTTTGAGTTCATCTGCCTAGAGAGATTTCTTTTTCCTGCCACTGAATTCCAGGGGGAATTTATCATGTGAATCCTGTATAATAGATATTTTTATTATAATGGATAATGTGGTTTTATAAAAAACATAGACACAATCTTCAAATAGAAATATTTTTTCTTCACCTTCAAAAATAAACAAAAGGCTGTAAAATGTCAAAATCTTAAGCCCTTAAGGGTCTTTCCCCCACCCCAGAAAGCTAAGGTATTATGGCTCTGGTAAGTTGTTTTCTGTTGACCTGGCTTAATATAGGGACCTGGCACTGAGAACCTACAAGGATAGACAGTTAACATGACCCTTATCAGCCCTCTCAGACCACAGAAAATTTATTGTTGAATCCCTGAGGGTTGCCTCAAGGAGAATGTGTGTTCTCTGCCAATTACTTGCTGGCAAAGAACAATAGAAATATGCATCCTGGTCCCACCTACCTTGTAGGGATGCCATGAGGATGGAAGAAGAGAAAATCGATGTCAACACATTGGGGAAAGTTACAATTTCTAACCAAATGTCAGGGATGAAGGATAGTGCTATTGCCAGCAGACTGCATCTCACCAGGGCTCAAACCTCAGGGAGGGCTTCGGTGGTTAGCTGTTGGGAAAAGCCAATTTGCCAGATCTGCTATGAAGTGTCGTTGCATATCTACAGGGGCAAGGCACTCAACTTCAGAGAGAGATGAATTTATGAAATTAATAAAAGTTTTATGGAGTCAGGACCCTTCTTGACAAGTGTCAGAGTAGTGCCTTGATCAAAGACATAGGCTAGCAACCAAAAGTAATTTTAAAA
The DNA here is from genome assembly GCF_009761245.1 of Sapajus apella. Classification (NCBI taxonomy): domain Eukaryota; kingdom Metazoa; phylum Chordata; class Mammalia; order Primates; family Cebidae; genus Sapajus; species Sapajus apella. Next base: position 5,994,654 of record NW_022437013.1, read on the forward strand.
CAATTCAAAATTTTGCATTAAGCAAAAGCCATGAAGAACTCATTAAAATCCCCTTTATCTTTTTTTTTTTTTTTTTTCATCATACACCAAGGGTTTCTAGTGCCTCTCTCTTCAATTCATCACCACCCTTCAACTTTTTCTGTACCTTCAGGTTGAACAATTGCTTTTCTCAATACTCCCTTCTCTCTGAGCACTTTATTATGCATATTGGCTTAGATTGTAGCTTAAATCTTTCACCCCTGCCTCTCATGTGTTCTTGTTCTCTCTTCTTGATTCTGTATCCAAGAGGTCAAGAATCAATTTTGCCCACGATAGGAGGGAGTGGTTGGAATTGTTGAGAATCTGAAGAAACAAAAGCAAACCTCTCCTTGATGCATTGGGGCAGGGAAAAGCTGTAAACATATACACACTTGTAACTTTCATCCCAGCACACTGTGACATAGAAGTTTAGTTTGTTCTTTAGACTTTAAAAGAATTATCAGAATCACTCAATTTCAAGCCCGTTTTGTTATTAACACAATTTCTTTTCTTTTTTACTCCAACTTATAAACTAGGCTTTCCCACAATAATTAGAAATAATGATATTTGGAAACAAATAGTTAATTATGGCAAAACCTTATGTTAAACATGGTTAGGAAAGATAGCAAGCCTGGTGGAAAGGCTGCGACTCCTCTTAGATTGGTGGTATAAATCACTCTAAGAGTGCCATCTTCAACATACAGATAGGTAGCTAGGAGGGGATGGCTGAACTTCCCAATGCTTCCTAAGTCTGCCGTCTACAGTGCAGCTTCCATATAGTCATGTGCCGCAGAAGGACAACTTGGTTAATGACTGTCTGCATATAAGATGGTGGTCCTATCAGATTATAATACCACATTTTTACTGTGCCCTTTCTATGTTTAGTTACATAAATGCATTGGAACCTGGAACAACATAGGTTTGAACTACATGGGTCTATTTGTATGTGGATTTTTTTCAATAGAAATTACACTAAGTGTTTCTGCCTCTCCTACTTCCCCTTCCACCTCCTCTATCTCTTCTGTCTCTGCCATCCCTGAGACAGCAAGACCAACCCTTTCCTCTTCCTCCTTCTTATCAGCCTGTTCAGTGTGAAGATGAGAAGTATGAAGACCTTTATGATGATCCACATGCACTTAGCAAATATATTTTTTCTTTCTTATGATTTTGTAAATAACATTTTCTTTTCTCTAGCTTACTTTATAGTAATAATAAAGTATATAATACATATAACATACAAAACGTGTTAATTGACTGTTTTTAATTTTTGAAAAATTTTTGTGGATATGTAGTAGGTATATATAAGACCATTTATGTCATCAGCAAGGCTTCTGGTCAACAGTAGATTATTAGTAGTTAATTTTCTGGTAAGTCAAAACTACACATGGATTTTTGACTACATGGGAGGTCAGTGCTTCTAACCCCCACATTGTTCAACAGTCAACTGCATTTACCATTGTTACAGTTGACTACAGTATTCAGTACAGTAACATGCTACACAGTTTTATAGCCTAGGTGCAATAGGCTATACTTCATAGTCTAGGTGTGTAGTAGGCTATACCATCAAAAGTTGGGTAAGTACACTCCATGATGTTTACATAAAGACTAAATTGCCTAACAATGCATTTCTCAGAATGTATTTTCATTGTTAAGTGACACATGGCTATCTCTGGTTTATGGTGTGAAGTCCTGAAGTATTAGGAGCACCTTTTCAAATAAAAATGCACCCCCAAATTATAAGACCAAATGTAAACATTTCAGTAACTAATCACACCATTCTTCTGAATTGACAAGAATTCTGACTGAGAGAAAGTCTTAGTGGTTGATGATAATTATGTACATCCTTAGTCATTTACCTAACTGTCCTGCTGATAGGCCTTTAAATACTCAGTTTTTGTACCTTGTCGTTCCTTTTATGGTCCCAATAAATAGATTCACAGAATTTCAAAGCTGGAAGGGATTTCAAAGATCATTTGGTTCAACCTTATTATTTCACAGACTGGGAAACTAATCCTAGAAAAGAAAGTACCATTTCTAAGTTTAAACAGCTGGCTAGTGGCAGAGCTGGGATTAGAACTTCCTTCCTCCCTGTTTCAGGTGCATAGTTGCTGTTAAATTCAAACACTGACTGTCAGTATCCACTATTGAAAACACCCCAAGTTTCCTTAATAACTTCTGTATTTCAGTTCAATATATTCCAAACCTTTTCCATTATGAAACTGATGAATCATTAGTGACTAATTAGGTCTTCATGTGGCAGTATCATTTCTAGCCTGCTCCTTGATCTTGCACTTTATCCCTTCCTCTTTGGCATCATTTGAAAAAGCCACACAGGCTATTTTTTAGATGAGCTCGGCTGATTAGTTATACCTCAACTTTTGATTATTTAGTCTATGCTTTTAAGGATTTCCTGACGTATATTCTCTAAATGTACTTAGTCTTTAGATTTTATAAGGAAGTAAGCATATTATTCACATACTTACGTGAATAATATATTTATTCATCTTTTTCTTTCCCCATGGGAGAAAGGCATGAAATTGTCAATCTGTGGATCAATTTAGGATCACATATCGACCAACTAGTTTCCTTTTCCTCTGACTTAAATCTTTTGACTGTGAAAAGTTACACTTAGGACAAGTATCTACTAAGAACTGCCAGATCTGCTAGATAATGGCTTTTTAGATTAACTTTTTAAAATAATGCTTTCATTGTATTAGGTTAACTGATTTAAAAATTCTATCTTGTGTTTATATCAATGAGTGTTAATTCACTTAATTGTGACACTCACCAGGGTGGTGTCATCTATCTTGGGAAAGAGAAAACTGAATGTATTCAGCCATCTGTAGGCAATGAAGACATTAACTTCAGTAGAGCTTTAGTTTTGACCTGTTCTACCTGTTTCTCTCTCTCCGTCAGTAACATGGAGATAAGCTTAGCTTTCAGAAGGATGATTTAATATGTTGAATGCTAACCAGCGAGGCAGACTACTGGCCTAATATACCATCCACCTAACTGACTGCAATAAGACAATTTGGAATAGGCTATCTTCTAGATTCTGTCCAAGGCTGTTATTCATTGGAGTAACTCATTGGCTAATCCGCATCCTGCTAGGCTATATGAAGATCAGCTGGGTAGTCCTTGTCAGTCCTTGGCATGTGCTTGGAAGTTTCTCCTGTCTTATTTTAAATCACAGTGTCAAAGAGGTAGTGCCAGATGGGCAAGACTTGGAGTTTCTTTTCTGCTTCTCTTCCAATCCCACGTCAAAGCCAAGGAATCAAGACAAGGTTGACACATATGGCAAGGAGATCTGGCAAATACCTTCTTAATTGATCCAGATGAACAGCCAAACTAGATAAATAGTCTCCAAAGTGGGTTTTTATTTGCAGTTTGGGGGCTGAAATGATCTGGATTATCTATGAGAAATCAAATAACTGTGGAATTTCCAAATCTTTACCTCCTTTTAAGCTCATTCTTGAAGTAAACATCAACTATAGCTATTCACTCCAGGCACCATTAATTTTCTGAAGAGCCAGTTAACAATATGCCAGTTTTAAATCAGGAAATTGCTAATCTATTCCCTTTAGCAGAAAATATCATCATCATGATTACAGCTATCACTATATACCTACTATGTGGCAAAAACTACATGTGTGATGTTTTCTAATCTTCACAACATTCCAGGGAGTCACGTATTATTATCAGTCGCAATTTACAAATGAAAAAACTAAGACTCAGAGGAGTTAAGCGAATTGTTCAAGGCCAAGGAGGTGATAAGTGACCAGCAAAATCAAACCCAGACCCATCCTGATTCCAAGGCTCATTCTCATTCTACTATACTCACATGATGTGAAATTATCCAAGGAGACCAAAATAACATTTTCACTGCAGACTTTGCAAGGCATTGGACTATTTAGAATTCTGAATTTATTTCCCACTTGAGGGAACAGTTTCCCAGCTTTGAGGCTTGGTTCAACAGATACTTGATGGATGAGGCAGCTGCAGGAGAATGTCAAAAGGCGGGGGTGGGGCAAGCACACTCAACAACCAGAGTCAGAGCGTGTACTCTCTTGGTTTTTTTTTTGACCTGGTAGGTGGAAATAAGTTTTCTCAAATTTTAAAGTGAAATGAACAAAACCAAATATTTCTGTTAACTAGAGTTTTAGCCTTTTAAAGAAGTTTTGTTTTAAAACATTTGACAGAAGGAAAACTACTGAATTAATTTTTTTGAATAAAAGTTTCACATCACCGATACCATCTGTGTTTCAAGGAGGTCTACCTCTGCCTACAGAAGGGTCTCTGGGGGATATTGAATATTGACTCGAGTTTGAATGGAACCCAATCACGTTCTAAACTACAGGAAGTAGCCACACTCTATTGCTAATCCCCAGACCAACTGAAGCCAAATATTCTTACTGAACTTACTTAATATTCTCATTTCAGCACCCAAACTGCAAATTCTCACTGGCTTAATCAATGTTTGCTATTTTTGGTTGCTTTTTTTCTTAACATACAGTGAATTGATTCAAACAGGAACCAATGTTGCTTGTTTTCTAAAGTGATTGAACCCAAACTAACACAAAACTTCAAAATAATCTTAATACTAAATGTGAATGGAATTGATATACAGTCCAGTAAATTTCAGTCCTTGATTAATGATGCCACTGAGACTCCAGGGTTAAAGATCTTCTCTGTGTTTGGAGAGCCCAGCTCTGCCTTGACTTAACAACTCAGCCACACTGTCTTGAAGACCATGGGTCACATTACCCATAAACCCACCCATGTTCTGAGAGAGCATGAGCAGCAGACTAAGGTGGAAGAATGTTGTCTGCTTCCAAATACAATAGGATGCACGTGGATGACAGTACAACATGTTCACTGGCTTCCTTTGCTATTCCTCAAACATACCATGCATACTCCTGCCTCAGTCTTTGCATATACCCCTTCTGTCTGAAATACTTTGCCTTCACTTAATTTGCTCAGTCCCTTCTTTAAGGTCTCTGCTCATATGTCACCCTAATAGAGAATGATTTCTGTGATAACCTTATTAAAACAGAAACCATCACACTTTTTCTTTTTTATAGCATCTAATGTCATGACAAATTACACCTTTATGTTTGTTTATTGACTCTCTACCACTAGAATGTAAGCTCTACCAGAGCAAAGGCTGTTTTGTCTGCTGCCCTATCCCCAGTTTTTAGAATAAAGCTTGCCATGCAGTAGGTGTTTAGTAAGTATTTAGGAAAAAGAAAATCATGTCATAAGATAATTTTGCATAGTCCAAAGAACATAGCTCTGTCAGTCAGGAGACCTCAGATTTACTGCAAGCTTTTGTTGTGGCCTGAAGCAAATCATGTTACCTTTCTGGCATTCAGTTTTCTCACTGGTTTACTTCTTTACTTGTCTCGTGGGGATGTTGTGAGACTCAAAAGAAATGATATATTGGGATGTCCTTGGAAAAGAAGGAGGTACTAGATTTGCATATGTTTCCTACCAGACCATTGAGCCTGGGTGTTCTGATAGATGTCATTTTCACTGACTTAACCCCATGTCACATCATGTTATCTTTTTATATTCTCAAACTAAGATAAACCCCTGGGGACCAAAAGCAAATAAACTACCTGCCAATGGACCTAGCCAATCTCACTCCCTGGCAGGGGGGGCCTAAAGGTCAAAAAGCCAGTCTAAATGAAGCCAGAATCTTAACTGATTCTCTTCGCCAAAACTTGTGCTGGTCCTGGAAAGGAGCCGCATATTTGAGGCAGAGACTCAGACTAATGATCCATTGAGTTCAGCTACCTCATCAACAGAGCTAGAGGCCCCTTAGTCCTTCAATATTTGGTCAACCATCAGTCTCTCAAATGGCCTAGGACCATGAGACCCATGGAAGTAGTTGACCTCTTTCCTAGAATCCTGTTCTACCCTCTTCTGGCTTGCCACGGATATACACTAACAAGTAATCGGAAGTCACCAAATATCTCAATGTCCTGGTGAGTATCCACCTGCCTTGAGCCCAAATACAATACAGCTAAACAACAAGCTGTTGGTAACATATCTGAATTAAATTTATGTGAAAGGTGCTATGGCCTGTATATACAAAGATTCTTATTCATTTTCCATCCATCACCTGTGCATGCCTTTAGGGATTATGGGCTGGAATAGTTTTGAAACAGGAAATTTTCCTTGACCCCTTTGTAAGCCTCACATCAGAGGTGCCTCACTTATTTCCCTGCAGCAGCTCTCAACCTCTAATTGGGTGGGGAGCACACAGGTGAGTGGGTGCAAGATCCAGAGTGAGTGCTTTTGGGCACTGGCAGGAGCAAAATTCTGTGTGGTCCTGTGGCAGCATCTAGGGTTGTACCTGTGACCCCTGTAGCCCCCGAGGGCATGACAGTGCACTGTTTTAGCTTTGCCATCTGTGGACAGCTTAAGTGTTAACAGCTCAGTGGAGGGTCAGTATGACAGCCTTTTGCACCTGCACCTGAGTCCTTGTTAAGTGTCCAGGAGAAATGAGGTTGCATGAACAAATTGAAGGGTGGTGAATGTGGAGGATTTTATTGCCAAAGCAAATGGCTCTCAGTGGGAAGAAAAGCTGAAAGGGGATGGAGTGGGAAGGTGATCTTCCCCTGAAGTCCAGCCATCCCTGGCTGGACTCTTCTCCAAAGTCCTGCCATCATTCTGTTCCTCTGAAGTCAAGCTGCTTCTCTCTGACATCTGGCTGCTGCTTCTCTTCTCTCTTTCTCTGCTCTCTGCCATTTGGGTCAGAGGTATTTATGGGTATAGGATATGGGGCAGGGTGGGCCATGGGTGGTTTTGGAAAACGCAACATTGGAGCAGGAAAATGGGGATGTTCTCAGTTTGGGCCATGGTTCCAGGCTTGAGGATGTGGCTTCACCAGGGATCCCTCCCTTTTCTGTCTAGAATTTCTCTACCTTCTGTCCCTGTCACTTTGATGAAATATAAAAACAAATCTGCTTTTTCCCCAAAGTTTCAAATGAATTGACTTCACAGCCATTGGCTAATGCCCTCAATGCGACTGACTACTCCATTCTGCAAGAAGGATCTTGAGTTTCAAAGGTGATGGGCTGGTGGTGGGTAGAGGCTGAGGCTGCTTTGTGAATAACGAAGAAAGAAAAAGGCATACCTAAAGAATCCTCTCTTCCCTAAGACCTGTCAGTCTAAAATCACTTAAGAGTAGGTTCCAAGCTAGAGAACAGGGGCAGAAAATAGACTTCCTCATCCTCTTTGCTCACAGCCCATCCCATTCCAACTCTGCCTTGACTACCTATCACTTTGATCTTTTGTTTCTAGGGGTGTGTGGTGATGGTGAAAGGATTCCATTAATGCCTCTAGGAGTAAAATGCTCTTCCTAATTTTTCCCTATCCTGGGAGGAGGCCTCATGGCTTTGCTTCATATTGACCACACCGACACCAGGCTCTGGGGTGTAAGTGCTCTTGGCACCTCTCCCACTGAGTTTTCTTATGGCCTTAGTTTGCCCTCTGTATTCAATCAGTTTAAACTGGCACCAAATATACATTCACAGACATTACAAAAGACATGCATACTTACTGACAAATTTCAACAATACATACATGTATAAACTAAAACTGGAAAGATTCCCCAGTCTCCACCCCAGGGGTTAATACTGTATGTGGTTTGACATGTACCATTTCATATAATTTTCTATGTATTGTATGCTTAGGCAACTCATCCAGATTATTAAAAATTCCAAGGAATGTCAATTTTGAATCCTGGTAATGCCAGATGCTACATATAATAGGACAATTAGGGTAAGTGAAAAAGCCTTGGGTGGCATGGATTTCTAAGACCCCTGCTAGTGGGTGCCAATGCATGTTCGCCACATCAAGGGGGTGCTTGGTGAGACATATGTGAGACGCTATACCCCAGCAGGCTGTACTAAAGCAGCCTCGATCCCAGCCTGAACATTCTTAGCTTCTTTGGTGATCTCTGGGTTGTGGCTGAAGCCAAATATCCATGCCAGGCTAACAGATATCTTGGTGAAGGTAAAAGGCCAATGTCTTTAAGGAAATTTTGACTTTTTCTAGGTACTTTTCCACTCTACTGCCTACTTTGCTCTGGCTCCCATCCCAGAAACAAAAAGCCTTAGTCAAGTTTGTCAACTTAGTCAATCAAACACTCATAGTAGAAGAGCTCTAGATGCAACCAAGAAAAATAGCATGCACACATGATGGATTCATGGCTTAGTGGCTAATCAAGGCAGTTTGTTTGGAAGGGACAAAGGTCTGTAAGCCAAGGATTTACAAAATGTATAAGATCTTTATGTTTATTCATTCATCCAGAGTACCCCCTAGCCTTGCACCATCAAGCCCTTTTCCTTGCCATCTTCTCACAAGTGTCATAAGCTATGACATAAGTTGTCCTCCTTGGGTTGCCAATGTAGAAGTACCGCAAGAGTGGAGGTCAAATATTTGGCCTGTGATAAAGACAGTGTAAACCCCACCAATAAGAAAAAGAACTGAAAGGCAAGTGGAAGCCAAGAGTTTCATTCCCTGTATTTTGCTTCTCAGAACTGGGCTCAAGAGAGTCAGATTTTTAGCATGCTTGCATGCATTTACTCATTCACTCCTCATTTTATTTTACCAAGGACCTGAGGAAGCTAAGAACCTTAGCTTTTCCATTCTACTTTAAAATCGATACACAGTGGGAAATGTTTCTTGAGGGAATGCCACACCTGTTTTTCCAAACTGGATAATCACTATGCAACTCAATGGTGTTGTGTTTAGGGTTTTTAGAACTCAGGAAGCTGTAAAACTCACTGTTTTAAGAAACATGCTGCTCTGTTCAGGGAGGACCTTGTCTAATCAGAAGGTTTAAAGATCAAAGATTACTGTAACAGGCAGCCTATAATGCACAAACCTACAGAATGGCAGAGCTTGAAGGGACGAAAACTCATATAGTCAAATACATACCACTATCTCATCAGACCATGGGCATATCATTCATTCTTTTCTGTGGCTGCCACTGGCTTTTCAGAGATCAAATGGCTTTGGGTCATGGGAATGGTCTTTTTGCCTTGCAGTTTTCATGTTCCAGTTCTAAGGGTTTTACATTTGTCTTGCTTTCCAACTCTCACATGAAAAGAAATGATTTTTATACAGACTAGAATGTTAAGGTGCGAGCACGACAATGGTCATAAAAACCCAAAGCATCTTTCTTCTAAAAATTTATTAAAATTGTATATATTTAAGGTATATAGCATGATGCTTTGATATACTTGAGCACCTTTCTAACCTCCCCGCCCTCCTGGCTTACCATTGTAAAATTCTGTTGGGTTGTCCCCAGTGGAACAAATTATTATTATTTTTATTGTGCCAATGACTAGGTGGATGAGGGGTGTGTGAGTGTCACATTACGAGGCAATTAGTTTATTAATAATACTGTGGCTGCCCCTAATTCCATTAACAAACATGCATGATGTGTGTGCCTTCCCCTAGGCACTTCATTAAGCATTTGATAGAGCAGTGATTAGCATTATTGTCACTACCACCTGACACTGGATGTGTGCTTTGCATTCACCTTTCAGGACAGGAAGCAAAGTTGAGAAAATAAGCAGCAAGTAGAGATAATAAGGCCCAGAGAGGGGGCAGATTTATTGTCCTCAGAGTTTAGAGTTCTGTAGAAGAGTAAAAATCACATAATTTGGGACTCATATAGGGTGACTGGTATTTATTTTGTGAAACAAACAAAAAACCTGTACAAGTGAAAATCTCTATCATTTCATTTAAAAATGACATTTTAACTCCAAAGAGGTAGAAAGGACAGAATAGATTTAGAGTAAATTTAGTTCATAAAAAACTCACTGCATTGACCTAATTCCTGTGGAAACATGGTCACAAACTGGAACTGGTACACACATTGGCCTTTGGAAAGTTCTGGTCTACATGAGAGCTAACAATCTCAGCTTTATGGAGGCACCTACTGGCTGGTCTGGGGTGACATTGGTTCATTTCCCAGAATAGTCAGATATGAAGACGTAAGGTAGGAAGCTTCTGGGACAAGAAGGCAAGAAGATGGAAGGATCATTCTTTCTACTATCATTCTGAGACAGGAAGATATGCTAAAAGCAGAATTGTCTTATGGACAGGCAAATAGATGGTTTTCCAGTAATAATCTGGTATAGCTCCTGGACAGAGCAAGGTAGCATGAGAAGACTTCCCACAGTGTAGTCCCTTCCCCACCTCTCCAAACACACACACACACACACACACACACACACACACACACAAACACACACACACTCTCTCTCTTTCTCTCTCTCTCTCTCTCTCTTTTTCTAGTACTATTTGCCTGCAATATGTACTGACAAGATGAAAAGAGCCTTCCACTTAGAGTCTAAATACTCAAGTTCCAGTCCTGGTTCTGGCACTAGAGTGATTTCTGGCAAGTTTTCTCCTTTCGCTGAGCATTGGGTTCCTACATTACTTGTATAATGAGAGAATTGAACTAGGTTTATCTGCAGGCCCTAGGATGTAGCTCTGACATCCTCTCCACTCTATCCCACCCCTGTCCCAAGCTGGCTTTATTGTATTTGGGGCTGACAGAGGCTTCACTGGCAACCCATTCCTTGTTTACCAGAATGATTCTTATCTGGTCTCTGCTGGATTGGTGGCAGAGTCTTGCTCACCCAGTTCTTCGTCTTCTCATGCCCCATTACAAGCTCACCAAGGTCACCTCAGGCCTGTGTTTCCCTTACAGCTGTGCATAGTATCACTGAAAGAGTGCTTCATGCTGGGGTTTGTGGGCTGAGAACCCAAGAGTACTTCATTAAATACCATGGTCTCCAGTTATATTCTTTTCCAGCTATATTCTATTTTTCTAATAGACCAATTTGTCCATTTAATACAGACAATAGTGCTTTGGCTACAGAAATCCTCCTTGAGTGGATGTTTCTATGGTGCAGCGGTAGCTTTTAAACTGAATTGCTGTCCTTTGTTAGCTATTACTGGAGCTGCTCTCTTAAAGAGGAGTGAAAAGAAGGGGAAGCTCAAACAGAGGAAGGAGCTGAAGCTGAGGAAGGGAAAAAATATAGTTGAAACAGAAGTGCCCACTCTTCCAAGCACTCCTTTCGCCTCATTCTATACCCCCATAAGGGCACTAGAGGCCATACAGATCTGAATCCATGCCCTGCACTGTTGCTTATTAGCGGTGCCATCTTGGGCAATTTTCTTGACTTCTTTAAGCTCCAGTTTCTCAATTTGTAAAGTTTGGAGAGCTTTGATGCAGATTAGATAAGAATATGATGTAGTTAGCATATAGCAAACATACAATAGATGGTAGTTATTGCAATTCTTTAAAACAGTTCTACAGCTATATAATGGAGCTCTTACTACCCTTTGGGGCAGAGCTGGCTCATCTCCCCAGCTAGGTATAAGAAAAAACAGGTAAGTTTCTTCAGAAAAGTGAAATATATACACCCAAACTGACAGTGACAGACAGGCAGCCATCTTCAGCCTTCGTATCAGGGACTAGCTCCAAGCCTCACTGCATCTTGAGGAAGCCAGCCTGAATGCTTCTGGAACCACCCGTGAACCATCAATCTTCATGGGACAAAGTGAAGCCTTTCATTGTGGTGTCCCTTTTCTATCTGTGTCTGGCATGTGGTATTTATAATGCTGCCAACACTGCAAGATAAACATTACATCCTCATTTTACTGTTAAAGAAAGAGGCACAGATCAGATTCACATGCTACTGTGGCCTTGTTGGTGTCATGCTCTACCTATTAATTACTTTAACTCAGGGATAATGTTCATGTTCATGTTCACTAATACCTTGTTATACCCATTCTTCTCTGTGTGTGGGTTGGGAGGTAACAAGCTTCCTCAAGGGGCTGACACCAAGAAGGAAAAGGACGCACAGCACCACAGATACACATTCTGTAAGAGACAATATTATATGTTCATCAAGTCTTGTTTTTTCCTCTTTCTGTGTGTATAGGAAACTTACATTTCCCACACTTTCTTGCAATTATATAGGGGCCATATGACTATATTCTTGCCAGTGGGATCTGGAAGAAATGATGTAAACTACTTCCTAGCATGGGCCCTTAAAATGTCTCACAGGATGTGACCAGGAGTGGTGGCTCATGCTTGTAATCCCAGCACTTTGGAAGGCCAAGATGGGCAGATCACCTGATGTCGGGAGTTCAAGACCAACCTGACCCACATGGAGAAACCCTGTCTCTACTAAAAATAAAAATTAGCTGGGCATGGTGACTCATGCCTGTAATCCCAGCTACTCAGGAGGCTGAGGCAGGAGAATGGCTTGAACCCGAAAGGCGGAGGTTGTGGTGAACCCAGATCATGCCATTGCCCTCCAGCCTGGGTAACAAGAACAAAACTCCATCTTAAAAAAAAAATCTCACAGGAGTCTTTAACCCTCTCTCTTCCTACTATAGAGAACTTGGGGCCTCATGTGAGATGGTGCCATCACCTAATGGAAAGAGTCTGGAGCCTGGAATTGCCCAAATTGGAGGAAAGCCCCTGATGACACTCACCAGATTTTATATGTATATGAAAGAAACTTTAGTGGTGCCTTATCACTGAGATTTAAGTCTATTTGTTATTGTAACATAGCATAACATTATTCTGATTAATACATATACTTGTCATATATAGTTAGGAATATATACATACGGTAGTCCCCCCTTATACTCAGAGGATATGTTCTAAGAATTCCTAAAACCACAGATAGTACCAAGCCCTACAGGCATACCTCAAAGATATTGCAGGTTTGGTTCCAGGCCATCTCAATAAAGCAAATATTGCAATAAAGTGAGTCACACAAATTTTTTGGTTTCCCAGTGCATATAAAAGTTATGTTTATACTATACTATATTCGAATAAGTGTACAACAGCATTGTGTCTAAAACAATGTTGATATCTTAATTAAAAAATACGTTATTGCTAAAAATAGGCTGACACAGAAACACAAAGTGAGCATGTGCTGTTGGAAAAATGGCACTAATAGATTAGTTCGACACAGGCTTACTGCAAACCTTAAAATTTTGAAAAACATACTATTTGCAAAGCACAATAAAGTGAAATGCAATGAAACAAGGTATACCTGTGTACACTCTGTTTTTTGGATCTGATAATTGAGGTGGCTGCTAAGTGACCAATGCACAGGTGATATCTACAGCATGGACATGCTGGACAAAAGGATAATTCACACTCCACCTGGGACAGAGGGAGATGGTGCAAGATTTCATCACTTTACCCAGAAGGGCATGAATTTAAAAAACCTATGAATTGTTTATTTCTGGAATTTTCCATTTAATATTTTCAGACTGAGGTTGATTGCACGTAACTGAAACCATAGATAGGGAAACTGAGGATAAGCAGAAAGTACTGCACTCTAAAGAGAAAGATGGCAGAGAGAATGATTTGGAATGTCAGGAATGGGGGAATAAATGAATGATAAAATGGATAGAAAGAACATAGACTGGGAAGCCAGTGCAGAGATTTTTGTGGCGTAATGATCAGAACAACCTGAAGATGCCTGGTACTCTACGTTTCCAAGAAGAAAAATCATCTTTAGCTCTTTCTGAAGCTGCTTCTCCCTGTAGAAGGGCAAAGCAATGCTGGGAGAGAGCATTTTCATTTTCTTAGGACAGGCTCATGTATTAAGTGTACCCTATTTGAGTGGGTGCTGATATTCAGCAACTCCTTGAGATGGAAGCAATTTTGCAGATCATTTAGTGTATTATTCCTTTAGTCTCCTTGAGCAGAAAGGGATTTCTCTGTTTTCTATCCCAATGATAGATAAAAAGAGGTCCTTTCTGGATGGGCACCATGGCCTGACCCATTCAAGGCCCCTTCTTGTTCAGAGGTACTAAATGTTACATTGGCGAATGGTCTTTGCATTCCACAAAAGGTATAGATATCTAGCCCCCAAGTTGCCAAAGATCCACTCTGAAGCTGCTGTCCATGTCTTCCTTTAAGCCTAAGCCATTGCTTGCCAACATCTCAGTCTCTTAAAGTTCCTCTACATTGGCATGCGGCAGTTTAAGGGAGCTTTCTCTTGTACTACTGTCAGTAGAAATGGGGAATGCCTATAACCCATCCTGGCTAACTGCCTCCACCCGGCTTTGCTTCTTCCCTAGACTACTGAGCTAACTTCCTGTCATTAAGGAACTCTTCCCTTTTTGGAAAGCCTTCCTTGGTCAGTATTCCAGGCCTGACAGCAGTTGTATTCCTTCCCATGTCTAAGGCAGTCATTGAACCTTTTACAATTTCTTTATGAAGTCTTAAGTGGAAGTGAATTTTCAGCTAGGTTGAGCCACCCACAGTCTCCCAGGGGACTGTACAGTGGCTTGAGGAAAACCTCATCCTGGCCTATTACAACAGTGTTGCCTTGCCAAAGTACACAGGGGCAGCCACTATGCTCTGCCTTGAGCTGAGCCAGAGCAATGGCGGGCAGAGTGCAAGAACAGCAGGGCTTCCCTGACCTGACAAGTCAGGTCTCGCCAGACTTCAAGGCCAGTCAGCTCTGTGCCATGTGGGGGTTGTTGCAGCCAAGTTAGCACATTTACTTCTACCCAGCCATGCTGAGTACAGCACAGACTTCCAGGAACCACCTTCAATTTCTGATCCTTAATCCTGCACGATCTGCACATATACCCCAGAACTTAAAGTATAAAAGAAAGAACTATAAATAATAAGTCCACAATTATAAAAAAAATCTAGGTAATAAAAATATTTTCAGATAACTTACTATTCATGTATATCATCAATTTTAGGATTCATTTCATCTGATAAATTAGGATTGTGGAATATTTTGCTCTCAGGAAGAGCCCAGAAATTACCAGAGAGTGCCACTGAAAGTAAAAATTCAGTGGAAATCAAATATGATACAGTAACGGAAAGCGAGCTATGTTTTCACAAATATATGATGACATCTAGGAAGCAATAAGCTAAGAAGAGACAAAAATGGGCTAAGATTGGCTTTGATGGAAAAAATATAATTAAGCTTAATTCCTTTTAAAAAAGAAGAGGAGTTGAAAAGAAATAAATAGAGAAAAAGAATGAAAGAAGGAGGGAAGGATGGAGGAATTGGGAGGAAGGAAGGAAGGAAGGGAGGGAAGGAGGAAGAAATGAAAGAAAGCAAACCTTGCATCTGAGTATTCCTGGGCCATGACAATGAGCTGTGTTGAGATGGTACTTGCACATAGCTAAACAACCAGAATGTATGTAACTGATAAATTCAGAGTACTGGGATTATGACAGGAACTTAGGAACTTGGAGGCCCTCTCTGCCCTGGGATGCCTCATTCTGCTATCTAAACATACCCAAAGGGACTTTAGGACAATTCCAAGAAAGCATGCAGATGTGAAGGAGTATAGTCTAAGTATACTTACAGAAGTGCTTACGTAATTTTCCTCATGTAGCTTAAATGCCCCAGCCTGGAGATAGAGCACTAGGTTTCTTATGTCCCACTGTGTCACCTATTGGCCAAAACTGCTGTCTCCACTTCCATGTCAGCAGTAATCTCCTTCTTGCAGTAGCTTGTGGAGATCTAATACCTCATTGTGATTTCATGTGAAACTCCAGACCCAGTATCCATTACACTCAATTCAGCAGTAGAGACGTTAAAACCAACAATGTGAGGAACTATGTTGGTTCTGTTGTCACCAAAAGAAAAGAAAAAAAAAAGCAGCAGATACATCCTCCATGAACAGAGAGTAAATAAACAGATTCTCTGAAAATGTGCAGGCAAGGGTGCTAGAATAGATTTTTTTTTTTCAAGATTCATTATTGGCCCCAAGATTCTGTAACTGGTACTGTCATTTTAAACCATTTTATTTAGAAAATATTTGACTTGGCTTCCTTGACCTCTTGCCCTCAATGATAAGGGTATAGGTCTCTCATTCAGCTTTCCTATAATCTGTTTGGGAAGGGGGTACGTATGTGTGTGTGTACTTCTTTCCAAAGGAAAAAAGATTCCTAAAGAGATATAGAGACTTATCCAAAGGCAGTTTCTCTATCCCTGCCCTCAGCCCACCTCATCCTGACCACCAAGATAGGCTCAAACTCCAGGAATTCCTGACACGAGGATACCTGCCAGCCCATACGTGTAATTACTTCCGTTGCCTTGCACCCTCAACAAACACCAACATATTTCAACAAAGCTGTCAGGGCTGAAACATGTGTCTAAAGAAGGGAGCAAAACTTTCCAAGTGAAAGAGGAAGAGTCAGTGAGGGTGGGCCATGTGGCTCCTGGGTGAAAGTTGTTTTCCATCTGGGCCTCTAAGAAGGAGAACTTAGAGATGATGAAATCCTAGGGCAAGAAGAAACTTTTAGAAACAGCTTAAATCACCCACACAGATGCCACAACACCCTCATTTAAAACCTTTCTTGAGAAATTCCCTTAATTATTGTTTGTAAATGCTCCCTTTTGTCTGACTTTTAGTCACTGTGCTGCTACAAGCTCTTAGTTTTTGATTTGCAAGTGATGTTGGTTGCAATGAGTGGGCAGTCTTAAGTGAGGCACTATGGTGTATGCAAGGGAGGAAAAAAATAGATCTCACTTCCAAGATCTGGTGGCCCTCTCTAACAATGCTTATAGAGTACCTGAACACAGTTTGATCAGCTCAGAACCACAGTTTAAGGGCATGACATAATATAGGTGGCTGTCCTAGACAGGTCAGGCTAACAAATGTTAGCAAGGAAACTCCATGAGATATGTGATACTTGCCCAAAAAGTGTTCAGAACCATATTTGCCCTCATTGTTTCTAAGCAATCTCACAGAAATACTTGTCAGAGCCCTTTCTAATTTCCTGGGTGCTATAGAGATTCATGACACAATTAAAGCAAAACCAAATCAGAAACCAGCTTCTTTCTCCATCTTGTTTGTAGAGAAGTTGTTTCCAGTTCTTGGCATCTAGCTTGAGGTTCATTTTCTACCAATGCTCTGAATCTTTGAGAAAAAAATTCATTCTTGTTTGATAGGTCACGTGTTTACACTTCTATGCTGCAGTTAACCTATTATACCATATTATTGGTGGTGGGAGCTGTGTGGATTGGGACATGTTAGTGACATTTTAGAGAAGTGACAGAGGCCTTTGTCTGTCTAGTAGCATCCACACTAGGATACAGTGTGAAAAATAGAGTGCAAACATATAGACACACACAGACATACTTCCATAAGTTTCTTGGCTCTTCTAACCTCCCCTTCCAAGTCCCTTTCCCTGTTTCATAAACAACCACAGCAGCAAAGCTTGGCCTCCTCAATGTATCCAAATAAGAACTATAAGGCTCAGCTGGGCGCAGTGGCTCACCCCTGTAATCCTAGCACTTTGGGAGGCTGAGGCAGGATGATCACCTGAGGTCAGGAGTTCAAAACCTGGCCTGGCCAACATGGTGAAACCCCATCTTTACTAAAAATACAAAAAAATTAGCTGGGTGTGATGGTATGTGCCTGTAATCCCAGCTACTTGGGAGGTTGAGACAGGATAATTGCTTGAACACGGGATGCGGAGGTTGTAGTGAGCCGAGATGGCGCCATTGCACTCTAGTCTGGGTGACAGTGCGAGGCTCCATCTCATTTAAAAAAAAAAAAAAAAAGGAACTATAAGGTTCAAACCTGGAATTAACAAACATCAGGATAGAAGAAGTTAGATTCTTCTTAACTCTTCTTTCTCAGGTATTCCTCCAGCAAGGTAGTCAACACTCAATAAAAGGGGGGGAAAGTAATTACATTCTTCCTCTTAGTACCTGCCCTGTATCCAACTTTCCTGGCCTCACTGCCTAACCCTACTAAAGCACTCGCCTATCCTCCACTGCCTTATCTCTGATGGTTTCTTCAGGGGCTGGCCTTTCCTGTAGTTTACATGTCCAGCATAGCTGTACAGGTCAGAGTGGCAACCTGGATGGTAAAGGTCAGCAAAAGCTGAGAGGACCATTTGTGCTTTTGTGTCTTGCCCAAACTCTTCCCTGTGGTCAGTCACCTGCAAGGTCTTAATTGAGTCAGGAACTATAGAATATGCAAAAAAGAAGAGATAGGTTCTGATTGCAAGAGTTTTGCATTATAGCTGAGAAGGAAGGATCTAACACATCCACTGGAGACTGAAAAATTGGATATAATACTGGAAAGATGTACTCAATGGTGAGTAATCATATTCTTATTGAAAGAGCTGAGAGGCCATGAGGGTTTTCTGGTGAGCTAGAGTAGTCTGGAAAGGCTTTATATAGGAATAAGAGTTGATTTAGTGTCCAATGGGCCTCACTATAGAGCTCCATACTGGGATCGGCTTGCAATCAGCTCTGCCTGAGTTTGTTGAGGTTTGGAATTTGGACAGAGGTGAAGCCATGGGAAGCTACAACCTAGTGCTCTTTTAACCACAGTCCATGGTTCTCTTCCCCAGCTTGGCCTTCTGCAAATCTACCTATCACTCCATGTGCCATACTGAGTTTTGAATTTTCAAAGCAGCAGCTGGAAGCCAGGCATTGGCTTCTGGAACAATATTGGCTGGATTTCAAGTTACTTTCAAACCTTCACAAGGGGAAATCTGCTTTGCTCTTGCACATTCTAATCAAGACCATGTGCTCTGGGCCCCGTGGAAATATAGTTCTCTAGTAGTTCATCTTGGGGATTCAATAACACATACAAGCTCAAGTTACTGTGAAAGGCATGCTGGCTGCTTGAACTCAAAAGCAACACTTCTGAGTTCTCAAGGGGATTGCTTGTACTCAAAAGACAGAGGCTGCTGGGCCTCCGGAAATGGAATAGAATTCTGACATTTCTCTTATTCCTTCCTTCTTGAGAAACACAAGAGCTTTTTGTATCAAGAGGAAACTAGCATGGGAAGTGTGATTCACTTTAGAAAGCCTTTGAAACAGGCATTTCTGCAAACCACTGCTGGCCTAGAGGGACAAAAAAAACAAAACATTGTGGTGGGAAGCCAGGGACCTGGGTTCTAGCCCCAGTAGGGCCATTAATTTCCTTTGTGATCTGGGAGCAGGCTATTACACTTCCTGCTTCTCCCTTGCACCCATTGTAGCCTTCAATTTTTAAAATTATGTATAGTGTCTTCTTGAGGGCTTTGGCAGCTCTGAAATTCTGTGGTTCAAAGTCTAGCTCTTAAAATGGAGGCCAACACTTGAGGGAAACAAGCCTATGGTAGAACTCACTCTAGAGATAATGTTATGCACAGGAGTGGCGGATGTTGCCTCAATTGTGTGATTTGGGGTACTCTGGACTTGCCTTAAAGTATCTCTTCGCTGATGTGGTAAGATCCTCTGCTTGTCTGGTTTCCTTTATTTATTTATTTTTTTTTTTGATTAATCACAGCCCCGATGCCCTCTACTAAAATGTATATTGTCTATGCAACCTCTTAACATGAATGAACTAATTGAAAACTCTTATCCTTAAATGGGGAATAGGGATATAAAGAGAAGGTAGTGATGGCAATTGAGGAGGCAGATATGGAAAACTGGTTGCCAAAGACATACTTTCCCCGTCTTCACAAGTTTGCCCAGGGACAGCCCTGACTCTCCTGCAATATTGTTGTTTCCGGAGTGGGTAGAAAAGCAGAGAGTTCTTGTTTCATCCTTATAATCTATTTGGAAAGTCAGTTTTCAGAGGTATTGGCCTATCCCCATTTGGATTTGTCTGGAAAGAAGTACCAAGTCACGGGACATTTTTGCTGACATCAAGTAGTGCTTTCTATACTTGTGTCCTCTGTGAGGGATATAGCAAAACTTTTAGAGATGAAGAACCCATAGTCCTCTGTTCCTCTATTTCCATTATTTAGGCTCCTTTGTCATCATAGTTTCCCTGTTAGCTGAAGTTTTTAATGCTGTGATTTGCAGAAGACACAGTGTTTAATCCTAGTTCACCCCTTACATAGTCTTGTGATCTTGTATAGTAGTCATTTAATGCTTACACTAGCTTATTAACCACACAAGAAAACTGGTCTTCATGGCTCAGAGTCATAGTTGGAAGGGAAAACATGAGATGGGAAGAAAGGGGAAGGTAGGGTGGGGAAAGGAATGAAGAAGGAGAGGAAGTGGGTTTTTTTTTAAATTAAAAACTCTATTACTGAGCTTGTTCACTCACCTTATTCTATAGACTTGGCTCCAAATGACTTTTGGCTGTTTGCTAAAATCAAATCCACCCTCAAAGGACAAAGATTTATCACCACTGTGGTTATTCAAAAGGATGTGCCGCAGGCTCTGACCTCAGTTACTAAAAAGGAGTTCCAAAAATATGTTTTGAGCAATGGCAACATCATTGCAATAAATGTACAGGGATTTAGCTTACCAAGGTACTAGTCTGAAGGGGACACCACTTGTTTGGATGTGTACGCCCTAATATGATTGTGAAAAAGTGACAGTCACATTACATTGTAATCACTCTTCAAATTACTGCTCATTTCCTTTCCTTTTGTTCTCACTTGGGATTGGGAACAGCTGGTTGCCAAGTTTTGTAGGGAGCAGCTGAAAGCCATGTGGAATTTTGCCTTGGCTTATTCTGTACCTATGGCTGTTAGTTTTCCTTCGCTGTATGTGCAATAAAACAGTATCATAGGAAAGAGGTACTTGCATAATGCTTTATGTTTTTCTAAGCAGTTTCACAGATGGTAAAATTTCAAGAGAGAGTATACAGATGGTAATCTCCTGGAGGGAATGAACTCCATCTTATTTATCTTTGAATACCCACACTCTGGAATAATCCCTTGCCCATAATACTCATAAATGTTCATGGAATGGGACAGCTATCCTCTCATTTAGTCCTGGGTACATTCTCAAAAAGAAGGCAGGCTAGGTATTTTCAAGTTATTATTCCTATTGTACAAGGACCCAGGACACAAAGAGTACAAAGTGTATGAGTGGAAGCAGTCCACTGTAATGCTTAGGGTGGTGGGCTTTGGAAACAGCTCTGGATTCTAATTTGAACTTTGCCACTGATTAGTCATTTACTTGGAGTCAATGACTAAACTTCAGTTTTCTCAACTATGAAACAGTATCCTCCTCAACTGAGGATAACAGTAGTCCTTACCTTCCAGGGTTATGAGGATGAAATGTTATCATCTATATAAGGCACTGAGCATTGGGCTGACACAGTAAGTAAGCAGTCAATGGTGGCTACTCTTAGTGAATTGTTTAGTTTAAACAACTAGCTAATGGCAAAGCCCAAGCTGGATTCCAGAGCTGTCTAACCTTAGTGTCAAGTTCTTTGCATAAGACAAGGTAAAAATGAGTTTGAGATAAAGTGATGTAGCCTCTATAGGCTTGGATAACAGATGAAGAATGGAAGCTCCTGGATGTCCTTTGTGCTTCTTACAGAAGGGATTTTTTGAAAAGGATGTTCAGGACCATATGATCCAATCCCTGTATCTTTCAGAGATATTATTCTAGGCTTGAAGGGAGTCCTTTTGTAACTCAGTCATCCTATCCATGGAAGTCAGGCCCTCTGTTAGCCCCTAGCCTCTCTGAGAAGTGAGGTAGCTATATATATATATATATATATATATATATATATATATATATACACATACACACACATATACATATATGTGTGTGCCTGCACACACACACACACACACACACACTTAAGTAGATGAAACAAAAAAACACACAACACACACACACCACTCACACACAGTGGCCACTGTCTATAAGATAAAATCTGAGGCAGGCTCTTCTTGCATTCGAAGTTCTAATCCCATAGAATGTAGCTAAACAGAGGCTCACATTGGCCTGTTTCCTGATTTCAGGAACATAAATCCAATCAACCGAAATGCCTTATGTTTATACTGGCTTCCCAAGGCCCCTCACGACTTTACACAGGAAATCATTAAAATTCCTTATATTCTCCAAGGCAAACGCATACACAGTCAAGCGTCTCCTTCTTTCTATCCAGAGGAGATCCAGGTATCCAGAAACTTTCAATCCAGAGAAGACAGCTTCTTTCTATTTGGAGACCTATCGATTATTTCATCTGGGAGTTTTGGGTGATGGTTTTAGTGAAATACCCAAGGATTCTTGACAGACTCAGAAGTGGTCACCTATTTCTGCCATTGTACCTGATAAATCTCATATTCTTCCCTCACAGGACCTACTTAACCTGATTACTCTTTTTTCCCCCTCCTGTAATCACACCTGAAAAAACAGCATGCCTACTCAGGGTGAGAAATACAGCCCTAGAGAGTCACAAACCCTTCAATCTTCAGTGATTAGGAGACCAAAGAACCAGATCTCGACTTCCATTTAGCCCTTTGAAAGTAAAAGCCTGAAACATCCTGTTTTGCCACATTTGTTTCTTTACCATGCAGCTGGAGCTGCTCCAGTGGGCAGAAGGATGAGTTCAAAAATACCCATCTTAAACGTTACATGTAACTTGTCGTCAACCTACAAGGAGAACTGAAGCTAAAGCTTAACATTCTCGTCATTCCTTCTTTTCTAATTAACAACATATGATCTCCACTTTCTTCCCTCAGTTTCCTCTCAAGAGTCCCATGCTTTTCGCAGTGCTAAAAAGCCCAAAGATACTTGAAATTCAAGCCAGCACAAGTCCATGGCTTACCCAGGACTTATCTTCTTCCTTCAGTGGAATCCCAAATCACTTCTTTCTATGTGCCAAGCTGCTTCCTGCTCAACAAATATCCAGTTTCATCCTAAAGAGACAAGGAACTTGTGGTTCTGTGCCTTCTTAGGTCTGACAGATGCTTCTTCACACTGAGTACAGAAAGTAAGCAAGGAAGGAAGCAAGCTCTGAGCCAGCCCTTCTCAGAGTTGGGAGTTTTGACCTCATCAGCCCAAACTCACATTTTCTGGCCCTCTCCCAAACCTTCCAGTGATCCCACTTACTCCCTCCTTGTTCTAGCTGTATGTTTTTAAAGAGCGTTCCCCCAATGCCCTAAAAGAGAGAAAGTCATGGTTTAATCCAAAATAATGAATCCTGATGGTATAATTCAATGGTGAGCTATCTGGGAATTTAAGGATCTTCCGCATGACCCACAGAACACATGGCCAGGGTGACTAACTCCACATTTTCTGTATGAGAACCACATTTCCTCAGGCTCCCATTTTATACTTACAGAGTCCCCTAAACTCCAATTTGGTAAATAGTTTATGTGCTTGGCTTAAGACCTCCCACAGAGCCAATGTCTGGTGACGGGTTTAGGAACGGTTATTCTTAGGTCATACTAAGATCTGTTCTTAATGAGTGCATAAATAAAAACATGGGCAGAAATATGACCTGAATTGTCCCTGACTTCAAGACCACCCTTGGAGCTCACAGGAAGCCCCCTACTTCTATATACACACATTTATGACAAAGAGCCTCCCTTAACACATAGAAGGCCCACATGGAAAATATCCTCCCTCCTCCTAAATGGGCCAACTGCCTCTATTAAGTGGGTTGGTGCAACTAGGTTTTGTACCTTGTGACATATATCATGGTGTCCTAGGTTAAAAAGTGACACTCACAATGGTGTCACACTTGCAGGGTACTAGTGGCTCAAGAGACATGTACAACCAGTTTTAACCCCTATGAGTAGATCAGTAGAGAAAAAAAAATACAGCACAGAATGATACAGAAAAGGAAAGGAGAAAGTATTTCAGTGTATTCCACAGGGCCTAAACAGTTATGCTAGAAATCATGAGTGGATGCCAATTTCTTCACCATGTCTAAATGGTGTCTGCACTAAGGACTTTATTTGCAATGCCTCATACTCTGACTGGCAATGGGCTACCAAAATTTTTGCTTATAGAAAACCACCTCATTTTTTTCCTGGTGGCCATAGTCAACTATATTGATGGTATTTTTCTTCCAGGGGGATTGAGATGGGAATCATACTGAGAACAGAGATTCTAATTGTGGTGAGGGATAGATTTGAGATAGAAATCTCCAGAGCTGAAGGCCTCTCTCTTCTTCTTGTGCTGTCATTGGGAACACTGGTCCAGGGCTCTTATTCCCTAGAGGTCACATGAACCATGAAGTCTGCAATTTGGTTCTTATAGCCAAACTCATTGTCCTACCAGTAAATGAACTTAACAATATAGTCATGGAGATCAATGCTAGCCCAAGCATCAAAGATGGAGGAATGAGTGTCACTGTTAAAGTCACAGGAGATAACTTGTCTTTCGTGTAGTCCAGGATGTCCTTTAAGGGGCCTTCCAGTGCGACTCAACACTCTATTCCTGTCACTATACCTGTATAATTTCTCCAAGGTGCAGGTCGGGTCCATGACAGACACATTGGAGATAGAGAAAACCATACCAATGAGCTTCCCATTCAGTACAGGAATGACTTTCCTCACAGCCTTGATGGTGTCAATGTTTGTAGTAATGATGATCTGGACAGTACCAACTTTGGCGTGACCAACACACCACAGTTTCCTGAAGGAACCATCTGGATTTTTCAGGTTGGAAGTGATGCTGTGAACTGTGATCATGAATATTTCCATGATCCAAAGTTGTCATGGATGGATAACCTTGATTAGGGAGCCAGAGAGTTATGGTACAAGAGGAGAAGTGGTCATACTTCCCATGGTTCACTTCCATCACAAACATGCAGCCATCTGCACAATGGGAAAAGATGATGAGCCTCCATCTCTAAAGGAACTCTAGCCTTCTCCAAAAGAAGGAAGAATCTAGTGGACTACATAACATATTCAATGCTAGCATTATCTTACTTGACATTGGCAATATCTCACTCCAAGAAAGTGGAAATGAGTTTTCTAATATTGACACATTTTCCTTTCTTAGCCTTGACAATGCTGTTGAATTTTTCATGGGTGGAGTTATACAGGTAGATGACAGTTGAGGTAGTCTTCAGTAGTGAAACACTATTGACTCATACCATTTTTCTGAGATGGGGTCTGGCTTTGTGGGCCAGGCTGGACTGCAGTGGTGCAATCATGGCTCACTGTAGCCTCTAACTCCTGTGCTCAAGCGATCCTCCCACCTCAGCCTCCCAAGTAGCTTGAACTACAGGCATGTGCCACCAGGTCTGGCTAATTTAAGTTTTGTTTTAGAGAGGGTCTCACTATGTTGCTCAGGCTGATCTTGAACTCCCTGGGCTTAAGCAATCCTCTTGCCTCAGTCTCCCAAAGTGCTGCAATTACAGGCACAAGCCACCATTCCTGGCTGACTCATACTATTTTTAATGTCCAGATAGGTCAAGCTATGAGACTTCATTACTCCCCAGCAGTCTCCAAATTGTATTCGTTAAACAAAGGTGTATTTCAAACTATCATATCTCTACTTCTGTGTCCAGGCTGCTTGGCCTAGAAAAAGATAATCATACAACCACACTGGAGTTCTTACAAAAGCCTAGTTTTTAGCAAGACCACAACACTACCCAGAAATACCTCTGTCTTGCCTCAGTCAGTAACATTTTCCATTCTTTTAATGCCTATTCCAAACAACTTTATAACCTGTCTTTTCAGACTCCTTTTCCACCTCATCTACTCCTTACTCTTACAGCAGGTTGCTTTAATTTTTCTATCATCAAGTAAATAGAGGCCATATGGCAGGGGGCATCTCAAAATTTCTACCTTGACATGGTAAAAAATATATTTATACCTATACCCACCATTGTCTTCTTCCCTTCTATTTGTTCTCTGGAACTCCCCACTTCATATATTCTTTGAGAGCTCTTTCTTCACTAATTTTCCTTTTGCTCAACTCTGACTTTAATCTTTTCCAATATCCTAGTTGGGTTCCTCGCATAATTTAAAAATCATCAAGTCTTATTTCAACAACAACAAAGAAACAAACAAACAAAAACCCTCAAGAAACAACTCCTTCAGCTATCATTCTATCCATTTCACTGTCTCACTGCAATGGGAACTCACTCCTGTAACCTATTGCAACCTGTTGCAATCTGGCTGAACATACTTTAAGATTATCTCTTAATAATTGTAAAATTGAATGTATATATCTCAGTTACTACCTAATTTTATTTTCTGCATCATTTGTTACTATTGATCACTGCCTTCTACTTAAAATTTTTTTCTTTCTTGACTTCCATGGCAGTATTCTTTCCTGTTCCCCCACCCCTATCTTTCAGATTATACTTTTTCAGTCTTCTCTGCAGGTTCCTCTTCCTCTATCAAACCATTAAATGTCATTGTTTCCTTAGGTTCTATTCTCAGCACTCTTCTTTTAAATTTTTAAAATTTTTAATTCTTGTGGGTACATAGTAGTTGTATATATTTATGAGGTACCTGAGGTATTTTGATACAGAAACACAATGCATAATAATCACATCAGGATAAATGAGGCATCCATTACCTGAAGCATTTATTCTTTTTTTGTGTTACAAACAATTCAATTATACTGTTTAAGTATATTTAAATGGACAATTAAATTGTTATTGACAATAGTCACCCTGTTGTGCTATCAAATACTAGATCTTATTCATTCTAGTTTTTGTACCCAGTAACCATCTGCACTTCCCTTCCCAACTCCCAACCCTGCCATTACCCTTTTCAGCCTCTTGTAACCATCCTATTCTCTCTCTCTATGCCTTCAACTATTTTAAATTTTAGCCCCTACAAATTAGTGAGAACATGCAAAATTTGTCTTTCTGTGCCTGCATTATTTCACTTAACACAATGATCTCCAGTTCCATCACCATTAATGTGAATGACAGAATCTCATTCATTTACATGGCTGAATAGTACTCCATTGTGTGTGTGTACCTTATTTTCTTTATCCATTCATCTATTGATGGACACTTAGGTTACTTCCAAGTCTTAGCTATCGTAAACAGTGCTGCAACAAACATTGGACTGCTGATATCTCTTCAATATACTGATTTATTTTATTTTGGGAATATATCCAGCAGTGGGATTGCTGGATCATATGGTAGCTCAAGTTTTAGTTTTTTTGAGGAAATTCCAAACTCTTCTCCATAGTGGCTGTACTAATTTACAGTCCCATCAATAGTGTATGAGGGTTCCCTTTTCTCCACATACTCTCCAGCATTTGTTATGATCTGCCATTTGCATAAAAGCCATTTTAACTGGAGTGAGAAGATCTCTCATTGTAGTTTTGATTTGCAATTCTCTGATGATCAGTGACATTGAGCACTTTTGCAGCATCTCCCAGATAGAGGGGCAGGCTGCCATCTTTGTTGTGTTGAAGCCTTAGCTGTTATTGCCTTCAGACTTTACAGCATCTGTGACAGCTGGGGGCTGGAGTGTACCCCCAGAATAGCACAGCTGCTCTACAAAAAAGTGGCTAGACTATTTTTTTGTGCAGGTCCCTAATGCTGTTCTTCCTCACTGAGTGTGACTTCCCAACCTAGGTCTCCAGCCTCCTCTGGAGGTGTTCGGGAGGCAACAGGTACCGGAAATTCTGAGGTGACTAGAGTCCAGAGCAGGTGCCCAGCATACTGCAGCAGCCCTATAGAAAAGTATTCAGACTCTTTGTTACATGGATTCCTGATCCTGTATCTCCTCACTGGGCATGTTGTCCTGGCCTGCGTCTCCAGCAATCCCCCACCAGTCACAAGCCAGGGCTATCAAGCTAGTAGCAGTTATATAACTGCCTGGAACAGAGCTTGCAGTTAGAAAAGTGGGTTGCTATTTTTGCTGTCTTGTATACCTCACCCTTGATGTCTCCAGGCCCTGGAGAGCCACAGGGACCAGGGGCTTGCCCAGACCACCAGAACAGAGGACCTACCTCATGGATAAGTGGCCAAGCTGGTCTCCACATGGGTCCCAGTTCTCATTTCTTCTCACTGGGCAGTGCTGCCCAACCTGGGACTCCAGCATAACCACCCTGCCCCTGGATGACCACTTCAATCAGAGGCAGCCCATGGTTTTTCTCCATGGAGGAAATCCCAGAGTCAATCTGTAATCCCTCTGCAACTGAAGTTGCAGTAGTACTGTCACAAAGTGTGCAGTCACTGTGATGGCACCTCTGGCACACCACAGCTACCATACAGAGAGGAATTCAGCATCTCTTCCCTTAGAATTCCCACCCCTCCACTCCTCACCAGGCAGGGACCCTGGAACATGACCATCGAACAATCTCCTCCACCCATGACTGAGCAGTGGCCAGGAGCCTCGCTGGGGAGAAGCTTACAGAGATATTTAACTGCCCCTCTGCCACTGCCACAGCAGTGATTCTATTTCTGCTGTCCATGGTCGGGGGAAGAAACAAAGAACCTGAGAGCTACAATCAAGCTCTTAGCATGCCATAGTTGCCATATGGAAAGGAGACAAATCTCTTCTCCCAGTGAGCCCTTTACTCTCTCCTCCCCATTAAGCAGAGCCCCCAGATCACACCAGCAGTGTAGCCACTCCGTCTTACTGAATGAACACTCCCAGTAACATCAGCTCTGTGTTTCTTGGAGGTGTAGCTCCCCAGGGGCAACTAAAAACCCCACTGCCACTGCATCTGCAGTGGTACTATCTCTGCTACCTTTGGGCTAACAAATGAGCAAATGCCCTAAGTGCTTTATCCGCACCTCCAACAAGTTTCAGTTGACCCAAGGAGAGGAGGCCACTCTGTCTTCCATGGGTCCCACCACCCCCACCATCACCAGGCAGGGAGTTCCCAGCTTGGGCCCCCAGCACAGTTTCCCCATCCCAGGCTGATTGCACTGAGTGGTTACTGACCTGCATCCCTCTGGGGTAGACCCTCCAGGAAACAAGTAAAAGACCCTTGGCCACAACCACTGTGAAAGTCCCTTCCTCTGCTGCCTCCAGGTTGTGGAGGGAATATAAACTTTGCGATTACCCTAGAGCTGTGGTCAGGAGCCTGGTACTTCCAAGTTTTAATATAGAGGCAGCACTCAAGTAGGAGAGGAGCCCACACTTTCAAAGTATTGAGAGAGAGCACAGCTGCAAATATGAGGAAATATATGGGACTCACACAACTGAGCAAGAGCCTACCTACTGACCACTACTAGCACCACCTACTGGATCACACCCCAAAGCTTCAACAGCAAAAATATGTTCCCCTGTGAAACCAAAGACAAGGCGTGAGCTACAAGTAAAGACCCTGCACAAAACCTTGACTTTGTAAAAACATCCAGAAAAGAAGTCTGTTAATTGTACTAAATCTACGCTGCAATTAAAGGAACACTAACACAGAGAGATGAGAAAGAACCAGTGCAAGAACTCCAGCAACTCAAATGCCCAGAGTGTCATATGCCTTTGAAATGACCACACTATTCTCCAACAAGGGTTCTTAACCCAACTGAGTTGGCTGAAATGTCACATATAGAATTTATAATATGAATAGAAACAAAATTCATCAAGATTCGGGAGAATGGAAAAACCCAATCCAAGGAAACTGAGAATCAAAATAAAATGATACAAGAGCCAAAGAACAAAAATAGTCAGTTAAAAAAAAAAGAACCTAACGGATCTGACAGAGCTGAAAAACATACTAGAAGAATTTCACAATGCAATTGCAAATATTAACAGCAGAATAGACCAAGATGAGGAAAGAATCTCAGAACCTGAAGACTAGATCTCTCAAATAAAACAGGCAAAAATAAAGTAAAAAGAATAAAAATAAATGAAGAAAACCTGAGAAGCATGGGATTATGTAAAGAGGCCAAGTCTACCAATCATTGACATCACTGAAAGAGATGAGGAGAAAGAAAACAACATGGAAAACATATATCAGTACATTGTCCATGAAAACATCCCCAAACCCACTAGAGAAGCTAACAGTCAAATTCATGAAATACAGAGAACCCCTGAAATATTCTACACAACAAGATTATCCCCAAGATACATAACCATCAGATTCTCCAAGGTTGAATTGAAAGAAAAAAATTTTCAAGGCATCCAGAGAAATAGGCCATGTCAACTACAAAGGGAAGTCTATCAGACTCACACTGGATCTTTCAGCAGAAACCTTACAAGCCAGAAGAGATTGAAGGCCTATTATCAACATTCTTAAAGAAAAGAAATTTCAAATAAGAATTTCATATTCCACCAAACTAAGGTTCATAAGCAAAGGAGAAATAAGATTCTTGTCAGACAAGCAAATGCTGAGGGAATTCATTACCACCAGACCTACCTTACAAAAGTTTCTGAAGGAAGGATTAAATATGGAAAAGGAGGACCATTACCAGCCAACACAAAAACACACTAAAGTACATAGACCAGTGACACTATAAAGCAAACACACAAACAAGTCTGCATAACAACCAGCTAATGTAATTATGGCAGGATTAAATAGACTCATATCAATACTAACTTAAAAGGTAAACAGGCTAAATGTCCCAATTAAAAGGCACAGAATGGCAAGCTGGATAAAGAGCCAAGACCCATTGGTATGCTGTCATCAAGAGACTGATCTCACATGCAATGACACCATGGGCTCAAAACATTGAGATGGAGAAAAATTCACCAAGCAAATGGAAAACAGAAAAAAGCAGAGGTTGTAATCCTAATTTCAGACAAAACAGATTTTAACCAACATAGATACAAAAAGACAAAGAAGGACATTACACAAAAGGCTCAGCTCAACAAGAAGACAACAGTGCTAAATATATATGCATTCAACACAGGAACATCCAGATTTATTAAACAAGTTTTTAGAGACCTCCAAAAATACTTAGAAAAAAGCAAAGACTGCAATCCTAATTTCAGTCAAAACAGACTTTAAACTAACAAAGATTTAAAAAGACAAAGAAGGGCATTACATAATATTAAAGGGTTCAATTCAAAAAAACCTACCTATACTAAATAAATATGAGCCCAACACAGGAGCACCAAGATTCGTAAAGAAAGTTGTTAGAGACCTTCAAAGAGACTTAGATTCTCACGCAATAATAGTGGAAGATTTCAACACCACACTGGCAGTAACAGACAGATCATCAAGACAAAACATTAACAAAGATACTGAGGACTTCAACTCAGCACTGGATCAAATGGACCTGATATCTATGATCTTTTCACCCCAAAACAATAGAATATACATGTTTCTCATCACAACATGGCACATACTTCAAAATTGACCACATAATCAAAGAAAAGACAATCGTCAGCAAATGCAAAAGAACTGAAATAATACCAACCAACTCTCTTGGGCCATAGCACAATAAAGTTAGACATCAAAACAAAGAACATCACTCAAAACTATACAATATCATGAAAATTAAATAACCTGCTCATGAAGGACTTTTAAGTAAATAATGAAATTAAGGTAGAAATCAAGAAGTTCTTTATAACTAATGAGAACAAAGATAAAACATACCAGAATTTCTGGGACACAGCTGAGGCAGCATTAAGAAGGAAATTTATAGTACAAAATGCCCACATCAAACGGTTTGAAAGATCTCAATTTAACAATCTAACATCGCAACTAAAACAAACTAGAGAAACAAGAGCAAGTTATCACAACTAAAAGAATTAGATGAAGAGAAAACCAACCACAAAGTTAGTAGAAGACCAGAAATAACCAAAATCAAAATCAGACCTGAACTGAAGGAGATTTCAGCTCAACATTCAAAAGAAAAGCCATTCAAAAAATCAATGACTCCAGGAGTTGTTTTTTTTAAATTATAAAATATAGACCACTAGCTAGAACAATAAAGAAGAAAAGAGAGAAGATCCAAAAATCCCAATTAGCAGTGACAAAGGAGATATTACTACTGACCCGACAGAAATACAAATAACCATCAGAGAATATTAAAACACTGCTATGCACACAAACTAAGAAACCTAGAAAAAATGGGTAAATTCCTGTACACATATACCATCCAAAGACTGAACTAGAGAGAATTTGAATCCCTGAACAGACTAATAATAATTTCCAAAATTGAATGTGTAGCAATAGCCTACCAACCAAAAAAGAAAAGCCCAGGGCCAGATTCACAGTCTAATGCTACCAGATGTACAAATAAGAGCTAGTACCATTGCTACTGAAATTATTCAAAAAAAAAATTGAGAAGCAGGGACTCCTCCCTAACTTATTACATGAGATCAGCATCATCCTGATACCAAAACCTGGCAGAGGCACAACAAAAAAAAGAAACTTCAGGCCAATATCCTTGATGCACATTTATGCAAAAATCCTCAACAAAACACTGGCAAACCAAGCCCAGCAGCAAATAAAAAAGCTTATCCACCACAGTCAAGTTGTCTTCATCTCTGGGATGCAAAGTTGGTTCAACATATGCCAATCAATAAATGTGATTCATTACATAAAAAGAACTAAAGACAAAAACCAAATGATTATCTCAAAAAATACAGAACAGGCCTTCAATAAAATTCAACATACCTTCATTTGAAAACTCTAAGAGCCATCTTTGAAAAGTCCACAACCAACACCATACTGGGTGGGAAAAAGCTGGAAGCATTCTCTTTGAAAACCAGCACAAGAAAATGATGTGCTCTCTACCACTCCTATTCAGCATAGTATTGGAAGTCCTGGCCAGAGCAATCAGGCAAAATAAAGAAATAGAGGGCATTCAAATAGGAAGAGAGAAAGTAAAACTATTGCTGCCTACTTATAACATGATCCTATAGCTGAAAAACCCCATGGTCTTAGCCCAAATGCTCCTTAAGTTGATAAACAACATCAATGAAATCTCAAGATACAAAATTAATGTACAAAAATCACTAGCATTCCTATACACCTACAGTCAAGCTGAGAGCCAAATCAGGAATGCAGTTCCATCCACAATTGCCACAAAAAGGATAAAATACATAGAAATATAGCTTACCATGGAGGTGAAATATCTCTGCAATGAGAGCTACAATATATTGCTCAAAGAAATCAGAGATGACAAAAACAATGGAAAAACATTCTATGCTCATGGACAGAAAGACTCAGTCTGCTTACAATAGCCACACTTCCTAAAGCAATTTATAGGTTCAATGCTATTCATACCAAACTACCAATGTCATTCTTCACATACGTAGAAAAAACATTTAAAAACTCATATGAAACCTCCACCAGTATTTTGTTGCCATCTATCTCATTTCTTAGGTCTAGTAGCAATTGTTTTATAAATTTGGAAGCTCCAGTGTTTGGTGCATATGAGTTTTAGAATTGTGATATTTTCCTGTTGGACTAGTACTTTTATCATTATATAATATCCCCTTTGTCTTTTTTTAACTGCTATTGCTTTAAAGTTTGTTTTGTCTGATATAAAAATAGCTACTCTTGCTTGCTATTGGTGTCCATTTCCATGGAACATCTTTTTCCACCCTTTTACGTTAAGTCTGTGGGAGTTCTCATGCGCTAGGTGAGTCTCCTCAAGACAGAAGAAACTTGATTGGTGAATTCTTCTCCATTTTGCCATTATATATCTTTTAAGTGGCACATTTAGCCATTATATATTCAATGTTAGTATTGAGATATGAGCTACTATACTATTTATCATGCTATTTATTGCCTGAATACTTTGGGTATTTTTCATTGTGTTATTGTCATATAGGTCCTGTGAGATTTATGCTTTGGGGAGCTTCTATTTTGGTGTATATTGAGAATTTGTTTCAAGATTTAGAGCTCCTTTTTAGCAGTTCTTGTAGTGCTGGCTTGATGGTGGCAAATTCTCTCAACATTTGTTCATCTGAAAGAGACTGTATCTTTTCTACATTTATGAAGCTTAATTTTGTTGGATACAAAATTCTTGGCTAATAATTGTTTTGTTTAAGGAGACTAAAGAAATAGGACTCCAATTTCTTCTAGTTTGTAGGGATCCTGCTGAGAAATCTTCTGTTAATCTGATAAGTTTTCCTTTATAGGTTACTTGATACTTTTGCCTTACAATTCTTAAGACTCTTTCCTTCACCTTGACTTCAGATAATCTGATGTTTGCATGTCTAGGCGATGATCTTTTTGCAATGAATATCCCAGGTGTTCTTAGAGCTTGTTGTATTTGGATGTCTCAATCTCTAGTAAGGCCAGGGAAATTTTCCTCAACTATTCCCTCAAATATATTTTCCAAACATTTAGGTTTCTCTTCTTTCTCAGGAACACCAATTATTCTTAGGTTTGGACATTTAACATTGTCCCAAACTTCTTAGGGGCTTTCTTTATTTTTTATTTTTTACTCTTTTTTCTTTGTCTTTGACAAGTTGGGTTAACTTGAAAGCCTTGTCTTTGAGCCCTGATGTTCTTTCTTCTGCTTGTTTTATTCTGTTGCTGAGACTTTCCAGTGAATTTTTCATTTTGCGTTGCTCTAAGTGTGTCCTTGATTTTCAAAAGTTGTTATTGTTTTTTATTTATGTTATTTATTTCACTGAAGAATTTTCCTTTCATATCTTGTGTCATATTTTTGATTTCCTTAATTTGGACTTCATCTTTTCGTGGTGCCTTATTGATTAGCTTAATAATTGACCATCTGAATTCCTTTTCTGGTTATTCAGAGATTTCTTCTTGGTTTAGATCCATTGTGGATGAGCTGGTATGATCCTTTTTGTTATTATTATACTTTAAGTTCTGGGATACATGTGCAGATTGTGCAGGTTTGTTACATAGGTATACACATGCCATGGTAGTGGTTTGCTGCATCCGTCACCCCGTCACCTACATTAGGTTTTGCTCCTAATGCTATTCCTTCCCAATCCCCGCACACCCTGCTATTTCTCCCCTAGCCCCCCACCACCAAAGCCCCTCTCAGGATCTAGTATGATCTTTTGGGGATGTTAAAGTGGTGCTAAAAGGAAAGAAAGTTCATGGCATTAAATGCCTACATGAAAAAGTCTGAAAGAGCTCAAATAGAAAATCTAAGGTCATACATCATGGAACTGGAGAAACAATAACAATCCAAACCCAAACCCAGAAGAATAAAGGAAATAATGAAAATCAGAGCAGAACTAAATGAAATTACAACAACAACAAAATACAAAAGATAAATGAAACAAAAAATCGATTCTTTGAAAAGATAAATAAAATTGATAAACCATTGGCAAAATTAACCAAGAAAAGAGATACTGTCCAAATAAGCTAAATCAGAAATGAAATAGGAGATATTACAATGCATACCACAGAAGTACAAAAGATTATTCAAGGCTAATATGAACGTGTTTATGCACATAAACTAGAAAGCCTAGAGGAGATGGATAAATTCCTGGAAAGATACAACCCTCCTAGATTAAATTAGGAAGATATAGAATCTCTGAACAGACCAATAATAAGCAGTGAGATTGAAATATTAATAAAAATTTGCCAACAAAAAAAGTCCAGGACAAGATAGATTCACAGCTGAATTCTGTCAGACATTCAAAGAGTTGGTACCAAACCTATTGACACTATTCCACAGGATTGAGAAACAGGGTATCCTCCCTAATTCATTCAATGAAGCCAGTATCACCCTAATACCAAAACCAGGGAAGGACATAATAAAAAAAGAAAACTATAGGCCAATATCCCTGATGAACATAGATGCAAAATTCATCAACAAAATTCTAGGAAACTGAATCAAACAGCATATCAAAAAGATAATTCACCATGATCAAGTGGGTTTCATACCAGGGATGGTTTAAAATAAATGTAATCCAATCCATCATATAAACAGAATTAAAAACAAAAATTACATGATCATCTCAACAGACACAGAAAAAGCATTTGACAAAATCCATCATCCTGTTATGATTAAAACCCTCAGCAAAATCAGCACAGAAGGGACAGAACTTGAGGTAATAAAACCTATCTATGACTAACACCTGAGGTAATAAAACCCATCTATGACTAACACACAGCTAACATTATACTGAATGAGGAAAAGTTAAAAGCATTCACCCTGTGAACTGGAACAAGAGAAGGACGCCCACTTTCACTACTTATATTCAAAATAGTACAGAAAGTCCTAGCCAGAGCAATCAGACAAGAAAGAGAAATCAAGGGCATCCAAATTGGTAAAGAGGAAGTCAAACTGTTGTCGTTTGCTGATGATATAACTGTATACCTAGAATACCCTAAAGACTCATCCAAAAAGCTCATAGAATTGGCCAATGAATTCAGCAAGTTTCAGGATACAAAATTAATGTACACAAATCAGTAACTCTGCTGTACACTGACAGTGATCTAGCTGAGAATCAAATCAAGAACTCAACTTCTTTTACAATAGCTGCAAAAAAAGAAATAAAGAAAAACATCACACAATAAAAACAACAACAAAGTTAGGAATATACCTAATTAAGGATGTGAAAGACTTCTACAAGGACAACTACAAAACACTATTGAAGGAAAGCATAGATGACGCAAACAAATGGAAACAGATCCCATGCTCACGGATGGGTAGAATCAATAGTGTAAAAATGGCCATACTGCTGAAAGCAATCTACAAATTCAGTACAATTCCCATTAAAGTATCAGTATCATTCTTCACACAATTGGAAGAAACAATTCTAAAATTCATATGGAACCAAAAAAGTGTCCACATAGCCAAAGCAAGACTAAGCAAAAAGAAAAAATCTGGAGGATCACATTACCTGCTTCAAATTATACTATAAGGCCATAGTCATTAAAACAGCATGGTACTAGGATAAAAATAGACACACAGACCAATGGAACAGCATAGAGAACCCAGAAACAAAGCCAAATACTTACAGCCTACTGATTTTCAGCAAAGTAACAAAAACATTAAGGGGAAAAAGGACACCTTATTCAACAAATGGTTCTGGGATAATTGGCAAGTCCCATGTAGAAGAATAAAACTGGATCCTCATCTCTCACCTTATACAAAAATCAACTCAAGATGGATCAAAGACTTAAATCTAAGACCTGAAACCATAAAGATTCTAAACGATAACATTGGAAAAACCCTTCTAGACAAAGGCTGAGGCAGAAATTTCATGACCAAGAACCCAAAAGCAAATGCAACAACAAAAAAGATAAATAGATGGGATTTAATTAAACTGAAAAGCAAAAGAAATAATCAGTAGAGTTAACAGACAATCCACAGAGTGGGAGAAAATTGTCACAATCTATAAATCCAACAAAGGACTAAAATCCAGAATCTACAAAGAACTGAAAAAAATCAGTAAGAAAAAAATCAAACAATTCCATCAAAAAGTGGGCTAAGGACATGAACAGACAAGTCTCAAAAGAAGATATACAAATGGCTAACAGGCACATGGAAAAATGCTCAACATCACTAAGTATCAGGGAAGTATAAATCAAAACCATAATGTGATACCACCTCACTCCTGTAAGAATGATCATAATCAAAAAATCAAAAAATAATAGATGTTGGTGTGGATGTGGTGAAAGGGGAGCACTTTTCCACTGTTGGTGGGAATGTAAACTAATACAGCCACTGTGGAAAACAGTATAGGGATTCCTTAAAGAACTAAAAGTAGAACTACCATTTGATCCAGCAATCCTGCTACTATGTATTTATCCAGAAGAAAATAAGTCATTATATGAAAAAGATATTCATACACATATGTTTATAGCAGCACAAATTGCAATTGAAAAAATATGAAATGAGCCCAAATGCCCATCAATCAATGAGCAGACAATACATAAACCACAGAATACTACTCAGCCATAAAAAGGAACAAAATAATGACCTTCACAGCAACCTGGATGTAATTGGAGACTATTATTCCAAGTGAAGTAACTCAGCAATAAAAAAAACCAAACGTACGTTCTCACTCATATGTGAGAGCTAAGCTATGATAATGCAAAGGCATCAGAATGATGCATTGCACTTTGGGAACTTGGGTGAAAGTATGGAGGGGTGGTGAGGGATAAAAGACTACACATTGGGTACAGTGTACATTGTTGGAGTAATAGGTGACCCAATAATCTCAGAGATCATCATTAAAGAATATATTAGTGTAAGCAAACACCACTTTTTCCCCCCAAAACCTATTAAAATAAAAAAATTAAATATTAAAAAATGTCTGAAACCAAAACAGCCCAGTATATCCAAGGAAATCCTAAGCAAAAAGATCAAAGCTGGAGGCATCACACCACCTGACTTCAAACTATGCTACAGGGATACAGTAAGGAAAACAGCATGGTACTGGTATAAAAGCAGGTACATAGACCAATGGGACAAAATACATAGCCCAGAAGTAAAGCCACACACAAACAACCATCTGATATTTGACAAAGGTGGCAAAAATAAGCAATGGGGAAAGGAGTCCCTATTTAATAAATGGTGCTGGGATAACTGGCTAGCCATATGCAGAAGATTGAAACCAGACCCCATATACACCATATACAAAGATCAGCTCAAGATGGATTAAAGACTTAATTGTAAAACCCCAAACTATGAAAACCATGGAAGACAACCTAGATAATATCATTCTTGACATAAGAATGGGCAAAAATTTTATGACAAAGAGGATAAAAGGAATTGCAACAAAAGCAAAAATTGACAAATAAGATCTAATTAAACTAAAGAGCTTCTGCACAGCAAAATAAACTGTCAACAGAGTAAACAGATAATCTGCAGGGTGGAAGAAAACTTTTGCAAACTATTCATCCAGCAAAGGTCTAATATCCAGCATCTATAAGGAATTTGAACAAATTTACAAGGAAAACATAACTCCATTAGAAAGTGGGCAAAGGACATTAATAGAAAACTTTCAAAAGAAGACACACATGAAGCCAACGGTCATATGAAAAAAAGCTCAACATTACTGATAATTAGAAAAATGCAAATCTAAACCACAATGAGATACAGTCTCACATCAGTCAGAGTGGCTATGACTAAAAAGTCAAAAATAACAGATGCTGGTGAGATTGCAGAGAAAAGGAAATGCTTATACACTGGTGGTGGGAACATAAATTAGTTCAGTGATTGTGGAAAGCAGTGTGGTGATTCCTCAAAAAACTAAAACAGAACTACCATTTGACCAAGGAACCTCATCACTAGGTATATACTTAAAGGAATATAAATCATTCTATCATAAAGACACATGCATGTGTAACTTCATTGCATCGCTGTTTAAAATAGCCAAGACATGAATTCACCCTAAATGCCCATCAATGGCTAGACTTGATAAAGAAAATATGGTATATATACACCATGGGATATTATGCAGTAATAAAAAAGAATGAGATCATGTCATTTGCAAGAACATGAATGAAGCTAGAGGCCATTATCCTTCACCAACTAATACAGGAACAGAAAAGCATATTCTGCATGTTGTCTCTTAGAAGTGGGAGCTACATAATGAAAACACATGAACACAAAGAGGACAACAACAGACACTGGGGCCTCCCTGAAGGTGGGGAATAGGAGGAGAGAGATTAGAAAATAACTGTTGGGGTACTAGACTTAATGCCTGGGTGATGAAATATTCTGTACAACAAACCCCTATGCAACAAGTTTACCTACATAACAAATCTGCACATGTACCCCTTAACTTAAAAATATTTAAAAACCCAACTTTTTGTTTTACAGATCCTTTGTATTGTTTTATTCATTTCAATTTCATTTATTTCTGCTCTGGTCTTTATAATTTCTTCTACTGATTTTGGTTTTGGTTTGTTCTTGCTTTTCTAGTTATTTAAGATGGATTATTAGGTTATTTACTCAAAGTTTTTATCTTTTTTTGATGTAGGTTATAAACATTCCTCTTAGTACTGCTTTCACTGTATCCCACAGGTTTTGGTATGTTGTGTTTCCATTGTCATTTGTTGCAAGCAATTTTTCAATTTTCTCATTGATTCACTGGCCAGTCAGGAGCATAATCGTTAATTTCCATGTGCTTGTATGGTTTCCAAAATTGTTCTAGTTATTGACTTCTGTTATATTTCATTGTGGTCACAAAAAGCACAATGTAACTTTACTGTTCTTAAAATTTTTAAGACTTGTTTTGTGGTATAACATTTGACCTATCCTTGAGAATCATCTATGTGCTGAGAAGAAAAAGGTGTATTCTGCAGCCATTGAATGAAATGTTCTATAAATTCCTAGAATGTCTATGTGGTTTACAGTGCAGAGTAAGTCTGATGTTTCTTTGTTGATTTTCTGTCTAGAAGATCTGTCCAATGCTGAAAGTGGGGTGTTGAAGTCTCCAGCTGTTGTATTGATACCTATTTCTCTCTTCAGCTCTGATAGTATTTGCTTTGTATATCTGGGTGCTCCAGCATTGAGTTCACATATATTTACAACTGTTATATCCTCTTGCTGAATTGACTCCTTTATCATTATGTAATAACCTTTTTTTTCACTTTTAATACTTTTTGTCTTGAGGCCTATTTTGTCTGATATAGGTATAGCTACTGCTGCTTTTCTTTGCTTCCATTGGCATGGAATATCTTTGTTCATCCCTTTATTTTCAGTCTATGTGTGTTTTTATAGGTGAGGTGAATTTCTTGCAGGCAACAGATTATTGCATCTTGCTTTTTTATCTATTCAGCCACTCTATGTCTTTTGATTGAAGAGTTTAGCCCATTTATATTCAATATTATTGGTAAGTAAAGTCTTTCTCCTGCCATTTAAAAAATTAGCTTTTTGGTTGTTTTGTGGTCTTCTCTTCCTTTTTTCCTGTTTCCCTTTTAGTGTATGTGATTTTCTTCAGTGACTTTTTAATTTCTTGTTTCCTATTTTTGGTGTATTTGTTGTAATTTTTTATTGATTTGGGGTTCCCACAAGGTTTGCAAATAATATCTTATAATTCATTATTTTAAATTGATGAAACCATAACACCAATTACATGAAGAAACAAACTAATAAGCAAAAAGAAGGCTAATAAAAATCTACACTTTAACTTCATCCCCCTGCTTTTTAGCTTTTTGTTATTTCTGTTTATATCATTTCATACTGTCTTTGACTTGAAAAGCTATTGTAGTTATTATTATTATTATTGTTATTATTATTATTTGAGACAGAGTCTTGCTCTGTTGCCCAGGTTAGAGTGCAGTGGTGCAATCTTGTCTCACTGCCACCTCTGCCTCCTGGGTTCAGACAATTCTCCTGCCTTGGCCTCCCGAGTAGCTCAGCCTCCCAAGTAGCTTGTGCCACCAAGTCTGACTAATTTTTATATTTTTAGCAGAGATAGGGTTTCGTGATGTTGGCCAGGCTGGTTGCAAACTCCTGACCTCAGGTGATCCACCCACCTCAGCCTCCCAAAGTGCTGGGAATACAGGCAGGAGCCACCGCTCCCGGTTGTAGTAATTATTTTTGATAGGGTCATATTTTGGTCATTATACTTAAGATATGGGTAGTTTGCATAACATAATTACAGTGTTATAATATTCTGTGTTGTTCTGTTTGCTGTTACCAGTGAGTTTTGTATCTTCAGATTATTTCTTATTGCTAATTAACATCCTTTTCTTTTAGATTGAAGAACTCCTTTTAGCTTTTCTTGTAGGAGCGGTCTGGTGTTGACGAAATCACTCAGGTTTGTTTGTAAAAGTCTATTTCTCCTTCACATGTGAAGGATATTGTCTCTGGATATTCTATTCCAGGATAAATGTTTATTTTATTTTATTTTTTCACTTCAGCACTTTAAATAGGTCATGCCACTTTCTTCAGGCCTATAAGTTTTCCACTGAGAAGTCTGTTGCCAGATGTATTGGAGATGCATTGTATATTGTTTGTTTATTTTCTCTTGCTGCTTTTAGGATCCTTTTGTTTATCCTTGACCTTTGAGTGTTTTACTATGAAGTGCCTTGAGTTAGTCTTAACTGAATTAAATCTTCTTGATGTCCTGTAACTTTGCACGTGAATACTGATATCTTTCTCTGGGCTTTGGACATTCTCTGTTCTTATTCTTTTGAATAAACATTCTACCCCTGTCTCTCTTTTTCTTTTTTAAGGCCAATAAATCTTGGATTTATCATTTTGAGGCTGTTTTTTCGATCTTGTAGCCGTGCTTTCTTGTTTTCATTTGTTTTAATCTCCTCTGATTGCATATTTTCAAATATTCTGTCTTTAAGCTTCCTATTTCTTTTGATTGATGAATTCTGCTGTTAAGAGACTACAAAGCATTTTTCAGTATGCCAGTTGCTATTTTTTCACTCCAGAATTTATCCTTGATTCTTCTTAATCATTTCCATCTCTTTGTTACATTTATCTAATAAGATTCTAAATTCCTTCTCTGTGGTATTTTGAATTTCTCCAAAACAGCTATTTTGAATTCTATTTTCAAAAACTCACATATCTCTGTCTCTCTAGGATTCATCCCTGGTGCTTTGTTTAGTATATTTGGTGAGGTCAAACTTTCCTCCATGGTCTTGATGCTTTTGGCTGTTTGTTAGCGTGTTCACAATGAAGGATTAGATATTCATTATAGTATTTGCAGTCTGGACTTATTTGTATCCAATCCTCTTGAGAAGGCTTTTCAGGTATTTAAAGAGACTTGGGTGGTTTGATTTAAGTTTTCTGTTGCTACTGCCATATCTGAATTAGAGTACATCCCAAGCCCAGTAACGCTATGGCTCTTGCAGATTTGTAAAGGTACCACGTTGATGGTCTTGGATAAGATTCAGAAGAACTTTCTGGATTACCAGGCAAACAGTTGTTCTTTTCCCTTACTTTTTTTCCCAAACAGAATTTCTCTCTGTGCTGAGCTCCCTGGAGCTAGGGGAGGGTTAACATTAGGATTCCTGTGGCCACCACCACTGGGACTGCACTGGGTCAGACCTGAAGTCAGCACAACACTGAGTCTTGCCCACAGCCCACAAAAACCACTGCCTGGCTACCATCTGTGTTCACTTAAGCCTCTAGAGATCTACAATCATCAAGTGGAGAAGCCAGCCATGCTTGTGCTCTTCTTTTCAGGGTGGCAAGTTTCCCTGAGCTCCAGTCAGGTCCAGAGATGTTGGTGAGGAGCCAAGGGCTGAAATTGGAAACCTTAGGAATCTATCAGGTGTTCTACTGAAGCTGTAGCTCAAGCTGCAAGACAAAGTCATTCCCACACTTCCCTACCCTTTTTACAATCAGAAAAGTCTCTCCATGTCCACCACTGCCATGTGCCTGTTGGCAGTACTGCCAAACTACCACCAATGTTCACTCAAGGCCCACGGTCTCTTCAGTCAGCTTGTGGTGAATGCTGCCATACCTGGGACACATCCTGCAGGGTAGTG
This sequence comes from Sapajus apella, assembly GCF_009761245.1. Taxonomy (NCBI): domain Eukaryota; kingdom Metazoa; phylum Chordata; class Mammalia; order Primates; family Cebidae; genus Sapajus; species Sapajus apella. Next base: position 6,037,640 of record NW_022437013.1, read on the forward strand.
GACTCCCTCTGGCCCAAGACATGTTCATAAATGCTGTCCAAGAGCCAAGGCCTGGAATTAGGGACCTGAAGAGCCTGGTTGGTAATCTACCTACTCTTCCTTCTCGTTTCCTCAAGCAGAAGGGGTATATCCTTATAGCCACCACAGCTGGAAATGTGCTGGGTCATACCTGAAGTTAGCATGTCTCAGAGTGTCACCCAAGGCCAGTGGCATGTACTACCTGTATACTGCTGCTGATTATTCAGGGCCCAAGGTCTCTTTAGCCAGGTGATAAATCCTGCCAGAATTGAGTCCTTCCTTTCAAGGAGGTGAGTTCCCTACTGGCCCAGGGTAGGTCTAGAAATGTCATCCAGGAGTCAGGGCCTGGAATGGGTGCCTCAGGACTCTACCGGGTGCTCTATTCTAATACGGCTGAGCTGGTATTCAAGTTTCAAAACAAAGTCCTTTTTAGTCTTCCCTCTCCTCTCATCAAGCAGAAGGAAGGAGACTCGGAGCTGTGAGCTGTGCCACCCTTGGTTTGGGGACCTGTGGCACAAGCACTCCCTTGGTCATCCTGGTTGGTGTCTTATTAGGATGCATGCACCTCCACTGGCTCTGAGTTTAGCACGGTACTTGGACTTGCCTAGGAGTTGCAGTCCTAGCGTCCTAGGCTGCCTTTGAAGTTTATTTAGAACCCCAGAGCCCTTTATCTTGCAGTGACATGGCTTGCAGTAACTCGAGTTCTGACTGTTGGAAAAGACAATTCCCCTTTGGCTAGGGCCTTGCAAAATATTCCCTTCATGGACATTGGCTGAGCTCTTCCCATTGTTGTTTTCTGCTTTGATGGAAAAGCACTGAGTTCCAACGCATGTTTTGGATGTTTTAGATGAGATTAACATTTGAATTGGTAGACTTAGTAAAGCAAGTTGCTCTCCCTAATGTGATAGCCCTCATCCAGTCAGTTGAAGGCCCCAAAACAACAAAAAGACTGATCCTTTTCTGTGGTTTGAATGTTTGTGTCCCCCTCAAAATTTATGTCGAAAGTTAATTCCCAATGCAACAAAGGTGGAACGTTAAGAGGTGGAGACTTCAGGAGGTGATTAGTCCATGAGGTCTCTTCGCTCACAAATAGATTAACATCTTACAAAATAACTTGAAGGGGCAAGTTTACCCCTTCCACATTTTCTGCCATGTGAGGACACAGCATTTAAACCCTCCAGAGGATGCAGCAACAAGATACCATCTTGAAAGTGGAGAGTAGCCCTCACCAGACACCAAACCTGCTGGCACTTTGATCTTGGGCTTCAGAGCCTCCAGAACTGTGATAAATAAATTTCTGATCTTATAAATTACCCAGTATTAGACATTTTGTTATAGTAGCACAAATGAACTAAGATATCCTGCCATCAGAAAGAGGGAACTCTTCTTGCCTAATTATGCGAATTAGAACATCAGTCTTTTTCTGGCTTTGAACTTAAGCTGAAACATCAGCTCCTCTTCAATGTTTTTGCTTGCTTCAAACTTTGATCTTTAGAATTACTCTAGATCCTTTCAAAATAGATCTCTCTTCATTTTTTTTCTAATACAGAAAGTGACATTCATCTAAAATTTCCCATTTATAACATATTCTTCCATAGCAATTGATAAACTGCAGCAGTGAAAAAATAAGACCTGAATATGAATTTTCACAGGTAATTCAAAGTAATAGAGAAATGATAATTTGAATAAAAGTTCATGATTTTTCCAAAAATGGTAACAATCCTATTTCTCCCTTGTATTTCATAAAGGGAAACCACGTAAGAACTAATAACAAGTTTCACCATATGTAAAATCATAAGCACCATTAACACAATTAGTACCTGTTATATCTTCCTCATTTTTTCCAGTTTTATTGAGGTATAGTTGACAAATTATATTGTATATGTTAAAAGTTTACAGAATTGTGATTTGATATACATAAGCATTGTGAAATGATTACCACAGTCAACTTAGTTGATTGTTCCCTTTGCTGTGAAGAGAATTTTAGTTTGATGAAATCCCATTTATTTATTATTATTATTTTTTTTGCTTTTGTTGCCTGTACTTTTGGTGTCATATCCAAAAACTCATTGCCAAAAGAAATGTTAAAGATTTTTTTGTTGTTTTTATTTTTCTACAAGTTTTATATTTTGGGTCTTATTTTTAAGTCTTTAGTCCATTTAGAGTAAATTTTTTGTGAGTGGTGTAAGGGTCCAATTGAATTCTTTTGCATGTGTATATATAGTTTCCCCAACCATTTACTGAAGAGACTGTTCTTCCCCCATTGTTTATTTTAGCATCCTTGTCACATATTAGTTCACTCTATATTGTTGGGTTTATTTCTGGGCTCTCTATTCTGTTCCATTAGTCTACATGTCTTTTTAAATGCCATTACCACACTGTTTTGGTTACTATATCTTAGTAACATAGTGTGAAATCAGAAAGTGTGATGCTTCATGTTTGTTTTTCTTTCTCAAGATTGCTTTGGCTATTTGTGATTTTTGTGACTCCATAGAAATTTCAGTACTGCTTTTCCTATTTCTGTAAAGAATGCCATTGAACTTTTTATAGGGATTACATTGAATTTGCAGATCGCTTTGGATAGTATAAACATTGTAATTATATTAATTATTTTGCTCCATAAAGAGGTATCTTTGCATTTATTTGTGGTCTTCTTCAATTTCTTTAATCACTATTTTATAACTTCTAGTGTATAGATCCTTCATCTACTTCATTAATTTATTCCTGAGTATTTCATCATTGCTATTGTGAATGGTTTTTTTTAAATACTTTTTTTTTCCAGGGAGTTTATTGCTAGTGTACAGAAACACAACTAATTCTTGTGTATTAATTTTTGTATTCTGCAACTTTACTAAATTTGCTTGTTAGTTCTAACAGTATTTTGGCAGAATCTTTAGCATTTTCTCTATATAAATCATCTCATATAAAAACAAAGGTAATTTTATTAAATTTCTAAATTAGATGTACTTGTTTCTTACCTAATTGTGCTGGCTAAAACTGCCAGTATTCTGTTGTCTTAGTCTGTTTGTGTTGTTATAAAAAATACCTGAGGTTGGGTAATTTATAAAGAAAACATTTATTTATTTATCTGATAATTCTGATGTCTAGAAATACTCAATACTCAAGATAGGACATCTGTATCTGGTGAGGGCCACAGGATGCTACCACTCATGGCAGAAGGTAAAGGGGATCTGACACGTTCAGAAAGGAAGCAAAAGAGGCAGTAGAGGGACTAGGCTTGACTTTTTTTTTTTTCTTTTTTTTTTAACTACCAGCCCTTACAGAACCCAACAGAGTGAGAACTCACCCTCCACTTCGAAGGACATTAATCTATTCTTGAGGGCTTCACCCCTGATCCAAACCCTTTCTGTTGGGCCCCATATCTGATATTGGGGTTCAAGTTTCACCATGAGATTTACAAATCTCACGGGGACAAACATCCAAACTATAGCAAATGATGACTAGAGGTAGCAAGGATAAATATTCTTGTCTTATTCTGGATCTTAGAGAAAACGATTTCATCTTTTCACAATTGAGTATAATGCTATGTCTGGGCCTGTTATACATGGGCTTCCTTATATTGAGGTATATTTCTTCTAATACCCAATTTGTTGAGAATTTTTATTATGAAAGCACATTGCATTTTATCAAATGTCTTTTCTACATCTAATTAAATGATCATATAATTTTTGTTCTTCATTTTGTTAATGTGGTAAATCACATTCATTAATTTGCATATGTTAAACTATCCTTGCATCACAGGTATAAATTTTACTTGGCCATGGCACATGACCCTTTCAAGGTGTTGCTGAACTTCGTTAGTATTTTGTTGAAGCTTTTTGCATCTATGTTCAATAGAGATATTGGTCTGCAATTTTTTTTCACAGTGTCCTTGTTTGTCCTTGGTGTCAGGGTAATTCTGGCCTCATAAAGTTAGTTTAGAAGTGTTCCCTTTTCTTCAATTATTTGGAAGAGTTTGAAAAGAAATGGCATTAATTATTTAAAAAAATACTGGGCCATATTTACCCATGAAGCTATCAGGACCTGAGCTTTCCTTCATTGGGAGGGGTTTTTGATCACTAATTCATTCTCCTTACTTATTATTGTTATGCTAAGGTCTACTTCTTCATGATTCACTCTTGGTAGGGTACAGGTTTCTAAGATTATATCAATATTTCAGACTGTCCAATTTGTTATTGTTTAGTTGTTCATACTAGTCTCTTATGATCATTTGTATTTCTGTGGTATCAGTTGCAATCTCCCCTCTTTCATTTATAATTGTGCTTATTTGAGTCCTTTCTTTTTGGTTAGTCTGGCTAAAAGTTTATCAATTTTTAAAATCTGTTCTAAAAAGCAACTCTGAGTTTTATTGATTTTTAAATTGTTTTTCTAATCTCTTTTTCATTTATTTCTGGTTAGGTCTGTGCTATTTCCTTCCTTATACTAACTTTGGGCTTAGTTTGCTCTCTCTTTTTAAAATTATTTAAGGCATAACTTTAGGGTGTTTTTTTTTTGACATCTTTCTGTTTTCTTAATGCACGCATTTGTAGCTATAAACTTTTCTGTTAGCACTGCTTTTACTGCATTCACAAGTTTTGGTATGTTGTGTTTCCATGTTTGTTTGTCTCAAGATCTGGATTTCCTCTTTAACCCATTGGTTGTTCAGTAATGTGTTGTTGAATTTCTACCTATTTGTAGATTTTTCAGTATTTCAGACAATTCAATGTTATCGATCTCTAGCGTCATACTCTTGAGTTTGGAAAAGATATTTAATATGAATTTTTTTTTTTTTTGAGATGGAGTCTCTGTCACCCAGGCTGTAGTGCAATGGCACAGTCTCAGTTCACTGCAATCTCTGTCTCCCAGGCTCACTTGATTCTCCTGCCTCAGGCTCCCAAGTAGCTGGGACTACAGGCCCATGCCACCATGCCCAGCTAATCTTTTTTTTTTTTTGCTTTTTTTTTTTTTTTTTTGAGACGGAGTCTGGCTCTGTCGCCCAGGCTGGAGTGTAGTGACATGATCTTGGCTCCCTGCAACCTCCACTTCCCGGATTCAAGTGATTCTCTTGCCTCAGCCTCCCAAGTAGCTGGGACTACAGGCGCCCACCAGCACACCCAGCTAACTTTTGTATTTTTAGTAGAGACAGGGTTTTGCCATACTGGACAGGCTGGTCTCAAACTCCCGACCTCAGGTGATCTGCCCACCTAAACCACCCAAAGTGTCATGATTACAGGCACTTAATATAATTTTTAATCTTCCTGAATTTGTTAAGACTTGTTTTGTGGCCTAACTCATTATCTATCCCGGAGAATGTTCCATCTGCACTTGAAAAGAATGTGTTGGATAGAATATTCTGTATATATCCATTAGGTCCATTTAGTCTATAGCGTTGTTTAAGTCTGCTGTTTCCTTATTGATTTTCTGTCTGAATGGTTTATCCATTGTGGAAAGTGGGATATTAATCTCCCCTACTATTATTGTACTGCTGTCTATCTTCCCTTTGTTATCTGTTAACATTTGCTTGATATAGTATATTTAGGTGCTCTCCTATTGTGTGCATAAATATGTATAAGTTTTATATTTTATTGATATACAAATTGACCCCTTTATCATTATACAATGATCTCTTGTTCTCTTGTTACAGCTTTTGAGTAAAATCTATTTTTTTCAACAGAATATAGCCACTCCTGTTCTCTTTTGGTTGACATTTGCATGGAATATTATTTTGCATCCCTTTATTTTCAGCCCATTTATGTTCCTTAAGCTAGAGTGAGTCTCTTGTAAGTAGCATAAGGTTTGGTTGTTTTATCCATTCAATCACATTATATCTTTTAATTGGAGTATTCAATCCATTTACATTTAAAGTAATTATTGATAGGTAAAAACTTGCTATTGCCATTTTGTTAATTATTTTCTGACTGTTTTGTAGTCCTTTTGTTTCCTTTCTTGTACTCTTGCTGTCTTCTTTTTGAAGGAAGTCAGCATCATGTGATTTGATAACTTTTTTGTGGTGGTGTGCTTTAATTTTTTTCTCCTAATTTTTTGTGTGTCTACTACCCATTCTTCCTTTATGGGTGCCATGAGTCTTACATAAAACTTTTTAAAGTCATAAAATCATATTTTATGCTGATAGCAACTTAATTCTCTCCCCTCACATGTTGGGTTATTGATGTTAAAACTTACATCTTTTTCATATTGTTTATCCATTGAAATTATTGTAGTTTCAGTTAATTATCGTGTTTTACTTCAAACTTTTATTGTTAGTTTTGAAAGTGATTTACACACCACCATTACAATATTGGAGAATTCTTAATTTGAGTATATATTTACATTTACCAGTGAGTTTTATATATTCATGTAGTTTTAAGTTGCTTATTAATATCCTTTCCTTTCAGCTTGAAAAACTCCCATTAACATTTCTTACAATGCCAGTCTTTTGGTGAGGAATTCGATTCTCTCAGCTTTTGTTTGTTTGGAAAAGTCTTTATCTATTTTTCATTTTTGAAGGACAGGTTTGCTGAGTATAGTACTCTTGTTTGTCAGGGTTTTCTTTTTTCCTTCAGTATTTTGAATATATCATCCCATTCTGTCCTGACTGGCAAGACTTCCACTGAGAAATATGCTTATATTTTTATGCAGACTATGCCATATGAGATGAATCTGTTTCCTTGCTGCCTTCAGAATTCTCTCTTAGTCTGTAACATTTGACAATTTAATTATAATGCATCTTGGTGTAGGCCACCTCAGGTTCAACATATTTCGGGATCTTTGGAATTCATGAATATGGAGGAGCACTTCTGTCACACAGTTTGAGAAGTTTTAATTTATTATTTCTTTAAATAGAACTGTGTCCCCCTTCTCCTTATAGAACTTACATAATGTATACATTGTTTTGCTTGATACTATCCCATAAATCCCATAGGCTTTCTTCACTCTTTCTCATTCCTTTTCTTTTCATTCCTCTAACTGGTTAATTTCAAATAAGTTGTCTTTGAGTTTACAGATCCCTTCTTTTGCTTGACCAAGTCTGTTGTTTAAGCTCTCTATTGAATTTTTAGCTCCATCATTGTATTCTTCAGTTCTAGAATTTTAAAAAATGGTTTCTATTTCTTTGTTGAACTTCTAAATTTGATTTTATATTGTCTTTCTAATTTTGTTTAGTTGTATATATGTATTTTTGTAGCTTACTAAACTTCAAGAGGATTATTCTGAACTCTTTTGTGATTTTATCCATACTGCCTTTGGGACCTCTCAGTGTGAAGTCTCCCCAAAGACTCCTTTGATCAAACAAAACCTGCTCCTGGTCCCCTCTCCAGATAGGGTCATTCTAGCCAGGAGGTTTGACCACCATGGGACGCTTTCCCTGGGACTGGACAGGATCCACTGCATTCTGCTCCTTTAGTCTAGTGATTTTATAGATTTCTATTTCTTTAGAGTCAGATATTGGAGCTTTTTAAGCTTTGATGGTGTCATATGACCCTGATTCTTTATGATCCTTATGTCCTTGTGTTGATGTCTGCACATTTGAGAAAATGGTCACCTTTTCCAGCCTTTACCTTTTCTAGCTTTGGCTAGAAAAGCCTTCCCTAGTCAGCACATTCTGGAGTTCTGGATAGGCTAGCTAGCAGCATCTATAGGCAGGTAGGGCTTGCTACCAGGGTCTTTGGTCAGGCGGGGCCATTGCTCATGCTCTGAATTTGGGTGGGTCTACTGGCTGAGCTCTGTGGTCAGGTAGGTCTCTTGGGTTGCTGGTTGGTTTCTCTGGTTGGCGAGGCCCCATCAGGAATGAGATGCCACCACCAAGGTCTACACACCAATCACTTTAAACCCTGCCTATTTCTATTATCCTATCTGACCCCAGGTATCTAATCTTGACAATTCATCCAGTGTTCCCTGTGAAGCTACACAGAAATGGGACTCACATGAACCTCCCCAGATCACTGGGGAAGCTAGATGCTTGCTTCAGGCTCCCTTTATCCTACTGAAGAAATCCTAGGCCCATATGATCCATGTTGGTGTGGAACTGTGCTGGTCTAGAGGCGAGGAGATGCAGTCAAATTGATACCATTTCTCCTATCCTTCTGCATCTTTTCTCAGTTTTTATGGTCCATAAGATGCATTAGCATCACTGTTAGGTTCTGGGATTTCTACAAAGACCTTCTGTTCTGTGAATAGTTGTTAATTAGTCTTTCTGTGAAGGGGACTAGAGACTGGGGCCTCCCATTCTTCTGTCCTACTGCCATTACCTTTTTCCTTTTGGTTCTCGAACCTGCCAGTTTTCAGACTTACATCGTTAAGTCTCCTGGTTCTCAGGCTTTTGGACTTGAACTGGAACTCCACCAGCCCCTCTCTTGGATCTCTACTTTGCTGACTGTGGATCATAACAATAGATCTTGGGCATGTTTCAAAACAGTACACACAGATTTACCCTATTATTTGTAACAGCATGATGGCATTCTGTATTAGATATACCATTGCTTATCAAACGAGTTGATAGAAACTAAGTTGTTTCCAGTTTTTTTGGAAATAAAACAGTAATGCCACAGCAAACATAGTTATACCTATGCCAGATAGTACACATATATCTGTAGTCAAAATACCAGAAGAGGAGTTACTGGAACAAATAGTACATATAGTTACAATTTTTATTTACATTGCCAAATTACTCTCTAAAAGTAATATATACTCTCATCAGTGGTGTAGAGGTGCTTATTACACCACAACTTTACCACCACTGCTTCTATCAATCTTTTAAATTTTTGCCAATATAATAGGTTAAAAATAGTATCACATTGTCGGCAATTTGCTATCTGTAAAAGCTGCACCAATTTACTTATATTCTTCTTAAATGATCATAAATTTCTGAAACCTTGTCAAAAGTTTCTTGGGAAAATCCTAATTTGATTCCATTCAAGATAAACATGACTGCTGGCAGGCAACACAAACCTATGGCATTCTTTTGGTACACTAGTTAAGCCATGGTGGCCCTTTACCAAGCTCTTTCTCAAGACACCATTCAGGAAAATACTTCCAATGTTTAAGAAAAACACTGTATCATGCTTAGAAAAAAAAAAAGTTGACATGATTTCAAAAGCAAAAATCAGAAAAGGAAATCACATTACTAAATTATATGGCTCATCCAAGAATTAATTGCCTTTGAGAACAAAGCAGAGTAGCCAGAAAGATTAAAACCATACTTCCAAATAGCAACTTACCATATTCCAATAGTCATGCGCATTTCATTTGCTGGAGTCTTGTTGGGAAAATATGGGTAAGGACATTTTGAGCAACTAAAATGTCCAAATTAACTTTTAATGCTGTGTTGACTGATACCTACCTAATATGTTATCAATATCTAATGAAGTAGAGCCATACAGAAAGGGCCCATCATCATATACATGTAATAAGTTGTAAAAGAGCATGACCATGTCAAATGCATAATTTCTCTGCTACTGAGAAAATGACATGGCTGCAAAAACATTGTTGTATTTTAAAGGTCACCATGAGCAAGGTTGTGATAAATCAGACCTAACAGTCTCACAACAAATCAATGATAACTAAACAGGCTTAACTTTCAAACAAATAAACCAAAGGATGAAAGAGAAGTCATTAAAGGCAGCTCTATCAGAGGCTAACACTGGAGAAGGTGGTAGCAATTTGAAAAGATATGTGTGCTCTACTGGCCTTTTTGCTTTAGGTATGACAAAGGTGGCAGTGCTTAAGGTAAAGAAAAAATTATTTTGTCTGGCCCCATATTAGAAATGTTAACATCTTCCTTACACCCATACCCTATCAGTTACCTAATCTGTTCTTTCAAAGTGTCTTTTGCATCTGTCCCTTCAACACCATTGCCTCTTCTATCAACTTTGCCTAAATTTTGCACTATTCATGATTAATAGTTCTATTTGAGATTTCTAAGTAATGCCAGACATTCTGCTCTGAATAGGCAGGCATACACTGCATTCTGTTTTTTAAAATAAGATATCGGAATGCTCATTTCATTTTTTCTCACAAACATGTGGCTCTACTTTCCCCAGAAAAAGAGAAAGTCAAATGTCTCTGAAGTGACCCATGCATGTAACAGATCACTTGGTTTCCTGTGGTACAGATTGAGGCAGAGAGATTTCCACATGGTGACTCAGTGTCTGACCAGGAAGCCACCCTTGTTGATAGTGTCAGTCATTCCCCTTATCCCTAGGACTCCAGCTATCAGAGAGCACATCACTAACTGTGAATTTGTCAACAAATGACTTGGAAACAGTTTCTACAGCATAGTGTCTTCTGTCGGGGCTTACCTATATTAGAGTGCCTAAATTTAGTTAAACAACATGTAAATATTTATAGAGTATCTAGGGACAAAGCAGTATGCTAGGTACAACAGAGAGCTACAAACACTGCATAAGGCATAGTTCTCATCCTGAAACAGCTAATAGTCTTGGGGAGGCAGACCTCACATGAGGGTGGTTTAGCAGATTTCATAGAATTGTGAGGATTTGGCATAAAAAGGAGTTGAATAGGTGAAGGGAAAGGCATTTAGGTCAGTTTGAAATTTTATTGCTTTTCATCTGAAGCCTTCATAAAACTTACAGAACAAAGTAGATATAATGTGCTTTAAAAAATAAACTATAAAGATTGAAACAGAAGTTAGAAGGCCTTTTTGAGTTTAAGTTTAGGAAACATTTTCCAATGGTTTTCATAAAAGAAATTGTCAGACTAATAATATATTTGGATTAATTGCAGTGTCTAAATCGCTTTTGCTCTGATTTTTTACTGATTGGCAGAAATAGAGTCTAGTGGTTATGAACCTGCCTGAGTCAAAACTAAGGCATTTTACATCTTGTAGCATTGCTCTGCAGTCAACAGTAGTTAAAAATGATCACCCAACTTCCATCAAAATTACTAGTGTGCTTGCTGGCAACTATAAGCTGTATGCTCAAAGAAGTGATGAAAAATTGTTTAACTCAGAAGCAGGTGCACTAGACTAAAGAAGCAGAATGAAATTTTCCATCTCTCATGGCAATGGGTATAATTTGGGAGCGGGATGTTACAAAGGTGTGCTGATGCCCATGAAAGGCAAGATTGACCAGGATAAAGAGTTTATACTCTCCCACCTGATATCCACCTGGCCCTCTCCCTCACTCCACTAAGGAATCAGCTTAGATACCACCTCCTTAGAGAGGCTATCTTTAACTGTCTGTGTACAAAATTACACTATCCTTCACTCCATTCTCCCATACTGCTTTATAATTATTTGAATATATGTTTAGTATTGATAGAGGAAGAAGGCAGAGAAATTCTAGGCAGACAGGCAAAACCCCACTTTTGGGCCTAAAAACATGAAACCCATGGCCAAAAGTGAGAACATTTATTCCTATTTTCCTGCTCTCTCCCGATTGGCTCTTTCTGAATAATGTCTTTTTACCAATTGAATACTGCCTTTTCCGAAACTACCTATGGCACACCCCATCTCCAATCCTGTTCCTATAAAGACCCCAGACTTAGTCAATAGACGAGGAGAAACTGCTTGACTGGAGAGAGGTGACTTGAGAAGAATGGCTGGACTTTGGAGGAGATATGTGTTAACTTCAAAGAAGAGATGCACAGAGATGCCTGAACTTCAGGGAAGATTATCTGCCTGTTCCAACCCGTCTCCATTTCCCCTCTCCACCGAGAGCCATTTGCATTGATAAGTAAAATTCTTCACCTCTATCATCCATCAAATGTCTGTGTGACCTCATTCTTCTTGGACACCAGACAAAAGCGTGGGACCCACTGAGTGCAAGTACCCAAAAAAGACTGTCACACTGGCCCTTTGCCCTCACTGGTGGAGGGCAGCCATCCCACATGATGAGGCGAGGGGCTCATTGAGTTGATAACACATTCATGGACGGCAGAGATAGAAGAACATTTTAACATATCTTCTGGGGCTTCGGGGGTCACTGGTACCTTCACCTGGGCACTGCCATGGGACTCACATGGAGCCAGCTTCTACTGGCACCCAAAGCAGCCAGCCATATCCCTCACTCATTTGTCTGAGCCTGGTCTGGCCACAGGGCCTGCATGGAGCCTACTCCTTCAGGTGTCAAAAGCAGCCAGCTGGCTGAATCCCATTCTCGCTTATTCAAGTGCTCCCTCCCACAAGAGTTTGAGGGTGGCAGGCCGAGTAAATGGGGAATCCCCATTGCAAGTCCAATGAAGGAGTCAAGGAAACTCCTCATCATCTGAAGACTGATCTGAGATTCATCAGAAGGGTGAGTAAATGTGAATCTGTCTCTTCACTTTTGTTTCCAAGACTTCTTGTCATCAGACTTTCCTCTGAAGGCAGATAATACACCAAACCTCTGAGTGGCCAGTTAAAGGCAAATAGCACAGCTACGGGGACAGAATGTGTCTCTGCCACTTACTTCTCTTTCTTTTGGGTGAAAGGAATGTTAGCTTTGTTTCCCTTCATGGAAGTCTAGCCATTGCGTGGGACTAAGATAAGGTCCTAGGGCAACAGAAGGTACCTGGCTGAGGCCACTCGTCAGTGTTGCTGGAAGGCCCCTAAACTGGTTCCATCCCTGACTGCCTGTAATTTTGTCGGCCAAGACCCCTAGACTTTTCTATGGTATCTTTTCTTCCTTCTTTCATGGTTTGAAATGGCTCTTATCTCTTCTTTTATGATGTTAAGGGTGTTGCTGCAAACTGCAGAAATATTGCTAGCTGGAATGAGCATGTGTCCCAGCCATCAGATATGCAATTCAGAGCAATTAATTGCTGCCTATTCTTAGAGATGCCACTCCCACCCCAACAGCTCCAGGTATGTACAATGGACAGACAAGCATACGGTGGTTCCTCTTAGCCACCCCCAGCTCAGGCACATGGCCACGTCTACTGCATGGGCATGGTGCACCCAACAATCACCCTGGGTAGGGATGAGCTGTGGCTGCCACCCAGGCCCCAGGATGGTCTTTGGGGATAGGTATTTCCCCTGTTAAAGGAACCATTTGCATAGAACAGGAGTTTTTTCTCCAGGCACCTCTTTCTCTCACAGCACTTAAGCTTTTTTTTTTCCTTTTCTCCAGAATGTCAGGAGGCCATAGCCCTGCAAATACAGGGACCTTTTCTATGTGAATGGGTTTCTTTTTTCCTACCTAAACACTCTGCTTATGATAGGAAAGCAATGGAAGAGTGACCTCACTGGTGGCTGGCTGAAAATTTGATGAAGGCCACCTGAGACTTAATCTAAATGAATCCATGCACCCCTCTGAGACACATTTTTGTCCCAAACTTGATTCCAAGCTTTGGGTTGAGGCCCTAGAAATAAAAACTAGAAATAAAAAAATAAAATAAAAACTAGTAATAAAAACCAAATCTGAGGGATTCAAAAGCAGAAAAAATGGAAAGTAAGAGCACAGTGTAGGTGAGCCAATTAAGCCCTTGTTTCATGGATAGAGGTCATGCTAGTGTCCATGGCATAAATGAAGTCCAGGGAACTCAAAGACTACCGAGAGTGGGGTGACAGATTGTGTAGGTAAATGTGAATAACTCCTGCATTTTAGGTCCTACTGTTTCATGGGTGCAGGTTGCACTGGCACCCATGGAAGGTGTCCCACCTAGGCCACCAGGACTCAGGGATGAAAAGATGGAATAGAAAAGGAGACACACTTTTCTCCCTCACACACCCTGAGTTTTCACTTAAAGAGAGAAAGGAATTAAGGGACACCTATTTCCCTGTCTTTTTCAGATGGTTAACCAATCATCTTCAGTCTACACTCCTCTGGAGTGTATCCTGAACCACTGGGACTACTTTGACCCTCAGACTCTGGAGAAAAAATGCCTCATAGCCCTTTGCACAAAGGTTTGGTCAAATTATGATTTGCAGGAAGGACTGCATGGCCTCAGGAAGGAACCATTTCTATACCATCCTGCAGCTGGATCTTTTCTGTAAATGTGAGGACAGATTGTCGAGACCCCATATGTGCAGGCTTTCTTTACCTTGAAGGTAATCCAGACTTTTGCTGAGAGCATAGATTGATCCAGCCCTCCTCTTTGCCATCTCAGGAGATCCTGCAAGGGGAAATCCCAGGGAACTAAAGAAACAAACCCCAGAGGCACCTCCTGCAAGGGAGTCAGCTCCCTCTGGCCCTGCTTCTCCAGGTCCAACCCATCTTCCCCATCCAATTTTCTCTCTCTCACTTGCCCACTCCTAAAAATCCTCATTCTAGACAGGCCCATCTCATTCCTGCCCCTACAGCAGATGCCTAGTGAATATGGCCCCAGTAAGGTCCAGATCCCTCTCCTCTCTACAGGACTTAAGGCAAATTAAGAAGGAGCTTGGCAAGTTTTCAGATGACCCTGACAGTTATATAGAGGCTTTCCAGAACTTAACCCAAGTATTTGAACTCTCCTGGAAAGATGTTATGTTACTTCTGAATTAAACCCTGACGAACATTGAGAAGCAGGATGGTCTGCAAGTGGCAGAGAGATTTGGGGATAAGCTTTGCATTTCATATAGTACCAGGAAAGGGGACGAGCCTTATCTAATAGGAAGAGAAGCAGTACCATTGGATGACCCTAAATAGGATCCCAGTGATGAACTGGGAGAATGGAAGAGGGAACACTTCCAGATGTGCATACTGGAGGGCTTATGTAGGACTAAAACTAAGCCTCTCAACTACTCCAAACGATCCATGATAGACCAGGGATTTGAAGAGAATCTTACTGCCTTCTTGGAAAGGCTTAAAGGGGCCTTGATAAGCACACCTCTCTATCTCCTGGTTCAGTCAAGGGAAAACTTATCTTAAACGATAAATTTCTTACTCAGGCAGACCTTGATGCCAGGAGAAAGCTGCTGAAACAGGCCATGGAACCAGACAGTACTTTACAGGACCTCCGGAAAGTGGCCGTCTCAGTCTTTTATAACAGGAATAGGGAGGAGGCTGGGACAGAGCAAAGAGACACAAGAAAAAGGCAAAGGCTTTAATGGCCACTTCTTAGGCCCACAAACTCCAGAATCCCTGGGATATATCTGTTAACTGCTACCAATGTGGCAAGCCAGGGCATTTTTAAGAAGGACAGTCCTGACAGCATGAGGAAGCAACCATTACCCTGTCCAATCTACAATGGGGACCACTGGAGAGCAGATTGTCCCCAGAGATGTAGGTCACCAGGTCCAGAGCCAATCTCCAAAATGGTCCATCAGTATTAGTGGTTCCTGAGGCTCCTCTTTTAGGCTCTCGTGGTCCAAACCACCATTACCACACAGGAGCCCCAGGTATCTCTGGAAATTGAAGGGAAGAAAGTGGAACTCCTTCTGGACACTAGGGCGGGTCTCTCAGTTCTCTTCTCCAATCTGGCCCCTCCATCCTTTCTTACCACAACCATGAGGGACATCTCAGAAAGGTCTTTATCCCAATTTTTTTCCCAGCTCCTTAGTTTGGTTAGGGAGACCTTTTCTTTACCTATGCCTTTTAAATTACACCTGAAATCCCTCTGTTAGACAGAGGTATTCTGTCAGGGACCACCATCATGATGGCCCCATGACAAACTCTTTGTCTACCCCTAGTGGAGACCAATATTAACCAAGAAATTTGGGCAATTCAAGGGAAAATTGGCTAAGCCATAATGGCTATACCAGTCTGGATCCACCTTAAGGATCTCCCCTCCTTTCCTAACCAGAGACAATATCCACCGAAGCCAGAATTTAGGAAAGGACTAGAAGCCATCATTGATAACTTGAAGATACAGAGGTTCTTCAAACCCTGCAATAGCCCTTTTAATACCCCAATACTGGGGGTACAAAACCCAACAGGGAATGGAGACTAGTTCATGACCTCCACCTTGTTAATGAAGCTGTTGTTCCAATACACCCAGTCGTTTCCAATCTATATACCCTTCTATCTCTAATACCTGAGGGAACTAAGTGATTCACAGTCCCGGACCTAAAGGATGCCTTCTTCTGCATACTGTTACACCCCAACTCCCAGTATTTACTTGCATTTGAGGATCCCTCTAACTAAACCACCCAGCTAACCTGGATGGTGTTATCTCAGGGATTCTGGGACAGAATTCTGTTTGGGCAGGCATTGTCCAAAAACGTCTCTGAACTCCTTTATCCTAAGGTTAAAGTTTTACAATATGTAGATGACATTCTCCTCTGTGCTCCAACTGAGGAAATCCCTCAGGAAGGCAGTAAGCCTCTTAATTTTTTGGCTAACAGAGGATATAAGGTTTCAAAATCTGAAGCTCAGCTCTGTCAGACTTCAGTGAAGTACTTAGGTCTGGTCTTACCAGAAGGGACAAGGGCATTGGGCAAAGAAAGGATTAAGCTCATCTCCTTCTTTTGCCTCCCCAAAACCCTCAAGCAACTGAAGGGACTCTTGGGCATTACAGGATCTTGCACACTATGGATACCTGGGTATAGTGAAATAGCTCATCCCTTATATCACCTAATGAAGAAGACTCACGTAGCTAAATCTTACTCCCGATTTGAGCACCAGAGGCTAACAGGCTTTTGACCAACTAAAACAAGGCTTACTTAAGCCCTTAGTGTTCTCATAGGGAAGATGTTTAATCTTTACATGATAGAAAGGAAGGGAATGGCCCTGGGAGTTCCAACTCAAGCCCCAGGTCCAGCTCAACAGCTTGTAGCCTACCTAAGTAAGGAGCTTGATTTGGTAGTTAAAGAGTGGTAGGACTACTGTCCTCTAAGGGGAATCTCTGGCTAATGGACAACTGCCTCTTCAGATACCAAGCTCTGCTACTAGAGGGATCTTCAGTCCAATTAAGAACCTGTCTCTCCCTAAATCCAGATACCTTCATCCTAGAGGAAGCTGGGGAGCTTGAACATGACTGCAAACAGATAGTAGTACAAACCAATGAGGCCAGAGAGGACCTCAAAGAAGCCCCCTTGGAGAACCCAGACTGAATTCTCTTTACAGACAGAAGTTCTTTTGTAGAAGAAGGGATCCATAAAGAAGGGTATGCAATGGTTACCCTGAATGATATTATTGAGAACATGTCTCTCTCCTCAGGCACAAGTGCTCAACTAGTAAAGCTAATTGCTCTAATGAGGGTGATTGAATTAAGCAAAGGGAAAACGGTTAACATTTACACTGATTCTAAGCATGCTGTTCTAGTCCTCCATGCCAATGCCAGTATCAGGAAAGAGAGGAACCTCCTTACAGCTAATGGGTCTCCTATTACATGCCATCAGGAAGCTAACAGAGTATTATTCTCAGTATTCCTCCCATGGAAAGTGCCAGTAATACATTGTAAAGGCCACCAAAAGGGGGTTGATGAAATAGTTGAGGGAAATAGATTGGAAGACAAAGGAGCTAAATCAGCAGTGAGACAGCCCCAGATTTCTGGTCCACAGGAAACTCCTCTGATCTGGGAGGATTCCATAAAAGAAATAAAACTTCAATATTCTCTTGCAGAAATAGAATGGGCCACTTCTTGGGGATACATCTTTCAGTCCTCAGGATGGCTACAATTGGAGAATGGCAAGCTTCACCTACCAACGGTCAACCAATGGAAAGTTCTTAAAATCATTCACCAAGCCTTCCACTTAGGTAAGGATAAACTTACCAATTGGCACAGGGATTGTTCTCAGATAAAAATCTGATACAAATGGTCAAAAAGGTTGTTAATGCTTGTGAGACTTTCCTTAAAAATAATCCCCTCAATCAATGGCTTGTTTCCCCAGGAACACAAAGGACAGGAAGCTACTTGGGGAAAGACTGGCAAATGGATTTCACCAAAGACAAAAGGCATCCACTACCTGCTAGTATGGGTGGATACCTTCACTAACTGGGTAGAATCATTTCAATATTAGACAGAGAAAGCCTCTGAGGTGATAAAAGTACTAATTAATGAGGTATTTCTTTGCTTTGGACTCCCAAAATACCTTCAGAATGATAATGTCCCCTCATTCAAGGCTGCTGTCACTAAGAGGGTCTCAAAGGTATTAGGTATTCAATGCCATCTGCCTTGTGCTTAGAGACTACAATCTTTGGGAAAGGTAGAAAAGACAAATGCTATTATCAAAAGGCACCTCAGGAAACTGTCTCAGAAGACTCGTCTCCCCTGGTCTACCCTTCTTCTCATAGCCCTACTATGTGTTAGAAACACCCCTTCAAAGCTAGGTTTGAATCTCTTTGAAATGATGCATGGATGGCCTTTTCTCATCAATGATTTCTTGCTATACCAATAAACCTCTGATTTGATTAAACATATAACATATTTGGCCCATTTCCAACAGGAACTGAAACAATTTGGAAGCTAATCCCATGAATGGGGTACACCTTTATTCAACGTAGGGGACCTAGTACAGGTAAAGGTACTTCCTTCCCTTTCTCTCTCTACAAGCACAGACTGAAAGGGACCTTGCACTGTACTTCTTTCTACTACTACAGCAATAAAGGTCACTGGAATAGATTCTTGAATTTATTATACTCGAGTATAGGCCTGGGAAGCTGATGGAGTTACCTCTGTCCACCCAGAAGAGCACCCAAAGTACAAATGTGAAGAAATCAGGGACCTTAAGCTGAAAATTACAAAACATAAGTGTTGATAATTGACCTTCCATGGATATCCTCTGTATAGTACTACCTATGCTTGCTATTCTTACCTTTGTTCTGTTCTATACCACGGAACGCTTTTACCAAAGACCCTTTAATCCTGAATGCCCATGGAAATATCTACTTCCTTAAACAGTTATCCTCTGCTAAACTTTACGCCCATACAAGGTTTAATTTCTTTCAACAGGGTGAAAAAACTCGAGGCACGATATTGTTTTCAGAATGATTAGTATATTTCACTTCTTATTTCTCTAATCTTCGGCACTAGATTCATTCCTTTTAACTTCTCTTTGTATAATACAGATATTTGATCCATGCATACTTAACTTTGTAAAACTTGTTTCTTCCCACCTAGAGGCTATCAAACTCCAAATAATCATGTAACTGGAGCCTCAGATGATGGCTCCCTTTTATTGGGGAGTTTTAGGTAGACCTCTGAGGGAAACCTGACTGCCATTTTCTCCACAACAATGTCCCCTGTCAGCATGAAGTTGCTAAGATCGGTCATCATCTGTATTTTAACAGCAGTTAGATGTGCCTCTTCAGAGGGGGAAATGATAGCGACAAGAGGAAGAGAAATTCTAGGCAGGTAGTGCTGGGTCCCTGGCAAAACCCCACCTTCAAGCTAAAAACCCTGAAACCCATGGCCCAAAGTGAGAACATTTATCCATGTTTGCCTGCTCTCCTGATTGATTCTTTCTGAATAATGTCTTTTTAACAATTGAATGTTGCCTTATTCAAAACTACCTATGGCCCATCCCACCCCCATCCTGTTCCTATAAAGACCTCAGACTCAGTTGATAGAGGGGGAGAAGCGACTTGACTGGAGAGAGTTGACTTGACTTCAGAGAGATGGTTGGACTTCAGGGGAGAGGCAGCTTAACTTCAAAGAACAGATGGCTGAACTTCAGGGAAGATTATCTGCCTATCCCTACCCTTCTTCAGCTCCCCTCTCCACTGAGAGCCATTTCCACTGCTAAATAAAATTCTCCACCTCCACCATCCTTCAAGTGTCTGTGTGACTTCATTTTTCTTAGATGCCAGACAAGAGCTTGGGATCAACTGGGTGCGGGTAATCAAAAAAGGCTGTCACACTGGCCCTTTGCCCTCACGGGCATAAGACAGCTGTCTCACATGATGAGGAAAAGAGCCCACTGAGCTGATAACACACTGCTGTCTACAGACAGAAAAGCTAAGAGAGTATTGTCACACACCCTCTGGGGCTTGGGGAGTCACAGGTACCCCCACCTGGGCACCAGCATGGGGGCTACACAGAGCTTGCTCTTGCTGGTGCCCAAATCCCACACTTGCTTGCTCAGGTGGTCCCTCCTGCAAAAGGTTGAGCATAGCAGGCTGAGTAAGCGAGGCACCCCTGTCACAAGTTCAATGAGGGGATCGAGAAAACTCATGCATCAGTACCTTTTCCCCCAGTTAGAATAGACTCTTCTTGAAGGCAGGGACTTTCCTGCCTTGTTTACAGGTATATCTGCAGTTCCTAGGACAATACCTAGCACATTGTAAAGGCTCAATAAATATTTGTTGAATGGATAGATGTAATAACATTTGAAAAAGTTATATAAATTCCAAATAGAGGATTTGATATCATATTATGAATGAATGATCTCATATAGATTATTGCTTGCTTTAGAAATGACTTGTGATTTGAGAAGCCATAAAGGCACTCCCTCCTGCCCAGTCTCATTCTACCTATTCCATAAAGCCTTTCTTCTCAGATAACTCTTTTACTGAACTCCAACTGCATGCAGTATAATGAGTAACTGCTCTTGTACCACTTGATTAACATTTGCTTGTATGTTCTCTGAAACTGCGGACAATATCCCTCCTTTTCCATCCACTATTTTTATCATGCCCAGCATACCACAGGGCACAAAGTAGGTGTTCAAAATATTGTATCATTTGTTGATTAATTCCAGGTGGGGAAATTGGCAAGCATACAGTGTTGGAAGAGGGATTTTTTTCTAAGACAACCCAGTAATCAACTGGTGTTAAGGAATTTACTCATAAATCCTAACAAATCACTTTAACTATAAAGGTAAATTTGATCCAGCAATGTCCCTCGGGCACACTTCACACTTACTAATGAATAACTTAGGGGCCTAGAAAAAAATGAATTACAGAATGTAGACTTTGGGGTTATTGTCAAATAAACACATTAAGCTTTCCATCTGTCTTTGCCCTGGGCTAGGTAAGGTAGGGTGGGGTGGTCAACCTGCAAAGATTGCTTTATGCCTTGCCCTTTCCCGATTTCTTCTTCTAAGAAGTGGCTGTTGCATCCTTTCTGGAATATGAAGACATTAAAATTTAAAAAGATTTCTGGAGGCATCCAATTCTCCAGCCTGAGCCTTGCTTCAAACACAATTGTTTACCCCTTCCTCCACCAATTTTTCTTTTTTCTTTTTTTTTTTAATTGTACTTTAAGTTCTGGGGTACATGTGCAGATCTTGCAGGATTGTTACATAGGTATACACATGCCACGGTGATTTGCTGCCTCCATTCCCCCATCACCTACATTAGGTATCTCTCCTAATGTTATCCCTCCTCAATCTCCCCACCCCCTGCTATCCCTCCCCTAGCCTGTTACCCCCCCAACAGACTCCACTGTGTGATGTTCCCCTCCCTGTGGCCATGTGTTCCCATTGTTCAACACCCACTTATGAGTGAGGACATACAGTGTTTGATTTTCTGTTCTTGTGTCAGTTTGCTGAGAATGATGATTTCCAGATTCATCCATATTCCTGCAAAGGACATGGACTCATCCTTTTTTATGACTGCATAGTATTCCATGGTGTATATGTGCCACATAAAAACCCTAGAAGAAAATCTAGGCAATACCATTCAGGACATAGGCATAGGCAAGGACTTCAGGACTAAAATATCAAAAGCAATGGCAACAAAAACCAAAATAGACAAATGGGATCCAATTAAACTTAAGAGTTTCTGCACAGCAAAAGAAACAATCAATAGAGTGAACTGTCAACCAACAGAATGTGAAAATGTTTTTGCAAGCTACCCATCTGACAAAGGGCTAACATTCAGGACCTACAAAGAACTAAAACAAATTTATAAGAAAAAAGCAAACAACCCCATCAAAAAGTGGGCAAAATATATGAACGGGCACTTTTTAAAAGAAGACATTTATGTGGCCAACAAACATATGAAAAAATGCTCATCATCACTGGTCATCAGAGAAATGCAAATCAAAACCACATTGAGATAGCATCTCACGCCAGTTAGAATGGTGATCATTAAAAAATCTATAGACAACAGATGCTGGAGAGAATGTGGAGAAGAACAATTTTACACTGTTGGTGGGAGTGTAAATTAGTTCAACCATTGTGGAAGACAGTGTGTCAATTCCTGAAGGATCTAGAAATAGAAATACCATTTGACCCAGCAATCCCATTATGGGGTATATACACAAAGGATTATAAATCATTCTATCATAAAGATTCACGCACACGTATGTTCACTGTGGCACTGTTTACAATAGCAAAGACTTGGAACCAACCCAAATGCCCATCAAGGATAGACTAGACAAAGAAAATGCGGCACATATCCTCCACCAATTTCAACAGTTTCTGGGAGTCTCAAACACCAACCGGAGACTGCTTAATCCCAGAGTATTCTAATGCAATCTGGAAAATGAGGTACTTCCTAAACTCTTCTGAGACGACTATTGGCTCCCAGGGTACCTATAATTGAACTATCATATCCTACCCAGAAAGTATACCTTTATATCTTGGGATGTAGAGGATTGACTGCTCCTACAGGGATATCCAGGGATGGTGCCTTGTTGGTGGCATTGGTCAGCCATGTGACTCTTCAGTGCTATAACTGACCTAAAGTGGAATGTAGGCTCACTGCTATGCTGTTTAGAATGGTCTTTGTTTGCTCCTCATTTTATTTCAAAATGCACCCAAATCAATAATCCTCTTGCTGTTTTGTCTAGAATATTCCCTGATGACTAAGCAGAGCTATGGATTACCCTAAAGTCATCTGTCTTTAATTGCAACATTCCTTACAGCTGATGACAAAGAATGTACTCTGCATTCCTCTCAGGGGGCTATCCATCTTCAATGGCAGTAACGCCTAACATTTTTGAATTGTGAAAGTTAATTTGATTTTACAACATCTTTGCTCCCTTGATTTCCTCTTAGGAAGAGACAACTTTTGGCAGGCAATTTTAATGACAATGGAAGAAACAGTGGAAATCGAGAAGAGTACTAGATGAGAAGGCAGTGGACCTGAGGGCTAATTCTGGGGCTTAAGTATAGTTCTTCAACTGAATTTTTGTGATCTGGGCAAGTCACTTGCCTCATTTTGGGACTCAGCTCCATTTGAGAAATGAAGGGGTTGGACTTAGTGTTCCTAAGCCTGGCTGCACCTTATAACCGTTAGGCAGAGGAAGCAGTAAAAACTAACAATGCTAAATCTGGAGCCTTACTGCAGATCGACCGATTCAGGAGGTATCATTGTGGACATCTGTATTTTTTAAAGCATAAGTGGTAATTCTGATACACAAACATGGTTAAGACTAAGTCAAGGTTTTCCAACCTTTAAATGTGCATGCAAATCACCTATGATTGTTGTTAAACTGTCTGTCCTTTCCAATTCAGTAGGTCTGAGCTGGGGCCTGAGATTCTGTTATTCTACCAAGTTCCAAGGTGATGTCCAAGTTCAGCTTTCAGTAGAAAGGGGCTAGATCAGTGATTCTTAACTGGAGTCAATTTTGCCTTGCAGGTAGGGTCACACATGAAATATATGTGCTAAATCTGTCAATACTATCCCAGGGGACACTGACAATGTCTGAAAAAAACTGGTGTGGGTGCAACTGACATCGGAGCAAAAAGCCAGAGATACTGCCAATCATTCCACAATGCACAGAACAGCCCCCCAACAACAAGGAATAATCTGGTCCAAAATATCAATAGTGCCAAGTTTGAGAAGCTCTGTACTAGATGATCTAATTTAAATCTCTTCAACCTGTTACACTGCTTTATATGATTCTGGAATATAATTATAATAAAATCATACATTTTGAGCGTGATCAATTGTCACTAAATTAAAATTTTCTGTCACAGCCAAAATTATTTGACAAAACAGAAAATTTTCTAATAAACTTTTCAAGATTTTATTAAATTTTATTTCTCCATAAATAACAATTGAGCACTGAGTATAAAAGAAATGTTGAGTGTCAGAGCCCAAAGAGCCTCCAGTAATCAATTTAATCTAACTCTTTCAACTGATAGATAGAGAAATTGAGGCCCACAAAGGGGCAGCTCCCAGCTCAAGCTGTGTTGTTTCAAGGAAATTCTCCATATATCTGAGGTTTTCAGGGTACTCGTTTATAAAATGTCAATAGTACTATCTGCTTCTAATTGGCATGCATTCTCAAAATAAAATGGATATGGAGAATCATTTTTCCCTCATTTGAAGATCACCCCAGCTGGATTCTATTTCTATCCACATATTCAGGGTAATTTTCTGAAAATCTAAAGTTATCTCATTCACTGAATACACTCATTCTGATAGGACAGGATTTAGAAGAATTTACTTTGGCTTGTAGTAATGATAACTAATACTTATTAACGATTTACAATGTGTCAGACATTGTTATAAATGCTTTACATGGGCTAACTATCCTCTCAACCCTATTCTGCAGATGAGGAACAGAAAAGTCAAGTCACCTGTCCAAGGTCACATAACTAGTAAGTGGTCGAATCAGGACATTAGCCCAGAGGTTTGATTCTAGGACCCAGAATATTAACCACCAATCTAGACTGCCTCCAGGAGCTTGCTTGTAGTTATGCTAAGAACTGGGGATTCTTTGAGGGTAGGAGAACGGGCTATGCCATTTGTCTTTGTAACCCCAGAGCCTAGCACACTAACTGGCACACAGTTGGAGTCATTATTTGTAGACTGCATGAGTGAACTAATGAATGCTAGGATTTGGTACTCTTGGCAAAGACAATGACAGACAGATAAAATTTTTTTCCTGCCTACTTTCCTTTCCATAAGCATTAAAATTAGTGTTCACAAGCCCCGACTGCCTACTCTGTAGTGTGAATAATTAGAATGCCTTTTCTTCCTGAGGCAAATAGTGTTCATGTCGGAGAGGTATATTGAGAACAGCCATGTCTCTGAGGAGTTATTCATGTGGCTTGTGTAAGGGGTCGGCATATGGGAATTCTCCAAAGCAAGGTCTTGAGTTCAGCTTGAATTCCGCACCTGGAAGGCTGCTGCCTCTAACTCCTACTGCCTTTGTTTGTCTTTCTAGGCTGGCAAACTTTCTTTTGGCAGCTGCTAAACTCAGATTGAGCAGATGAACTTATAAACATGGCCAAGGAGAGGTCCTTCTTCAAGGAGGGGATGTAAGAAGAGGTCAGTTAGAACTCAGCTCAGGTGTCCCTCCCTTCCTTTACGGAGGCAGGCTGGTCTTACAGAAAGAATATGAATTTTGAAATAGAATTAGAAATCCAACAGACCTGGTGTCTCATTCTAGTTGTGTTACTTCCTACCTGAATAACTTAATTTCTATGAAGCTCAATTTCCCTGTAGTGTATGGAATTTTTTGAGAATTTCTGGGAAGACTCAAAGTTAACTTCCTTACCACATAAAAGGCCTTTAAGAAATGTTGCTTCTCTCTTATCCAGCAGATTTAGATCTCCCATTTGCCCCGAGCCTTGTGGAAATACAACGATTCCCCCAGGAGGGAGGCTATCTATAGTTTGTCAGCTCATAGCAGTCTACTATCCTTTATTCCCTTTCTCTTCATTTATTCCCTTTCCCCTTCCTCCAAGCAGCATAACTACAAAGTGATATCTGTAAGTTGACCCTGTGATGTTGAAACCAGGAAAATCCTCAAGATTCAGGGAAGCCCAAGGAAGGCATGGTCAGTCATCTGCTGAATCACATCATATTGAGCTTGTATAAAAAATCGTGTGAGTAAAATGGTTACAGTAAATGGGTTACAGTGAGCCTAAATACCCCTGGAAGAACTTTCTGCAGACAGGCTGGTATTCTGTACAAAAGGATTTGCTGCCTAGAGGTGACTACATAGCACAGCAACTGGGAAATGGTTGAAGAGCAAAGAGAAAGTCCTCAGCAATAGAATCCTGCAACTCAGAGATAAAATCTGTTCAGTGTACTCAGTCATTTTTGAAACTGCATTGTTTCAGAGGTCAGAAAAAGTCCCACCAGAGGTAAAAGCTTGTTGATTACGAATGCAGTAAAGCCATCTCCAGCCATGATTTACTCCCTACACATGATAGAATTTTGCCTGTTTCACAGATGTTCTTGTGTTAAGTATTTGGTATCAATAACTGTTAAAAGCCAAGATTTCTGGACTGCATGTGAATTAAACTTGTAACTACTTCTGTGATCTGGAAGGAGAGTTATAGACTTTGGGCTGCAGTGTGAAAGTTAGGACCAGTAGCTAGAAGATCAGGGTCTTCTAAATTTCATAAGGACATACCCCATCTCTACACGGATATTTACAAGAGAAACTCTTAAGGAATATTTGACTTGTGCTTCACAGTAATGTATAAGTCCTGAGCTTTTGGCCCAGATCTGCCATTAATCAGCTTTGAGACTTCAGAGAATTCACTTCTCTGTGTCTCAGTTTCCAAAGTTATTAATGAAGGGGACTGAACTAGACAATAATCTTCTAGTGCTCAGATTTGGCAATTCTGTGGTAGTACAACAGAGAGAATTGGACCCTGACCCTATTCTAGGAGGGCAAGCTGGGGCCTTGACTTCTACTTTGGAATATAACATAGGGAGAGTACCATCAGATACCTTTCTCTTGTTACAGCAATATCAAGATGTGATCAACCACCTTTAAGGGAAGCAGTATGGGAGAAAGAGAGGCAAAGAGCAAAGTCTCTGCTCTGAGACCACACCACATGTTTTGTATTTGCCTAGATTTACATGTGACCTAAAGCCTGTTTGTTCTATGCCTGTATTGTTTCAACTTTTATCCATTTCACCAGTTCTATAAGCTGGCTTTAGCCCAATCCTCTCTGTTTAGTCATTCAAGTTCAGATTGGTTCCTGGCTTTGTGTACAATTCCCTTCTTTCTTTGAAAATGGAAGAAATCTCATGCACCATGATGATCAGAAACTTGAAAGCAGGCTAGTTACTGCTCATTTCATTGAATTTAGTTTCTTCTAATTTACCTTGTTTTGGATTTGCTCTTTAGAGCAACGTCTAGCGTCTTGGGCCTCAAATTCTTCTTTGATGGGGCAAGACTTCTTAGGTGTGGAAAGGCTGGGTGATCCAGTGTCCTTTGCAGATATGTTGTTAGCACTGCCACAGCAAATAGCCCTAAAGTGAAAAATTGAGCCAAAACAGTCCAGTCCTAATTCATTGAAGCTCTTTAGCTAGTGTAAAGCTGTTAATGTTTGCCAAGGGCCAAAATGTTCTCACCTCACCTCACCTAACCATATGATGGAGTTGTATCTGACACAATGGCAGTTTATTCTGCCCAGGGATGTGCTGGTAAATGTTCAAGGACTAGTTCTGTGATGTGGGGAGGAAAGCCTTGATTTGTAACATTTGCCAATTTCCACAGTGAAAATATCTCCACCATAATTGACTTCAAGCTAGTAGCACGTCACTAAATATGGAGTTGGAAACAGATGAACACAATCAGCCATTAAAAGCTGATGCAAGTGAACACCAACACAGCACCCACTTCATCTATATAACAGCTTACATATCCCAAAGCTTTGAGACCTGAGGCCTCTGGGGTTGGAAAGAAATGGGGAGGAGAGAAAGAGTAATGTTTACATACTGTCCTGTCTCTCCAACCTGCTCTTTGGGCAGGAGTTATCAGACAATAGTATAAAACAGATAGCGGGGGCCACTGCAGGAAGTTCTGAGTGTCCCATCTGAATTGTATCCCTGTAGGCTTGTCAGATGTTAATCTCATGCTGTGGAACAGAGCTCCTATCCTGCCTGAATGACTGAGGAAGCTCTTTTAGAGCTGGCATGGCTCTCTCCATATGGAAGGAAGAAAGGGAACATTAAATCCGTGTTTGCCTATAAAATGTACAAGGTACAATGTTTCTCCACTTTGGGCACAATTTCCTGGACAATTCACCTT
This sequence comes from Sapajus apella, assembly GCF_009761245.1. NCBI lineage: Eukaryota > Metazoa > Chordata > Mammalia > Primates > Cebidae > Sapajus > Sapajus apella. The sequence goes on from NW_022437013.1 coordinate 6,065,348, forward strand.
GTAAACACTGTTTCTGGCTGCCCTTTCTTTTGCCTTGGACAATACAGAGAAAGGCACTTATGGTAGGTAGAGTGCTATTGATTGGAGAATGCAGATATTTGGTACTACTGTTGCCATCTAAATGGCAAGTTCAAGAAGCTAATGTTAAGGGTGCAGGAACTTTTGATTGAAACAATACATTATGGTTGCAGCATCAGAATTGAGTGTAAAATGCCACATACTTATTAATCCCCAGGAGGAACACTAAACCATGTCATGTTCTTCTTGGCATGTTTCAATTTTTTTCTCTACAATTTAGCTCAAGATAAGTTTCATTCCTGGGTCACCAAAAACCCTTTAGAGGCCCTCCTCTTGTTTAGTTATTTAGAAAGAAGCTTGCAACATATTTCGATAAATACTAAGATTTATTTCTTGGTATCTAACGAGCTCAGAAACCTGTGCTTTAACAGAACTGCCAAAATGTAATTGTATCACAGGAAATAACCACCAAATTTATGGTCACACAGTTAATGTGACTCCCCTCTTTGGTTACCCCAAATATGAGTTTATCATTAATGGATATTATGAGATTTATTCAGCTGGGTGTATACCCAACTGATTGCTTAGTGAAGGACCCACAAGTAGTGTTAGAAAATGTTTTATGAGGAGGATCCAAGATGGCCATTTAGGAACAGCTCAGGATTGCAGCTCCCAGTGAAAGCGCAGAGGGTGAGTGGACGCCGCGTTTTTATTGCCCACAGACTAGGAAATTCCCAGGCGGAGGAGCTCCACGCTCGCCAGCGCGGCTGTTTCGGCCAGCGCGGCTGCTTTGCCCCGTGTGGCGGCTTTGTCAGCGCCCCGGAGCAGCGGTTCTCCGTACAAAATTCACAGGTCCGGGGGCCCTTTTGGCTGGCGATTGGAGCCACGGGATGTCGCCCATTCACCGGTTCAAAAAGGGGACTGAGCAGAGAACCAGGACAGTAGACTCCAGGGCAAAAAAAAAAAAAAAAAGTGCCACAAACCTCAGTGCCGCTGTTTAAGCCAGCGCAGAGAGTGGCCGCAGGGGAAAACAAACAGACCCTGGCACCTCTTCAACAGGCGACTGGAACACCAACTTAAAAAAGGCTCTGAGGCAGGGAGCCAGGCGATCAGGCTCGGCTGGTCCCACCCCCACAAAAGAACAGCAACCAGAAACTCTGGATTGAGACTTTCACAGCAAGCGCAGCAGAACCCGGGATGGTCCAGCTCTGTGGGGGAGGGGCGTCCGCCATTACCGAGGCAGCCCGCCATTGCTGAGGCAGCCCGCCGTTGCCAAGGAAACCCGCCACAGCAGAGAGACTCCGCCTCAACAGAGGGCGGCCACCATCGCCAAAGCTGTTCTAACTACACCCATATAAACAGGACTGCAGGGAAGTTCACTCGGCAGCTGGGCAGAGCCCACAGCAGCTCAGCAAAGCCTCTACAGGCCGACAGTGACTAGGCTGCCTCCTTGCTGGGCAGGGCAGGTCTGAAGGAAAAAAAAAAAAGAAGGCAGCAGCATAACGGAAACTCATAAATAAAGCCCTAAATCCCTGGGACACAGCACCTGGGAACAAAAAGCAGTTTATGAGTTCTGCTGCAGCAGACCTAAACGTACCTGCCCAGCAGCTCTGAATGAACAACAACAGAGCTCACAGCTCACCATTTGAGCTCCTATAAAGAAGAGACCGTCTCCTCAAGCAGCTCCCTGACCCCTATATATCCAAAGAGACACCTCATAAAAGAGAGATCAGATTGACACTAGGCGGGTATCCTTCTGGGACAAAGATAGCAGCAGAAGAAAACTGGTAACAACCCTTGCTGTTCAGCAGCTGCTGCAGGTGAACCCCAGGCAAGCAGGGCCTGGAATGAACCTCAGCAGACCTACAGCAGAGGGGCCAGACTGTCAGAAGGAAAACCAAGAAACAGAAATAACCTCATCATCAACAAACAGAACGTCAATCTGAAAGATTTGAGACCCAATCTGAAAGCCAGCAACTACAAAGTCAACAGGTGGATAAATCCTTAAAGATGGGAAGAAACCAGTGCAAAAAGGATGAAAACACCTGAAACCAGAACACCTCTCCTCCTACAAGGGATCACAACTCCTCACCAGCAAGGGAACAAGGTTGGATGGAGAACGAGTGTGATGAAATGACAGAATCAGACTTCAGAAGGTGGGTAGTAAGAAACTTCTGTGAACTTAAGGAACATGTTCTAACCCAATGCAAAGAAACTAAGAACCTTGAAAAAAGATTTGACGAAATGCTAATGAGAATGGACAAAATAGAAAGGAATATAAGCGAATTGATGGAGCTGAAAAACGCAACACGAGAACTTCGTGAAGCATGCACAAGTATCAACAGCCGAATTGACCAAGCAGAAGAAAGGATATCAGAGGTCGAAGATCAACTCAATGAAATAAAACGGGAAGCCACGACTGGAGAAAAAAGGGGAAAAAGGAATGAACAAAATCTCCAAGAAATGTGGGACTATGTGAAAAGACCTAATCTACGTTTGATAGGCATACCTGAATGCGACGAAGAGAATGAATCCAAGCTGGAAAATACTCTTCAGGATATTATCCAGGAAAACTTCCCCAACCTAGCAAGGCAGGCAAACATTCAAGTCCAGGAAATACAGAGAACACCACAAAGATATTCGTCAAGAAGAGCAACCCCAAGGCACATAATCGTCAGATTCACCAGGGTCGAAATGAAGGAGAAAATACTAAGGGCAGCCAGAGAGAAAGGTCGGGTTACCCATAAAGGGAAGCCCATCAGACTCACAGCAGATCTCTCAGTAGAAACCCTACAAGCCAGAAGAGAGTGGGGGCCAATATTCAACATCCTTAAAGAAAAGAACTTTCAACCCAGAATCTCCTATCCAGCCAAACTAAGCTTCATAAGTGAAGGAAAAATAAAATCCTTTGGGAACTTGCAAGTACTCAGAGATTTCGTCACCACCAGGCCAGCTCTACAAGAGCTCCTGAAAGAGGCTCTACACATATAAAGGAACAACACCTACCAGCTCAACTAAAGGGCAAAACACCCAGCTAGCACCAAAATGGCAGTATCAGATTCACACATAACAATATTAACCCTAAATGTAAATGGACTAAATGCCCCAATCAAAAAACACAGACTGGCAAATTGGATAAAAAGACAAAACCCATCAGTGTGCTGTATCCAGGAAACCCATCTCACAAGCAAGGATACACAAAGGCTCAAAATAAAGGGATGGAGGAAGATTTACCAAGCAAATAGAGAGCAAAAAAAAGCAGGAGTTGCAATTATCATCTCTGATAAATTAGACTTTAAAGCAACAAAGATCATAAGAGACAAAGAGGGACATTACATAATGGTAAAAGGATCAATGCAACAAGAAGAGCTAACGATCCTAAATATATACGCACCCAATACAGGAGCACCCAGATACATAGGGCAAGTTCTTAATGACTTACAAAGAGACTTAGACTCCCACATAATAATAGTGGGAGACTTTAACACCCCATTGTCAACATTAGACCGATCAATCAGACAGAAAATTAACAAGGATATCCAGGACTTGAACTCAGACCTGGACCAAGCAAACCTAATAGACATTTACAGAACTCTCCACCCCAAATCCACAGAATATACATTCTTCTCAGCACCACATCACACCTACTCTAAAATTGACCACATAATTGGGAGTAAATCACTTCACAGCAAATGCAAAAGAACGGAAATCGTAACAAACAGTCTCTCAGACCACAGTGCAATCAAGTTAGAACTCAGAATTCAAAAATTAACCCAGAAATGCACAGCTTCATGGAAACTGAACAACTTGCTCTTGAATGTTGACTGGATAAACAATGAAATGAAGGCAGAAATAAAGATGTTCTTTGAACCCAACGAGAATGAAGACACAACATACCAGAATCTCTGGGACACATTTAAAGCAGTCTCTAGAGGAAAATATATAGCAATAAGTGCCCACATGAGAAGCAAGGAGAGATCAAAAATTGACACCCTATCATCAAAATTGAAAGAGCTAGAGGAGCAAGATCAAAAAAACTCAAAGTCTAGCAGAAGACAAGAAATAACTAAGATCAGAGCAGAACTGAAGGAGATAGAGACACAAAAAACCCTTCAAAAAATCAATCAATCCAGGAGCTGGTTTTTTGAAAAGATCAACAAAATAGACAGACCACTAGCCAGATTAATAAAAAAGTAAAAGGGAGAATAATCAAATTGATGCAATAAAAAAAGATAAAGGGGATATCACCACAGATTCCACAGAAATTCAAATCATCATCAGAGAATATTACAAACAACTCTATGCACATAAACTAGTAAACCTGGAAGAAATGGATAAATTCCTGGACACTTGCCTCCTGCCAAGACTAAACCAGGAAGAAGCCGAATCCCTGAACAGACCCATAACAAGGTCTGAAGTTGAGGCAGCAATTAAGAGCTTACCACCCAAAAAAAGCCCAGGTCCAGATGGGTTCACAGCTGAATTCTACCAGACGGACAAAGAGGAGCTGGTACCATTCCTTCTGAAACTATTCCAAACAATACAAAAAGAGGGAATTCTTCCCAAATCATTTTATGACACCAATATCATCCTGATTCCAAAACCCAGCAGAGACTCAACAAGAAAAGAAAACTTCAGGCCAATATCCATGATGAACATAGATGCAAAAATCTTCAATAAAATACTGACAAGCCGATTGCAACAGCACATCAAAAAGCTTATCCACCATGATAAAGTAGGCTTCATCCCGGGGATGCAAGGCTGGTTCAACATACGCAAGTCTATAAACATAATTCACCACATAAACAGAACCAAAGACAAAAACCACATGATTATCTCAATTGATGCAGAGAAGGCCTTTGACAAAATTCAACAGTCCTTTATGCTAAAAACCCTCAATAAGCTAGGTATCGATGGAACATATCTCAGAATAATAAAAGCTATTTACGAGAAACCAATAGCCAATATCATACTGAATGGGCAAAAACTGGAAGCATTCCCCTTGAAATGTGGCACCAGACAAGGATGCCCGCTCTCACCACTGCTATTCAATATAGTATTAGAAGTTCTAGCCAGAGCAATCAGGCAAGAAAAAGAAATAAAGGGCATTCAAATAGGAAAGGAGGAAGTCAAATTGTCTCTATTTGCAGACGACATGATTGTATATCTAGAAGACCCCATCGTCTCAGCCCCAAACCTCCTGAAACTGATAAGCAAGTTCAGCAAAGTCTCAGGATACAAAATCAATGTGCGAAAATCACATGCATTCCTATACACCAATCACAGACTTAAAGAGAGCCAAATCAAGAACAAACTTCCATTCACAATTGCCACAAAGAGAATAAAATACCTAGGAATACAACTAACAAGCAATGTAAAGGACCTCTTCAAGGAGAACTACAAGCCACTGCTCAACGAAATAAGAGAGGACACAAACAGATGGAGAAACATTCCATGTTCATGGTTAGGAAGAATCAATATCGTGAAAATGGCCATACTGCCCAAAGTAATTTACAGATTCAATGCTATCCCCATCAAGCTACCAATGACATTCTTCACAGAACTGGAAAAAACCACCTTAAACTTCATATGGAACCAAAAGAGAGCCCGCATTGCCAAGTCAATTCTAAGCAAAAAGAACAAAGTGGGGAGCATCACACTACCAGACTTCAAACTATACTACAAGGCTACAGTAATCAAAACAGCATGGAACTGGTACCAAAACAGAGATATAGACCAATGGAACAGAACAGAGGTCTCGGAGACAACACAACATATCTACAACCATCTGATCTTTGACAAACCAGACAAAAACAAGCAATGGGGAAAGGATTCCCTGTTCAATAAATTGTGTTGGGAAAGCTGGCTAGCCATGTGCAGAAAGCAGAAACTGGACCCCTTCCTGACACCTTACACTAAAATTAACTCCAGATGGATTAAAGACTTAAACATAAGACCTAACACCATACAAACCCTAGAAGAAAATCTAGGCAAAACCATTCAGGACATAGGTGTAGGCAAGGACTTCATGACCAAAACACCAAAAGCATTGACAACAAAAGCCAAAATAGACAAATGGGACCTAATCAAACTCCACAGCTTCTACACAGCAAAAGAAACAGTCATTAGAGTGAATCGGCAACCAACAGAATGGGAAAAAGTTTTTGCAGTTTACCCATCTGACAAAGGGCTGATATCCAGAATTTACAAAGAACTAAAACAGATTTACAAGAAAAAAACTAACAAGCCCATTCAAAAGTGGGCAAAGGATATGAACAGACACTTTTCAAAAGAAGACATACATGAGGCCAACAAACATATCAAAAAACGCTCATCATCACTGGGCATCAGAGAAATGCAAATCAAAACAACATTGAGATACCATCTCACGCCAGTTAGAATGGCGATCATTAAAAAATCTGGAGACAACAGATGCTGGAGAGGATGTGGAGAAATAGGAACACTTTTACACTGTTGGTGGGAGTGTAAATTAGTTCAACCATTGTGGAAGACAGTGTGGCGATTCCTCAAGGACCTAGAAATAGAAATTCCATTTGACCCAGCAATCCCATTACTGGGTATATATCCAAAGGATTACAAATCGTTCTACTATAAGGACACGTGCACACGAATGTTCATTGCAGCACTGTTTACAATAGCAAAGACCTGGAACCAACCCAAATGCCCATCGACGATAGACTGGGCAGGGAAAATGTGGCACATATACACAATGGAATATTATGCAGCCATAGAGAAGATGAGTTTATGTCCTCTGTAGGGACATGGATGAACCTGGAAACCATCATTCTCAGCAAACTGACAGAAGAGCAGAAGATCAAACACCGCATGTTCTCACTCATAGGCGGGTGTTGAACAATGAGAACACATGGATACAGGGAGGGAATCACTACACACTGGGGTCAGTTGGGGGGAAATGGGGGAGGGATGGTGGGGGGTGGGGAGCTGGGGAGAGATAGCAAGGGAAGAATTGCCAGATGTAGGTGATGGGGAGGAAGGCAGCAAATCACACTGGCACGTGTGTACCTATGCAACAGTTTTGCATGTTCTTCACATGTACCCCGAAACCTAAAATGCAATAAAATAAATGGGAAAAAATGTTTTATGTAACAGCTAATATTTATTGAATGCTTGCTAAGTGCCAATATTTGCTCAAAAAGTTCTATATGTAATATCTCATATAATTCTTCCACAATCAATCTGAAAGAAGTACCATTATTCTATTTTATGTATGAAGAAGCTGAAGCACAGAGAAGTAAAGTTTCTTGCCCAAAGTCATGCAGCTGGTAAGTGGTATAGCCAAGATTCAAACTTAACAGTTAAGTTCAAAAGTCCTTGTATTTAGCCACTACACTAAAGTAATCTTACTATAGGCACAAAACAAAACAAAAAACCCTCCTAGGCTTAAAATCAAGAAAGCTGAGTCTGATTCTGGCTCTGCCATTGTCTTGCGAAACTTAGGGAAATTCCCTCTATTTCTTCATGCCTATATTATACAAATGTCAAGAGAATATAATTTAACAATGTGAAAGAGCAATGGGCTTTTCAAAAGAAAGCTATTATAAGGATCTGAGGTGTTATCGTTTCTCACTGTCTTTCTAAGATCCCATGAAAAAGGTTGGCTTTTGCTGGCTGTTTTGCAGTTTGACCCCCATTGTTCTCCTTTCAGTCTCTTCAGGAGAAAAATCCTTAGAAGTTAGACTTGAAAAATGTCCAGCAGAGCAGTCAACCTCTTGCTTGCTCAGGCAGGATTGCTCCCCATGACACACCCCATGTGTTTTTGTTTAGTGTTTCCAATCTTCAGAGTATGAGTCTTCCCTTGAATATTTTGTCAGAAATTTTCTCCAAACATTTTCTTTCTTCTGTAAGGTCTATATATTACATTGAATTGTAATCTTCCAATGCCTGGCCAGATAAAATTGTGAAGCACTGAGGAATTGTTTTTTGAAGGCTCTACCCATGTCTGTTTTGTAGCATCATCACCATTATGACAAGGTAATAAAATTTGTATGTACCCCACAGAAAGAAAAAGTCTTAGTTTCCAGGAAACACCATAATTTTAGTTCTACCAGAGGAAGGTGGAAAGCCACTAGTAACTGGGACTGTACGTGGTTATGACTGTACAAACTAGGGGGCCATGACAGGAAATTCACACTGGCAAAAATATCAATGCTAACAGGAGTCTTGGCCCAGGAAGAAGGTCACCATTATCTATCTCCTCATTTCTCTTCCCCATCTTGTCTCCTTCTCTGCTGGAAAGATACCAGGCGCCACGAATGATCTGACATAGGGTGAACAGGTTATCATTCAAATTAGGACAGTCTTTAAGGTACTCTTAACAGCTAAATCAAGACAATAGGAGTAAGCCAGACTGTCTCAGGCAAACTGAGGTGGCTGAGTTCCCTATTCTAGAAATAGCTACTGCTCTCATCAATACTTGAGAACGTAGATTCATAGTAGAGGACTCTACTCTAGGTCCATGTTTGACATCACAGGAGTGCCCAACAGTTGCCCAGTATAGCAAAGTGAAATGACAGCTTTCTGAGCACTGCAATCCACCACGGTATCAGCTGTGGTTTTTGTGTGAATATCTGTGCAGCATCTTTTTGAATTATTGCAAAAAAGGAAGAACAATTAGCACATTAATTAATTAGAGCCTTGTTTTAAATTCTGCTGTGAAGGGTAATCTTTTGTTAACTTGAATGAGATCCTAAGCTTATCCTAAGCTTTAATTATAGCATTATTATTTAAAAATATTGGCTGGCCCTGCTCCAAGATACAAGAGTATTTAAATTTAAATACTCTAGAGATAATTTAAACACATTTTAATTTACCAACGGGTACTAATCACTCAACGGGATTCTAGATTGTTTAGTTCAAACAAATGATTAAGATGACAACAGACCCTCAATTATGCTAATCACATTTTAAAATTCTCTTGGTTAAGGAGCATGAGTACCTATAAATGGGTATGCATCTGTTTATGGATGTTTCTGAACTGTCATGTCTTTGAACTGTCATGAGAGTCTACAACATATAGCTACTGGAGAGTTGCAGCTTTTCAGGGAGACTGACCTGGTTTTGGACTCCTGCTCTGCTCTTAGCCATACTAACTTCATGTCTCTTGGCAATTTACTATCTGCTCTAAGATTTAGTTTCCCACTTTAAAAATGAGATTAATGATATTCTCCTCAGAGCAGAATTTGTGAAAATTAATGAGCCAAGATATGTGAAGTGCTGGACACAGAATAGACCCCTGATAAATAGTAGCTATTATCATTTACACAGCCATCTTGTTTATAACTGTATTTTCTTGTGTGTACCACCATGTTTATCTTTTCCAGGCATCCATATTTGACTTTGTATACATGTACCTATATTGGTATATACATGTGTGTTTTGGTATTTGGCATTGCATACTTCTGTATGTGTTTGTATCAGTGCAGAAGTCGTGATATGCACTTATGTCCATGCATATATTGAGTGAGAGTGCATATGAAGGAGAGGTATGTTACATCTGCATGATTGTATTTCACTGTACTTTCTGCAGTTCATGATCTCAAACTGTGCTGTGAAGACCACCTTCAGCATGACTCCTCCATTTCTAACAATACTTTAAACTGTTTGGCCTTGATTTCATCTTTAGATGGCTTAGGTAATAGAGATGGTGTCTTTATTTTATGAATTTGTGTGTATGTATGTTTTGGAACCAACAGCTCACAGTTAGCTACTTCTTTTCTCCTTCTTCCTTCTTTCCTCTTGCCCTCAAGTAACTTCTCCTCCCTCCCCTTCCCTTTATTGTCTGCAACATTACTGACTTTTCACCCCAGTAACAATGAGGGGAAGAACATCTGAAAGGGTTGGACAGCAATCTTTGACTCTAATACAAATTGTAAGCCCATTGAAAGTGAACTCAAATTTGTGCTCCTGTGTGTTAGACAAACAGATTTGCATATAAGAGGAAAAATATACAGGTTAGAAAATCACCACAGCCAAATGTAGAGGTAGATGCTCACCTTTGTGATACGATTTTAGAATAACCAGAAAGGTTTCTTCAACCGTAGATTGCTTTCATGCTGGCCTGCTGTAGCACCTGAAAGTCCACCATTAGGTCCTTTGTATGACAGAGACTATTCCCTGTGATGCAGACACAACTGCAGTGACCGCCTTGGGGTACTCCTGTTACATTAAAGAGCGCCAAGTCTCTGTTCCATTAATTAAACTTCTCAAGTTTTGAAGCATCACGGGAACCTCTAGGAATATTCTGCTTAGGCTTGAATTTTCACTTAAGGGAGGGAAGCCCTAAGGACAAATAATTTGGTTGGGACAAACCCCACAGGTTCCTTAATTTCCCCTTTCTGCTTTTCCCTGATCTATGAAGCACGAACCACATGAAAGACGTAGGTTGTTTATGGGGTTCAGGCACAAAAATCCCCTCCCTTTGCTTATTCCTACTCTCCATCCTGTTACACCAGGCCCTCCTCATTCCTGCTAGGAGTAAACCAGATCAGATCGACCAATGTGAAACTATTTTGGATAACCCTTCCTAGGAATGTTGGCACTTTAAAAGAGGGGCTGGGGACAGCTTTGTGCAATCTTCCCTATGCTTAAGCAGTGCTTCCACATTCTCAGATTAACCTTATCTCTGTCCCTTACTCAAATAAGCCCCTCATTTCTTCCACAGTAAAACCCATTTATTTGTTAGAAAGGAAGAATTCTGATTAAATTGACTTAAGGTGTGGATGACAATTGGATCAATATATTTATTTTCCAAAATAAGTGTGCATTTTGAAGGGAAACTTGTTTTAAAAAAAAAAAGCCCTGGTGGGAGGAGGCACAACATGATGTCAAAATAGAAGGCTCCACCAATCATTGCTGCTGCAAGGACACAAATTTAACAACTATCTACACAGAAAAAGCACCTTGATAAGAGCCAAAAATCAGGTGAGCACTCCTAGTACCTGGCTTTGATATATCATTGAAAGAGGCACTGAAGAGATAGAAAATACAGTACTGAATTGCTGATGCTACCCTCCCCTACCCTCGGCAGTGGCCTTGTGGTGTGGAGAGCATCTCTCTGGGAGGGAGAGCAGAGCAATTGTGAAGCATTGAGCTCGGTGCTGTGCCATTAGAGCAAAAAGGAAAACTGGACTAAACTCAGCTAATGCCTACCCATGAAGGGAGCATTTATTTTTTATTGTATTTTAGGTTTTGGGGTACATGTGAAGAACATGCAAGATTGTTGCATAGGTACACACGTGGCAGTGTGATTTGCTGCCTTCCTCCCTTTCACCTATATCTGGCATTTCTCCCCATGCTATCTCTCCCCAACTCCCCACCCCCACTGTCCCTCCCCTATTTCTCCCCAACAGACCCCAGTGTGTGATGTTCCCCTCCCTGTGTCCATGTGTTCTCATTGTTCAACACCTGCCTATGAGAGAGAACATGCGGTGTTTGATTTTCTGTTCTTGTGTCAGTTTGCTGAGAATGATCATTTCCAGGTTCATCCATGTCCCTACAAAGAACACGAACTTATCGTTTTTGATGGCTGCATAATATTCCATGGTGTATATGTGCCACATTTTCCCTGCCCAGTCTATCATCGATGGGCATTTGGGTTGGTTCCAGATCTTTGCTATTCTAAACAGTGCTGCAATGAACATTCGTGTGCATGTGTCCTTATAGTAGAACGATTTATAAACCAACCCAAGCCAGAGTGGAATTGCTGATCCCAGAGTCAGAAACTGAGTTCCTGCCAATCTCACCACTGTGGGCTAAAGCCCTCTGTGCTCTAAATAAACTTGAAAGGCATCCTAGGCCATAAAGGCTGCAACTCATAGGTGAGTCCTAGTGCTGAACTGGGCCCAGAGACAGTGGACTGCAGGACATGAGACCTACTGAGAAAACAGCTGAAGCAGCCAAGGGAGTACTGGCATCACTCCTCCCCTAACCCCAGGGTGCACAGCTTATGGCTCCAAAAGAGACTCTTTTTTCTACTAGAAGAGAGGAGAGGGAAGAGTGGAGAGAACTTTGCCTTGCATCTTGAATATCAGCTCAGCCACAGCAGAATAAGGCATTTGTCAGAGTTGTGAGGCTCCCTGTTCCAGGTCCTAGCTCCTGAACAACATTTCTAGACATCCCCTGGGCCATATGGGAACCTGCTTCCTTGAAGGGAAGGACCAAGTTCTGGCAGCATTGATGACCTGTTAACTGGAGAACCCTTGGGCCCTGAATAATCAGCAGCAATACCTAGGTACTACATTAAGAGACTTGGGTAAGTCTCTTAAACTTGCTGGCTTCAGGTGAGACTCAGCACATTACTAGCTGTGGTAACTATGGGGTGAAACTACTTCTGCTTGAGAAAAGCAAAGGGAAAATTAAAAGGAACTTTCTCTTGCACCTTAGGTAGCAGAACAGCCGCAGGAGGGTAGAACACCTAGTGGCTTCTTGGGGTTCCTGATTCCAGGACTTGACTCTTAGATGGCATTTCTGGACCTGCTCTGGGCCAGAAGGAAGCACACTGTCCTGAAGAGTGAATCCCAGGCCAGGCAGCATTTAAGAAAAATTGAAATAAGAACCCTTGGGTTCTTATTTGGAATTTCCAGGAAACATCAGCAGTAGTCTAGAAGTACTCCTTGTGGCCTGTGGTGGTGGTAGTTACAGGGTGAGGCTCTTCTGCCTTTGGAGATGGGAAGGAAGAGTGGCAAGGACTGTGTCTTGTGGCTTCAGTGCCAGCTCAGCCACACTACAATAGAATACCAGGTAGACTTCTAAGGTTTTTGACTCTAGTCCTTGATTCCCACATGGCACCTCTGGACACACCCAAGGAATGAGAGACCTCACTAACCTGAAGGGAAGGACACAGGCCTCGCAGGCTTTGACACCTGGTAATTGTAGAGCTCCAGAGGCTTAAATGAACGTAGGCAGTAGTCAGGGAGTGGTTATAGCAGGCCTTGAGCGAGAGCCAGTGCTGTGTTGGCTTCAGATTTGCCCTAGCTTGGTCATAGTAGTGGAATTAACATGGGAGCTTGTGTTATTCTACTCCAGCTTTAAGGGGTTCAGAACAGAGAGAGATACCCATATGTTTGGGAGAAAGTAAGGAAAGAGAACAAGAGTTTCTGCCTGGTAATCCAGAGAATTCTCCTGGATCTTATCCAAGACCATCGATGTGGCACCTTTATGAGTCTGCAAAAAAACTCAGTGTTATTGGGCCTAGGATTCCTCCCAAAGCAGATATGGCCTAGATCACAACACCCAAGACCTTTAAAATATCTGGAAAGCTCTCCCTAGAAGAACGGGTACAAACATACCCAGACAGTGAAGAGCATAATAAATATCTAACTCTTCAATGCTCAGACACTGAAGAACACCTAACAGCATCAATACCATCCAGGAGAGCATGACCTCACCAATTAAGGCACCAGAGGCTAATCCTGGAGAAATAGAGATATGTGACATTTTAGACAGAGAATTCAGAAAAGCTGTGTTGAGGAAATTCAAATTCAAAATAACACAGAGAAGGAAATAATATTCCTATCCAATAAATTTAGCAAAGAGATTGAAATAATTAAAAAGAATCAAGCAGAAGTTCTGGAGCAAAGAAATGCAATTGGCATACTGAAGAATGCATCAGAATCCTTTAATAACAGAATTGATCAAGCAAAAGAAAGTATGAGTGAGCTTGACCACAGACTATTGTGGTGTTATAACCACAATACACAGTCATAGGAGACAACAGAAAAAATAATTTAAAAAATAGAACCAATTTTTAAAAATGAAGCATGCCTACGAGATCTAAAAATAGCCTCAATAGAGAAATTATAAGAGTTATTGACCTTAAAGGGGAGATAGAAAAAGAAATATGGAAAGTTGAATCAAATGGATAATAACAGAGAACCTCCCAAACTTAGAGAAAGACATTAATATCCAAGTGCAAGAATATTATAGAACCAAGTAGATTTACACATAGAAGATTGCCTCAAGATGTTTAATAATGAAACTCCCAAAAATCAAGGACAAAGGATCTTAAAAGCAGCAAGAAAATAGAAACAAATAACATACAATGGAGTTCCAATAGGTCTGGCAGCAGAGGTTTCAGTGGAAACTTTACAGGCCAGGAGAGAGTGGCATGACACATTTAAAATGCTGAAGGAAATAAATTCTTTTACCCTAGAATAGTAAATGTGAAAAAATATCCTTCAAACATGAAGGAGACATAAAGATTTTCCCACATAAACTGAAACATTTCATCAACACTAGACCTGTCCTACAAGAAATGCAAAAGGGAGTACTTCATTCAGAAAGAAAAGGAAATTCATGAGCAGTAAGTAATCACCTGAAGATACAAACTCACTGGTAATAAGTACACAGAAAAACACAGAATAAGACAACATTGTAACTGTGATGTGTAAACTATTCTTATCTAAGGAGAAAGACTAAATAATGAACCAATCAAAAATAGTAGCAACAACTTTTCAGGACATAGAGAGTACATTAAGATGTAAATAGAAACAACAAAAAGTTAACAAAAAATGGGGATGAAAGTGAGGTGTAGAGTCTTTATTAGTTGTTTTTTTGCTTATGAAAACAGTGTTGTTATAAGTGTAAAATAATGAGTTATTTATAAGGTATAATTGTAAGCCTCATAGTCACCTCAAATCAAAAACACATACAATGGATACACAAAATATAAATATCAAGCGTCTAAGTTATAACACCACAGAAAATAACCTTCATTGAAGGAAGATAGAAAGGAAAGAAAGGAGGAAGGGAAGACCCTGAAACAACCAGAAAATCAATAACAAAATGGCAGGAGTAAGTTCTTACTTATCAACAATAATATTGAATGTAAATGGATTAAACCCTCTAATCAAAAGCTGGAGAGTGGCTGAATGGATTGAAAAACAAGACACAATGAGTTGTTATTTACAAGAAATACACTTAATCTATAAAGACACACACATACTGAATATTAAGGGATAGAAAAAGATACTCATTGCCAATGGAAACCAGAAAAGTGCAGAAGTAGCTATACTTATATCAGACAAAATAGATTTTGAGACAAAAAACTTTAAGAGGAGACAAAGAAAGTCACTATATATAAAGGGGTGGATTCAGAAAGAGAATATAACAATTTTAAGTATACTTGCACCCGATCATGGAGCACCCAGATATATAAAGCAAATATTATTAGAGCTAAACAAAGAGATAGACCTCAATACAATAATAGATGGAGATTTCAACACCCTACTTTCAGCCCTGGACAGATCATCCAGACAGAAAATCAACAAAGAAACATTGGACTTAATCTGCACTATAGAACAAAGGGATCTAATAGATATTTACAGTACATTTCATCCAAAAACTAGAGAATACACATTATTTTCCTCAGCACATGGATCATTCTCAAGGATAGACCATATGTTAGGTAACAAAGCAAGTCTTAAAACATTCAAAAAATTGAAATAATATCAAGCATCTTCTCTGGCCACAAGGGAATAAAACTAGAAATTAATAAGAAGAGGAATTTTGTAAACTATACAAATGCAGGAAAATTAAACAATATGCTCCTGAAAGACCAGTAGGTCAATGAAGAAATTAAGAAGGAAATTGAAAAATTGAAATAAATAATAATGAAAACACAACATACCAAAACCTAGTACAGCAAAAACAATACTAAGATGAAAGTTTATAGCTGTAAGTACCTACACCAAAAAAAAAAAAAAAAAAGAAAAAGTTCAAGTAAACAATCTAATGATGGATCTTGAAGAGCTAGAAAAGCAAGAGCAAGTAAAACCCAAAATTAGTAGAAGAAAATAAATAGTAAAGATCAGAGCAGCAATAAGTGAAATTGAAATGGAAATAATAAAAAAGATCAATGAAACAAAAGTTGCTTTTTTCTAAAAGTTAAACAAAATTGAAAAACCTTTAGCTAGACTCACTAAGGAAAGAAGAGAGAAGACATAAATACATACATAAAATCAGAAATAAAAAAGGAGACATTACAACTGACCACAGAATTTCAAGGATCATTAGAGGTCACTATGAGCAACTACATATCAATAAATAGGAAAACCTAGAAGAAATAGATAAATTCCTAGACACATACAACTTACCAAGATTGAACCATGAAGAAGTCCAAAACTGAAGAAATAAGATTGGAACTGTAACGAAAATTGCCCTGCAAAGAGTAGCCCAGAACCCGAAGTCTTCACTGCTGAATTCTACTAAATATTTTTAAAAGAATTAATACCAATTATGCTCAAACTATTTCAAAAAATAGAGGAGGAGGGAATACTTTCAAGTTCATTCTGTGAGGCCAGTTTTAATCTGATAACAAAACCAGAAAAAGACACATCAAAAAAAGAAAACTACAAGCCAACATCTCTGATCAACATTGATGCAAAAAATTTCAGCAAAATCCTAACAAATCAAATTTAACAACACATTATAAAGATCATTCACCATGAGCAAATGGGATTTATCCCTGGGATGCAAGGACGGTTCAACATATGCAAATCAATCAATGTGATATATTATGTCAACAAAAGTAAGGATAAAAAGCATATGATCATTTCAATTGATGCTGAAAAAGCATTTGATAAAATTCAACATCCCTTCATCATAAAAACATTCAAAAATCTGAGTATACAAGGAGCATTCCTAAACATAATAAAAACATATATGACAGACCCACAACTGGTATCATACTGAATGCAGAAATACTGAAACCCTTCCCTCTGAGATATGAAACATAACAAGGATGCCACTTTCACTGCTGTTATTCATCATAATATTGGAAGTCCTAGACAGAGCAATCAGACCATAGAAAGAAATAAGGGACATTGAAATTAAAATGCAAGAAAACAAATTATCCTTGTTTGCATATAATATGATCTTATATTTTGAAAAACCTAAAGAATCCATTAAAATAATATTAGAACTGGTAAATTATGTATAGTTGCAGGATACAAAATCAGTATACAAAAAAAACAGGAGCATGTACATATGCTAACAGTGAACAATCTATAAAATAAATTTTAAATGTAATCCCATTTATGTTAATAACACATAGAATTGAATACCTAGGAATTAATTTAAACAAAGAAATGAAAGATTTCTATAATGAAAACCATAAAACACTGATGAAAGAAATTGAAGAGAACACCAAAAAATGAAAAGAGATTCCATGTTCATGGATTAGAAGACTCAATATTGTTAAAACGTTTGTACTACCCAAAGAATCTACAGGTTCAATGAAATCCCTGTCAAAATACCAATGACATTCTTCACAGACAGAAAAAAAATTCTAAAATTTTTATAGAACCATATAAGACCCAGAATAGCCAAAGCTAACCTAAGCAAAAATAACAAAACTGGCAGAATTAAATTATTGGACTTCAAGTTACACTACAGAGCTATAGCAACCAAACACCATGGTACTGACATGAAAACAGACACATACTCTAATGGAACCAAATAGAGAACTTAGAAACAAATCCACACACTTACAGTGTATTCATTTTTGACAAAGGTGCTGGGAACATACACTGGGTAGAGAACAGTCTTTTCAATAGGTCATTTCAGGAAAACTGGATATCCATATGCAGAAGAATGAACCTATACTCCTATCTCTCACCATATACAAAAATCAAATCAAAATGAATTAAAGACTTAAATCTAAGGCCACAAACTAGGAAACTACTATAAGAAAACATTGGGGAAAATCTCCAGAACATTGGTCTGGGCAAAAATTTATTGAGTAATGTCCCACAAGTACAGGTGACAAAAACAACAATGGACAAATGGGATCATATCAAGGTAAAAAGCCTCTGCATAGTGAAAGAAAGAAACAACAAAGAGACAATCCATAGAGTGGGAGGAAATATTAGCAAACTACCCATCTGACAAAGGGTTAGTAATCAGATTGTATAAGGAGGTCAAACAATTCAATTTTAAATGGGGAAAAAGATATGAATAGATATTTCTCAAAAGAAGACATGAAAATGGCAAAAAAAAAGGTGCTCAACGTCAGTGATCATCAGAGAAATGTAAATCAAAACTACAATGAGATATTATCTCACCCCGGTTAAAATGTCTTATATCCAAAAGACAGGCAATAACAAATGCTGGTGAGGATACAGAGAAAAGGGAACTCTCCTATACTGTGGGTGGGAATGTAAATTATTACAACCACTATGGAGAACTGTTTGGACGTTCCTCAAAAAACTGAAAATAGAGCTACCGTATGATCCAGCGATCCCACTGCTAGGTATATACCAAAAATCAGTTTATCAAAGAGATATCTACACTCTTACGTTTGTTGCAGCACTGTTCCCAATAGCTAAGATTTGAAGCAATCTAAGTGTCCATCAACATGAATGGGTAAAGGAAACGTAATACATATATACAACGGAGTAATATTCAGCCATAAAAAGAATGAGATTCTGTCATTTGCAAGAACATGGAAGGAACTGGAGATTGTTTTGTTAAGTGAAATATGCTAGGCGTAGAAAGAAAAACATCCCATATTCTCACTTATTTGTGAGTTCTAAAAATCAAAACAATTGAACTCATGGACATAGAGAGTAGAAGATGGTTATCAGAGGCTAGGAAGGGTAGTGGAGTGGTGTCCAGAATGTGGAGATGGTTAATGGGTTAAGATCTACTATTTAATAACATAACATGGTGACTATAGTCAAAGTAACTTATTTGTACATTTTAAAATAACTAAAAGAGTGTAATTGGATTGTTTGTAATACAAAGGATAAATGCTTGACAGAATAGATGCCCCATTCTCCATGATGTGAGAATTTCACATTACATGCCTGATCAAAACATCTCATATACCATATATATATATACGGTGATCTATAATGGGAGCCGTATCACCACAGGATATGGCTTCTGAGAGATGACTCTAAGTTGGAAAACTGTGAGGAACATGTATTCATATGAATGAATTATGAACCTGGGTGAATACACTGAATGCAAATGTGAGAAGTTATTCTTAGTATGTCATAGTATACAATACTTATAGTAGTTAACATTTATTGAACACTTGCTATGTGCTTAGCACTGTATTATGTGCTTTGCAGGCACTATACCATCCACTCTTTGGAAGTATTGCTGGGTAATGATTAAAAAATAGAGTGCCTATATTTATATTCTAGTGCCACTACTTACTAGCTATTTGACTTTGGGTAAGCTACTTAACTTATTTTTGCTTAGGGAGTCCTATAAGCTGAATATAATAATAGTATCTGTCTCATAGGTTGGTGGAGACAATTATACCAGTTAATCCATTTAAAGGGCTAAGAAAAATGCCTGATTCCAAGTAATTAGTTAACAAATGTTATCTGTTGTTAATGATTCTGTCACTACCCTGTAAGTTAGGTACTGTTAATACCTTCATTTTGAAAATTATGAAACTGAGCCTGAAAGAAGCTAATTGACTTCACCAAGATCAAACAGATAGTAAGTGGTAGAACTAATGCTCAAACTGAGGTCCATGTGAGTCTAGTACTGTCATTGAACTACCTTGCTACTCTCTCTGTAATGTATACGACAGAGAAAAAAATAATAATCAATGTGGGAACCCTAGCCACACTTATTATTGTTAGGTGTAACACCACTTAATATTGTCAGGTGTAATGTCTTAGTATTTTTTACCACACTATTCTACCTTCATCGAGGTCACTGGTAAATATCAGTAAATGTTACTACACTGTAATTTATACATATGCATTTAATTTTGCATTTGTATTTCACAATAGAGACCTAGGATTTGCCAGCTTTTTTTTTTTTTTTTTTTTTTTTTTTTTTTT